>NC_091282.1:1042074773-1042398617 GCF_032444005.1 Ranitomeya imitator
AAGCTATGGTGAGGCAACCTGGAGAACACCATGGAGCGGCAGACATCGTCTCTACAACCCAGACCCAACTTGTAGGCCTAATGCAGTGTTGTTTCAACAACTACTTAACAAGAGCTTCAAGATAGAAGCGAAGGAGAGGCAACAGAGAGAACACCTTGGAGCGGAAGACTCAGTATGTAGACCACAACGAAACTTGTGGCCCCAATGCAGTTTTATAATTCTGACAAGCTGAAAATCCGCCATTTTTTTTTTTTAGAGGAGGACAGCTGTATTAAGTGGCGCAGACAGACACTGCTAGTAGGCCTTTCACCACAAAGTAGGCTCACTGCAGGATGACAAAGTTACATGGGTACACGGTCGGCATTGGTGTGCTCAGCGGAGGACAAATGGAAGGAGGGACCGCAGACAGACTTAGTAGGCCTAAAATAAAAAAATTAGCCTCAAAGCAGTTTCAATTATCTTGCAGGGGTACACAGGCAGCATTGGTGTGTTCAGCGGAGGACAATTGGAAGGAGTGACCGCAGACAGACTTAGTAGGCCTAAAATAAAAAAATTAGGCTCAAGGCAGTTTCAATTACCTTGCAGGGGTACACAGGCAGCATTGTTGTGTTCAGCGGAGGACAATTGGAAAGAGGGACCGCAGAAAGACTTAGTAGGCCTAAAATAACAAAATAGGCTCTATGCAGCTTCGATTATGTGGCAACCTGGAGAACACCTTAACAAGAGCATGAAGATTGAAGCTATGGAGAGGCAACCTGGAGAACACCTTGCAGCGGGAGACACTGTCTCTACAACCCAGACCCAACTTGTAGGCCTAATGCAGTGTTGTTTCAACAACTACTTAACGAGAGCTAGAAGATAGAAGCTATGGAGAGGCAACCTGGACAACACCATGGAGAGGCAACCTGGAGAACACCTTGGAGCGGCAGACACCGTCTCTACAACCCAGACCCAACTTGTAGGCCTAATGCAGTGTTGTTTCAACATCTACTTAACAAGAGCATGAAGATTGAAGCTATAGAGAGGCAACCTGGAGAACACCATGGAGAGGCAACCTGGAGAACACCTTGGAGCGGCAGACACTGTCTCTACAACCCAGACCCAACTTGTAGGCCTAATTTTTATGATCTGGTGGCCTTGGAGCAGCATGAGACGTACTCTGGAGAAGGTGGTCCCTGTACTGACCGCAAACCCTGAACCTAGCAGCGCCACTAGAAGTAGCCGTGGGGGGTACCTAACACTCCCTAGACCCCTCGGCACAGCCTAAGATCTAACTACCCCTAAAGACAGAAACAGGAAACCTATCTTGCCTCAGAGAAAATCCCCAAAGGGGATATTGACTGTGAGAGGAGAGGGAAATAACATACGCAGATATGAAATCAGATTTTAGCATAGGAGGCCATACTAGCTAAAAAGAAAGAATAGAACAGAGTACTATGCGGTCAGTATCAAAACACTAGAAAATATCCACCGCAGAAAATACGGATCCCACATCTGACTAAAGACATGGGGGGGTATATCTGCATCTCCAGAGAAATAGCTAGGCTGCAAAAAATCCTTCACAGACCAAGCTGGACAAGACAAAAACATGAAAATGCACAGAACTATAAGGTCCACTGCAGGTGGACAGCAAAAACAAAGCCAGGACTATCTTTGTAGAAAAACACAGCAAACTGGAGAGACCAGCAGGGAAGTGAATCCTTCAAGAACAATGGACAACTGACACTGACTAAAGGATCCAGCAAAGCTATATACCCCAGTCAGTTTTGCAATTAGTAGATACACCTGTCCACTCCTGCAGTCCAGGCACAACTGCATTACCCTCTACAACCACCGGAGGGAGCCCAAAGGCTGAATTCACAACACCTAATGCAGCGTTGTTTCAACAACTACTTAACAAGAGCATGAAGATTGAAGTTATGGAAAGGCAACCTGGAGAACACCTTGCAGCGGGAGACACCGTCTCTACAACCCAGACCCAACTTGTAGGCCTAATGCAGTGTTGTTTCAACAACTACTTTACAAGAGCATGAAGATTTAAGCTATGGAGAGGCAACCTGGAGAACACCTTGGAGCGGGAGACACCGTCTCTACAACCCAGACCCAACTTGTAGGCCTAATGCAGTGTTGTTTCAACAACTACTTAACAAGAGCATGAAGATTGAAGCTATGGAGAGGCAACCTGGAGAACACCTTGGAGCGGGAGACACCGTCTCTACAATCCAGGCCCAACTTGTAGGCCTAATGCAGTGTTGTTTCAACAACTACTTAACGAGAGTTAGAAGATAGAAGCTATGGAGAGGCAACCTGGAGAACACCTTGGAGCGGCAGACACCGTCTCTACAACCCAGACCCAACTTGTAGGCCTAATGCAGTGTTGTTTCAACAACTACTTAACAAGAGCATGAAGATTGAAGCTATGGAGAGGCAACCTGGAGAACACCTTGGAGAGGCAACCTCGAGAACACCTTGGAGCGGCAGACACCGTCTCTACAACCCAGACCCAAATTGTAGGCTAATGCAGTGTTGTTTCAACAACTACTTAACAAGAGCATGAAGATTGAAGCTATGGAGAGGCAACCTGGAGAACACCTTGCAGCGGGAGACACCGTCTCTACAACCCAGACCCAACTTGTAGGCCTAATGCAGTGTTGTTTCAACAACTACTTAACAAGAGCATGAAGATTGAAGCTATGGAGAGGCAACCTGGAGAACACCATGGAGAGGCAACCTGGAGAACACCTTGGAGCGGCAGACACCGTCTCTACAACCCAGACACAACTTGTAGGCTTAATGCAGTGTTGTTTCAACAACTTCTTAACAAGAGCATGAAGATTGAAGCTATGGAGAGGCAACCTGGAGAACACCTTGCAGCGGGAAACACCGTCTCTACAACCCAGACCCAACTTGTAGGCCTAATGCAGTGTTGTTTCAACAACTACTTAACAAGAGCATGAAGATTGAAGATATGGAGAGGCAACCTGGAGAACACCTTGGAGCCGGAGACACCGTCTCTACAACCCAGACCCAACTTATAGGCCTAATGCAGTATTGTTTCAACAACTACTTGACAAGAGCATGAAGATTGAAGCTATGGAGAGGCAACCTGGAGAACACCATTGAGAGGCAACCTGGAGAACACTTTGGAGCGGCAGACACTGTCTCTACAACCCAGACCCAACTTGTAGGCCTAATGCAGTGTTGTTTCAACAACTACTTAACAAGAGCATGAAGATTGAAGCTATGGTGAGGCAACCTGGAGAACACCATGGAGCGGCAGACATCGTCTCTACAACCCAGACCCAACTTGTAGGCCTAATGCAGTGTTGTTTCAACAACTACTTAACAAGAGCTTCAAGATAGAAGCGAAGGAGAGGCAACAGAGAGAACACCTTGGAGCGGAAGACTCAGTATGTAGACCACAACGAAACTTGTGGCCCCAATGCAGTTTTATAATTCTGACAAGCTGAAAATCCGCCATTTTTTTTTTTTAGAGGAGGACAGCTGTATTAAGTGGCGCAGACAGACACTGCTAGTAGGCCTTTCACCACAAAGTAGGCTCACTGCAGGATGACAAAGTTACATGGGTACACGGTCGGCATTGGTGTGCTCAGCGGAGGACAAATGGAAGGAGGGACCGCAGACAGACTTAGTAGGCCTAAAATAAAAAAATTAGCCTCAAAGCAGTTTCAATTATCTTGCAGGGGTACACAGGCAGCATTGGTGTGTTCAGCGGAGGACAATTGGAAGGAGTGACCGCAGACAGACTTAGTAGGCCTAAAATAAAAAAATTAGGCTCAAGGCAGTTTCAATTACCTTGCAGGGGTACACAGGCAGCATTGTTGTGTTCAGCGGAGGACAATTGGAAGGAGGGACCGCAGACAGACTTAGTAGGCCTAAAATAAAAAAAAATTAGGCTCAAAGCAGTTTGAAATATCTTGCAGAGGTACACAGGCAGCATTGGTGTGGTCAGCAAAGGACGATTGGAAGGAGTGTCTGACACAGTACTCCCAAAAAATAAATAGATGTTAATGTCTCGCAAAACAACAAAACCAAAAAACAAAAGGGTGGCATACTTAGGTACAGGGGTGGGCTCCTCTGCTGAATTTCAAACATAGTAATTTGGCGCTAAGTATTTACTGGTGTCAATATAGGACACTGACCCTGACTATTTTAACTAGCATCAAACATGTCAACAAATTGGTATTGTCAGTGCCAGGCATTGAAGGATGTCAGCGCATAGACTAAACATTGGTGGAGCTGTGAGAGATAATTTTGCAAGTGGTAGAGCACTGTTTGAGCTGGGGGGAACTCTCTTGTGGCCGGCGGTACAGGCCCAGGGCCCCTCATGTTACAACGGTGTGTCTGACGTTGGGTGCGCACTATCACCGCCAGAGACACTTTATTGCACTATGAGGGACCCAGTTGCAGTGCCGTTGAAAAAAAGCGGGTACACCCACCTCTTCAGACAAATGGCACTCTCCCGGGTACTTGCGCCAAGTGGCGCGACCACGGCCCCGTGGGGGGAGTTAGCCCATTTAGGGAGGTGTAAACATGTTGTATGCTGGACAAACAGCTGCTGCAAATTAAGAGATTGGAACAGTCAGTAAGACAAGTCCACAAGCAAGACCTTTTTATAGGAAAGCTAGGTGTCAGCCGGGAAAGGTGGGGCAAAATAATTTGAAATCCATGAGTGGTTCATTTTAATGAAGGTTAGATCATCAACATTTTGGGTAGCCAGACGAGTCCTTTTTTCGGTCAATATTGAACCAGCAGCACTGAATACTCTTTCTGATAGCACACTAGCTGCTGGGCAAGCAAGCTCCTGCAATGCATATTCTGCCAATTCAAGCCAGGTGTCTATTTTGGATGCCCAGTAATCAAATGGGAATGACGGTTGAGGGAGAACATCGATAAGGGATGAAAAATAGTTAGTAACCATACTGGACAAATGTTGTCTCCTGTCACTTTGAATTGATGCTGCAGTACCTGTCCTGTCTGCGGTCATTGCAAAATCACTCCACAACCTGGTCAGAAAACCCCTCTGTCCAACGCCACTTCTGATTTGTGCAACTCTAACACCTCTGCCCTGTTGCCCCCTGCAGCTTGTGTGAGAACCATCACCGGCGCTGTGTGCTGGGAATGCCTGAATCAAACGGTCTACAAGAGTTGCTTGTTTGGTTGCTAATAGCTAATATTTGTTCGAGGTTCTCATGGGGCATGATATTTTGCAATTTGCCTTTATAGCAAGGATCAAGGAGGCAGGCCAACCAGTAATCGTCATCGGTCATCATTTTAATAATGCGTGGGTCCCTTTTGAGGATACGTAAGGCTTAATCCGCCATGTGGTCCAAAGTTCCAGTTGTCAAATCTGCGGTTGTGCTGGGTTGAGGGGCAGTTTCAGGCAAATCTACGTCACTTGTCTCCCTAAAAAACCCTGAACCCGGCCTTGCAACGCCACCAGTTGCTATTGGCCCCGGAGAAGCTTCCTCATACAAAAAATACTCATCCCCATCATCCCCCTCCTCCTCCTCCTCTTCGCCCGCTACCTCGTCCTGTAGACTGCCCTGACCAGACAATGGCTGACTGTCATCAAGGCTTCCCTCTTCCTCGGCTGCAGACACCTGCTCCTTTATGTGCGTCAAACTTTGCATCAGCAGACTCATTAGGGGGATGCTCATGCTTATTATGGCGTTGTCTGCACTAACCAGCCGTGTGCATTCCTCAAAACACTGAAAAACTTGACACAGGTCTTGTACCTTCGACCTCTGCACACCTGACAACTCCATATCTGCCATCCAACTGCCTGCCCGTGTATGTGTATCCTCCCACAAATACATAACAGCACACCTCTGTTCGCACAGTCTCTGAAGCATGTGCAGTGTGGAGTTCCACCATGTTGCAACGTCGATGATTAGGCGATGCTGGGGAAGGTTCAAAGACCCCTGATGGTTCTGCATACGGCTGGAGTGCACGGGCGAACAGCGGATATGCGAGCAAAGTCTGCGCACTTGGAGGAGCAGGTCGGGTAACCCCAGATAACTTTTCAGGAAGCACTGCACCACCAGGTTTAAGGTGTGAGCCAGGCAAGGAATGTGTTTCAGTTGTGAAAGGGCTATGGCAGCCATAAAATTCCTTCCGTTATCACTCACTACCTTGCCTGCCTCAAGATGTACAGTGCCCAGCCATGACTGAGTTTCTTTCTGCAAGAACTCGGACAGAACTTCCATGGTGTGTCTGTTGTCGCCCAAACACTTCATAGCCAATACAGCCTGCTGACGCTTGCCACTAGGTGTCCCATAATAGGACACCTCGTGTGCAACAGTGGCAGCTGCGGATGGAGTGCTCATGCGACTGTGGTCTATGGACGAGCTCTTGCTTCTGCAGGAGGATGAGGAGGAGGAGGAGGGGGGGCAAACGCCTACAGCCAACTGTTTCCTAGACTGTGGGCTAGGCAGAACTGTCCCAATATTGCTGTCCCCTGTGGACCCTGCATCCACCACATTAACCCAGTGAGCCGTGATGGACACGTAACATCCCTGGCCATGCCTACTGGTCCATGCATCTGTTGTCAGGTGCACCTTTGTACTCACAGATTGCCTGAGTGCATGGACGATGCGGTCTTTTACATGCTAGTGGAGGGCTGGGATGGCTTTTCTCGAAAAGAAGTGTCGACTGGGTAGCTTGTAGCGTGGTTCTGCGTAGTCCATCAGGGCTTTGAAAGCTTTGCTTTAAACTAACCGGTAGGGCATCATCTCTAATGAGATTAGCCTAGCAATGTGGGCGTTCAAACCCTGTGTACGCGGATGCGAGGATGAGTACTTCCTTTTCCTAACAAGAGTCTCATGTAGGGTGAGCTGGACTGGAGAGCTGCAGATCGTGGAACTAGCGGGGGTGCCGGTGGACATGGCAGACTGAGAGAGGGTTGGAGATGGTATTCTTGCTGGTGCCCTACATGCAGTGTTTCCTACTACAAAACTGGTGATTCCCTGACTGCTTTGGCCTGGCGACGAAATCTGCACATTTGCTGCAGGTGGTGCGGGAAATGGTGGGCTTACAGTGAGGGAAGGGATGTAACGTTGCTGACTAGCTTCATTGGCCGAGGGTGCTACAACCTTATGGGACGTTTGGTAGTGAGTCCAGGCTTGCAAATGCATGGTGGTTAAATGTCTACGCATGCAACTTGTATTTAGACTTTTAAGATTCTGACCTCTGCTTAAGGTAGTTGAACATTTTTGACAGATGACTTTGCGCTGATCATTTGGATGTTGTTTAAAAAAATGCCAGACTGCACTCTTTCTACTATCGGATACCTTTTCAGGCATTGCAGACTGAGCTTCTTTAACCGGATGTCCACGCTGTCCTACAACTGGTTTTGCCACGCGTTTTTGGCCAGATACGGGCCTGGCAGATTGAACCTGTTGCGATGTTGATGCCTTCTGCGGCTCCTCCTCCTCCGCTTCAGAGCTACTGCCGCCTGCACCCTGTTCCCCCAATTGCTGCCAATCGGGGTCAACAACTGGGTCATCTATGACCTCCTCTTCTATCTCGTGTGCAACTTCGTCTGTGTCACCGTATAAGCCGGTGGTATAGCGTTCGTGACGGGGCACCATAGTCTCATCAGGGTCTGATTCTGGATCAGTACACTGCGTGGGCAATGTTGTGGTCTGAGTCAAAGGAACAGCATAGTAATCTGGCTGTGGCTGTGCATCTGTAAACTCCATGTCCGATTCAACTTGTAATGGGCATGGCCTGTTAACTGTTTCACTTTCTAACCCAGGAACGGTATGTGTAAAGAGCTCCATGGAATAACCCGTTGTGTCGCCTGACGCATCCTTCTCTGTTGTTCTTGGTGAAGAAGACAAGGAAGCGGCTTGTCCCTGACCGTGAACATCCACTAACGACGCGCTGCTGTTACATTTAGCAGTTTCAGAAGAGGAGGCGAAAGAGCTAGAGGCTGAGTCAGCAAGGAAAGCCAAAACTTGTTCTTGCTGCTCCGGCTTTAAAAGCGGTTTTCCTACTCCCAGAAAAGGGAGCGTTCGAGGCCTTATGTAGCCAGACGACGAACCTGGCTCAAAAACTCGAGACTTAGGTGCTATGTTGCTTTTCCCACGACCACCTGATGCTCCACCACCACTACCATCATTACAAGCTGGCAATGACCGCCCACGGCCACGACCTCTTCCACCAGACTTCCTCATTGTTTGAAAAACATAACCAAACTAACGGTATTTGTTACTGTAAAACCAGTTACAAGGTGTTAGGACTGGCGGAACGCACCAAGAGAGATGATATAGATGCGTTCGCAGTCCGGGGTCCACCGTGCAGGTGAAACCTGCTGCTAGGAAATGACAGACAATATGGCGGTATTCAAAAGTATACACGCGTGGGTTAAACCTCACCCAGCGTGAAGAAAGCGATCCTGTTGCGTCACAGGACCGCGGTACCGCACACAGAGCGCGAGCAAGTGGTCAGCGAACTAAACCCCAACAGGGATTGTAGTCCGATTAGACCCTTGCTGGCACTACACCGCTACTGGGTGTGAAATGAATTATATAATTAAGGCACCGAAGTGCGAACTAGTAAATACCCTTGCTCCCCGAAGTCTATCGAATAACTCAGATATCAAGGGCAAAGGATACTTATTCTTAACGGTGATGGCGTTAAGACCCCTGTAGTCTATGCATGGGCGCAATTCCCCATTCTTCTTCTGCACGAAGAAGAACCCTGCCCCAGCAGGTGACACTGACTTCCTAATGAATCCTCTTGCCAGATTTTCCTGGATGTACTGTGACATTGCCTCCGTCTCCGGGAGAGATAGCGGATAAACTCAACCCCGGGGAGGCTCAGCACCAGGCAAGAGATCAATAGGACAGTCATAGGGGCGATGAGGCGGAAGGACCTCCGCCGCCTTTTTGGAGAACACGTCTGCATAAGACCAATACTGCTTGGGGAGAGAGGATAGATCTGCGGGTACCTCAGTAGTAGCAACCTGAACGCACTCCCTCTGACACCTACCCCCACAAGATTCACCCCAACCCAGAATTCTGCCTGAGGACCACTCGATATGAGGAGAGTGGTACCGTAGCCAAGGTATTCCCAACAGGACCTCATCAATTCCTTCCGGAATGATGAGCAGAGAAATTATCTCCTGATGAGATGGCGACATGGACAGAGTAAAAGGGATGGTCTGGTGTGTTATCTGTGAGGGCAATGTCGACCCATTCACCACTCGCACCATTACTGGTTGAGCAAGCATAACCAGGGGTATTGCGTGACGTTGGGCAAAGGCAGAAGACATAAAATTGCCCTCCGCCCCAGAATCCACGCAGAGCTCTACCGAGTGGGAGAATGAGCCAATAGTAATTGTCCCCTTAAAGGACAACTTAGAGGCAAACGTCGCCGTGTCTAGTGTACCTCCACCTACTACCACTAGACGCTGACGTTTCCTCGACCGCTGAGGACATCTGGTGGCTAAATGTCCTGACTGCTGGCAAACATGACAGACCCTGAGTGCACAAGCGGTCCGGGACTTAGATCCTGCTTGTGACACTTCTCTGGCCTCATGTGACTCAGGAACCAGGACCGGAAATTCCAGAGGTTTGGCGAAAGTAGGAGCTAGCCGAAACCTCTGCCTACACTGGGCTCGCTCTAACCTCCGCTCGTTAAAACGGAGGTCAATTCGAGTGGAGACAGTTATTAACTCCTCCAGTGTGGCAGGAATCTCCCTAGTGGCCAGAGCGTCCTTTACGTGGTCAGCCAAGCCCCTCCAAAATATGGGGATAAGAGCTTTATCCGACCAATCCAGCTCAGATGCTAAGGTGCGGAATTGGACGGCAAAATGACTGACCAAGGACTCACCCTGAGTTAAAGCCAGCAATTGGAGCGCAGTATCATGGGTGACTTGAGGTCCTAAAAAGACCTGTTTCAGAGCGCTCAGAAACAGCGGAGCACTCTGCACCACATGATCGCCACGCTCCCACAGCGGCGTAGCCCATTCCAACGCCCTGTCCGACAATAGAGACAGAATAAATCCCACCTTAGCCCGCTCTGTGGGAAAACGTGTAGCCAGGAGCTCGAGTTGAATAGAGCACTGACTCACAAATCCCCTATAAAACTTGCTATCACCAGAAAATTTTTCTGGCAGCGGGAGGCGAGATAATGTCGGAACAGGGGTGGCAATGGACATAGTAGCTGCAGCCACGCTGGCAGCCTGTACAGCTACTGCAGTAACATCCACAGCTGAGGTCGCGCTCTCGAGAGCCGCCAACCTACCCTCCAGCTGCTGGATATGCCGCATAGATTGCTGTTTGTCTGTCATCACTAGCCAGACCCTGGCGCTAGTGTAATGTTAGGACTGGCGGAATGCACCAAGAGAGATGATATAGATGCGTTCGCAGTCCGGGGTCCACCGTGCAGGTGAAACCTGCTGCTTAGGAAATGACAGACAATATGGTGGTATTCAAAAGTATACACGCGTGGGTTAAACCTCACCCAGCGTGAAGAAAGCGATCCTGTTGCGTCACAGGACCGCGGTACCGCACATAGAGCGCGAGCAAGTGGTCAGCGAACTAAACCCCAACAGGGATTGTAGTCCGATTAGACCCTTGCTGGCACTACACCGCTACTGGGTGTGAAAGGAATTATATAATTAAGGCACCGAAGTGCGAACTGTGCCGTGCTGGCAGGCACCACTAAGCACCCAGACGTGGGTCAGGAAGCGCACACTGGCGCGTGGCACCGCACTGGCGGTCACAGCAGTAGACGCTGACACGTGTGTGACACGTTGAGTGATAAGTCGGGCGCTAGATAGCAGCCATACTCCATACGCGAACAATCATACAATAGGGTAGGGGTATTTAAAGAACGACTTGCACTCACAACAAACACACGTATTAAATTGTACACTAGCGCATGGCCGTGCGGTCATGCGCAGTTTATATAGTTGCAGGACAGGAAGCGGCCACAGAAACTTTGCCCTTCCAAGACCTGCCAAGAGGACCAATAGAATGCGCTGCAGAGTCTGAGCACATGACCCTCGATCTCCAACGGGAGATCTTGCCCTGGGCATGCTCAGTGTGCGCAGATAAGGACTTAGTCCCAGAGAAGTCCACTCGCTGCTGACCAGTATAGGCTTTACAGGCAGAAGCTGGAGCAGCAGCAGTAACTCTTCTCACAGAGTCAGACTGAGCGAGACGCTGGGATCGACATCCCTGCTGAGCAGGCTCCACTGCGGCTGGAGGAGAATGGGAGACCGCAGCGGAGACGGATCGAGATTCCCCCTGTGCAGCAGAGGAAACTCGACTCCTAACACAAGGTGAACTCAAACTTCTGTTGGATTTATATATCCCTTTATAGGTGGGTCAGACTGCAGGGAAAATCAGGCCCAATGTATAACAGTACACAGCTTCAGTGGCAGACAGATATGCCACTAACAGGAATGACGCTGATGCAGACACTAACAATTCAAATCACCCCCTTTTTATTTTTTCTGGGAGAATATTGAAGAAATGTGGCCCACTCTCATACAGTATATGTTCTGTGGCACAAAATTTGAGACAGGTGGCACACACAGGAGTGGCACTGAAGCAGAAATGCCAATCTTAATCTCCCACTAATTTTTTTTTCAGGGAGAATTTAAAAGAAATCTGACCCAGTATTACACACTAGGTTTAATGTGGCACACAATTTGAGACAGGTGGCACACACAGGAGTGGCTCTGAAGCAGAAATGCCAATCTTAATCTCCCACTATTTTTTTTTCAGGGAGAAGTAAAAAGAAATCTGGCCCAGTATTACACACTAGGTTTAATGTGGCACACAATTTGAGACAGGTGGCACACACAGGAGTGGCACTGAAGCAGAAATGCCAATCTTAATCTCCCACTAATTTTTTTCAGGGAGAATTTAAAAGAAATCTGACCCAATATTACACACTAGGTTTAATGTGGCACACAATTTGAGACAGGTGGCACACACAGGAGTGGCACTGAAGCAGAAATGCCAATCTTAATATCCCACTATTTTTTTTTCAGGGAGAATTTAAAAGAAATCTGGCCCTGTATTACACACTAGTTTTAATGTGGCACACAATTTGAGACAGGTGGCACACACAGGAGTGGCACTGAAGCAGAAATGCCAATCTTAATCTCCCACTATTTTTTTTTCAGGGAGAATTTAAAAGAAATATGGCCCTGTATTACACACTAGGTTTAATGTGGCACACAATTTGAGACAGGTGGCACACACAGGAGTTGCACTGAAGCAGAAATGCCAATCTTAATCTCCCACTATTTTTTTTTTCAGGGAGAATTTAAAAGAAATCTGGCCCTGTATTACACACTAGGTTTAATGTGGCACACAATTTGAGACAGGTGGCACACACAGGAATGGCTCTGAAGCAGAAATGCCAATCTTAATCTCCCACTAATTTTTTTTCAGGGAGAATTTAAAAGAAATCTGGCCCAGTATTACACACTAGGTTTAATGTGGCACACAATTTGAGACAAGTGGCACACACAGGAGTGGCACTGAAGCAGAAATGCCAATCTTAATCTCCCACTATTTTTTTTTCAGGGAGAATTTAAAAGAAATCTGACCCAGTATTACACACTAGGTTTAATGTGGCACACAATTTGAGACAGGTGGCACACACAGGAGTGGCTCTGAAGCAGAAATGCCAATCTTAATCTCCCACTATTTTTTTTCAGGGAGAAGTTAAAAGAAATCAGGAACAGTATTACACACTAGTTTTAATGTGGCACACAATTTGAGACAGGTGGCACACACAGGAGTGGCACTGAAGCAGAAATGCCAATCTTAATCTCCCACTAATTTTTTTCAGGGAGAATTTAAAAGAAATCTGACCCAGTATTACACACTAGGTTTAATGTGGCACACACTTTGAGACAGGTGGCACACACAGGAGTGGCACTGAAGCAGAAATGCCAATCTTAATCTCCCACTAATTTTTTTCAGGGAGAAATTAAAAGAAATCTGACCCAGTATTACACACTAGGTTTAATGTGGCACACAATTTGAGACAGGTGGCACACACAGGAGTGGCTCTGAAGCAGAAATGCCAATCTTAATCTCCCACTATTTTGTTTTCAGGGAGAATTTAAAAGAATTCTGACCTAGTATTACACACTAGGTTTAATGTGGCACACAATTTGAGACAGGTGGCACACACAGGAGTGGCTCTGAAGCAGAAATGCCAATCTTAATCTCCCACTATTTTTTTTTCAGGGAGAAGTTAAAAGAAATCTGGCCCAGTATTACACACTAGGTTTAATGTGGCACACAATTTGAGACAGGTGGCACACACAGGAGTGGCACTGAAGCAGAAATGCCAATCTTAATCTCCCACTAATTTTTTTCAGGGAGAATTTAAAAGAATTCTGACCCAGTATTACACACTACGTTTAATGTGGCACACAATTTGAGACAGGTGCCACACACAGGAGTGGCACTGAAGCAGAAATGCCAATCTTAATCTCCCACTATTTTTTTTTCAGGGAGAATTTAAAAGAAATCTGGCCCAGTATTACACACTAGGTTTAATGTGGCACACAATTTGAGACAGGTGGCACACACAGGAGTGACACTGAAGCAGAAATGCCAATCTTAATCTCCCACTATTTTTTTTTTCAGGGAGAATTTAAAAGAAATCTGACCCAGTATTACACACTAGGTTTAATGTGGCACACAATTTGAGACAGGTGGCACACACAGGAGTGGCACTGAAGCAGAAATGCCAATCTTAATCTCCCACTAATTTTTTTTTCAGGGAGAATTTAAAAGAAATCTGACCCAGTATTACACACTAGGTTTAATGTGGCACACAATTTGAGACGGGTGGCACACACAGGAATGGCTCTGAAGCAGAAATGCCAATCTTAATCTCCCACTATTTTTTTTTTCAGGGAGAATTTAAAAGAAATCTGGCCCTGTATTACACACTAGTTTTAATGTGGCACACAATTTGAGACAGGTGGCACACACAGGAGTGGCACTGAAGCAGAAATGCCAATCTTAATCTCCCACTATTTTTTTTTCAGGGAGAATTTAAAAGAAATCTGGCCCTGTATTACACACTAGGTTTAATGTGGCACACAATTTGAGACAGGTGGCACACACAGGAGTTGCACTGAAGCAGAAATGCCAATCTTAATCTCCCACTATTTTTTTTTTCAGGGAGAATTTAAAAGAAATCTGGCCCTGTATTACACACTAGGTTTAATGTGGCACACAATGTGAGACAGGTGGCACACACAGGAATGGCTCTGAAGCAGAAATGCCAATCTTAATCTCCCACTATTTTTTTTTCAGGGAGAATTTAAAAGAAATCTGACCCAGTATTACACACTAGGTTTAATGTGGCACACAATTTGAGACAGGTGGCACACACAGGAGTGGCTCTGAAGCAGAAATGCCAATCTTAATCTCCCACTATTTTTTTTTCAGGGAGAATTTAAAAGAATTCTGACCCAGTATTACACACTAGGTTTAATGTGGCACACAATTTGAGACAGGTGGCACACACAGGAGTGGCTCTGAAGCAGAAATGCCAATCTTAATCTCCCACTATTATTTTTCAGGGAGAAGTTAAAAGAAATCTGGCCCAGTATTACACACTAGGTTTAATGTGGCACACAATTTGAGACAGGTGGCACACACAGGAGTGGCACTGAAGCAGAAATGCCAATCTTAATCTCCCACTAATTTTTTTCAGGGAGAATTTAAAAGAATTCTGACCCAGTATTACACACTAGGTTTAATGTGGCACACAATTTGAAACAGGTGGCACACACAGGAGTGGCACTGAAGCAGAAATGCCAATCTTAATCTCCCACTATTTTTTTTCAGGGAGAATTTAAAAGAAATCTGACCCAGTATTACACACTAGGTTTAATGTGGCACACAATTTGAGACAGGTGGCACACACAGGAGTGGCACTGAAGCAGAAATGCCAATCTTAATCTCCCACTATTTTTTTTTCAGGGAGAATTGAAAAGAAATCTGGCCCAGTATTACACACTAGGTTTAATGTGGCACACAGTTTGAGACAGGTGGCACACACAGGAGTGGCACTGAAGCAGAAATGCCAATCTTAATCTCCCACTATTTTTTTTCAGGGAGAATTTAAAAGAAATCTGACCCAGTATTACACACTAGGTTTAATGTGGCACACAATTTGAGACAGGTGGCACACACAGGAGTGACACTGAAGTAGAAATGCCAATCTTAATCTCCCACTATTTTTTTTCAGGGAGAATTTAAAAGAAATCTGGCCCAGTATTACACACTAGGTTTAATGTGGCACACAATTTGAGACAGGTGGCACACACAGGAGTGACACTGAAGCAGAAATGCCAATCTTAATCTCCCACTATTTTTTTTTTCAGGGAGAATTTAAAAGAAATCTGACCCAGTATTACACACTAGGTTTAATGTGGCACACAATTTGAGACAGGTGGCACACACAGGAGTGGCACTGAAGCAGAAATGCCAATCTTAATCTCCCACTATTTTTTTTTTCAGGGAGAATTTAAAAGAAATCTGACCCAGTATTACACACTAGGTTTAATGTGGCACACAATTTGAGACAGGTGGCACACAGGAGTGGCACTGAAGCAGAAATGCCAATCTTAATCTCCCACTATTTTTTTTCAAGGAGAATTTAAAAGAAATCTGGCCCAGTATTACACACTAGGTTTAATGTGGCACACAATTTGAGACAGGTGGCACACACAGGAGTGGCACTGAAGCAGAAATGCCAATCTTAATCTCCCACTATTTTTTTTCAGGGAGAATTTAAAAGAAATCTGACCCAGTATTACACACTAGGTTTAATGTGGCACACAATTTGAGACAGGTGGCACACACAGGAATGGGACTGAAGCAGAAATGCCAATCTTAATCTCCCACAATTTTTTTTTTCAGGGAGAATTTAAAAAAAATCTGACCCAGTATTACACACTAGGTTTAATGTGGCACACAATTTGAAACAGGTGCCACACACAGGACTGCCACTGATACAGATTTACCAATTTTAATCTGCACTCTTTTCTTCTTCAGGGAGACTAGTGAATAAATCTGGGCCACTGTATTAGAGTATATTTTCTGTGGCAGAAAGTGGCTTAAAGAGATATAACGAAACAAAAAAAAAAGGACTGTCCTACAATTACTATCTCCCTGCAGTAATCTCAGCAATGTGTGGCAGGCAGCAATAACAAGGAGTGGACTGCTGCACAAAAAAAGTCAACAGTGTGGACAAACAAACAAGGAAGGAGCAACAGGACTTGTGCTTTGAAAAAAGCAGTTGGTTTGCACAGCGGTGTACAAACAGCAATGCAGCTATCTGGGAGCCTTCTAGGGCAGCCCAATGAGCTACAGCGCTGATGAAAAAAAAATGTAGCCTCCACTGTCTCTGCAAACAAAAGGTGGTGTTGGACAGTAGAAATCGCTACAACACAAGTGGTTTGGGGTTAATGGACCCTCAGGAAAGAGAAGGAGATCCAGCTCAACGAAATAGTGAAAAATCCATAATTTATTTCACTCAAAATACAGTGAAAGGACAAAACATCAGCATACAATTTTTTGTCCTTTCACTGTATTTTGAGTGAAATAAATTATGGATTTTTCACTATTTCGTTGAGCTGGATCTCCTTCTCTTTCCTGTTCGTCCACGCCCTGACACAGCGGTTCCGTGCTCCGAGCTCCTGGGAATGTCGGTATGGTGAGCTGGATTTTGTTTTTCCTGTTAATGGACCCTGCCTAACTTTATCCCTGCTTCTGATGAAGCGGCAGCAACCTCTCCCTATGCTCAGATCAGCAGCAGTAAGATGGCGGTCGGCGGGAACGCCCCTTTATAGCCCCTGTGACGCCGCAGAAAGCAAGCCAATCACTGCCATGCCCTTCTCTAAGATGGTGGGGACTGAGACCTATGTCATCACGCTGCCCACACTCTGCGTCCACCTTCATTGGCTGAGAAATGGCGCTTTTTGCGTAATTGAAACGCGACTTTGGCGCAAAAGTCGCGTACCGCATGGCTGACCCCACACAGGGATCGGGTCGGGTTTCATGAAACCCGACTTTGCCAAAAGTCGGCGACTTATGAAAATGACCGACCCGTTTCGCTCAACCCTAGTGAACACTATTTTGGGGTGCAAGATGGTACATGGCAAAAAATTCTATTTGGTGGATTGAAAGGGTTATGGCCCAGAGGACAGGTCCTGGGAGCCTGCTGAACGCATTCGAGCTCCACAGCTCATTGCTGCCTTCGAGCGTAGCGAGGTCCAAGGAAGGGGGGCCCTAGGGGGGTAATGTTAGGTGTCGAGTTCCCGCCTCTGCACAGGGGAATCTTGAACCATCTCTGCTGCAGTCTTCCATTCTTCTCCAGCCGCGGTGGAGTCTGCTCAGCGGAGACGTCGGTCCCATCCTCTTGCTCAGTCTCACTCTGTGCATAGGGTTACTGCTGCTTTTCCAGCTTCTGCCATTGAAGCCAGTGCTGGACAGCGGCGAGCAGATGCTTCTGGGACTAAGTCCTACTTTGCACACACTGAGCATGCCCAGGGCAAGATCTCTCAGTGGAGATGTAGGGTCACATGCTCAGGTACTGCAGCAACTTCCATTGGTCCTTCTCACGGAAGGTCATGTAGGTCATGTAGGTACTAGTACTAAGTTCTGCTTTGCACACTGAGCATGCCCAGGGCAAGATCTCTCAGTGGAGATCTAGGGCCACATGCTCAGGTACTGCAGCAATTCCATTGGTCCTTCTTTGAAAGGTCCTATACATGCTTCAGCTATTTAAGGCTCGCATGGCTGCACGGCCATGCGCTAGTGTACATTTGTAAATGTGTGTGTGTTGTGAGTGAAAGTCGTTCTTTAAAAAACCCTCCCTATTGGATGACTGTTCGCGGAAGGTGTATGATTGCTGTCTAGCGCCCGACTTACCCAACAGCACGTTACACACCAATACAGCGTCTAGTTGCTGTGTCTGCCAGTGCGGCGCTGTGTGCTTTCACAGCGCTTTCCTGACCCAAACCTGGGTGGTTAGTGGCGTCCGCCAGTGCGGCACTGCACGCACTTTCTTGCATTCTTTAG
This sequence comes from Ranitomeya imitator, assembly GCF_032444005.1. Classification (NCBI taxonomy): domain Eukaryota; kingdom Metazoa; phylum Chordata; class Amphibia; order Anura; family Dendrobatidae; genus Ranitomeya; species Ranitomeya imitator. The sequence continues at coordinate 1,042,092,881 of NC_091282.1, forward strand.
TTATTATTTTGGTTATGCTGACACCCCAGTTGCGGTGTCGACCGCAAGTAGTCTACACAGACTCAGATCCCAAGTCTTAGGACTGAGCTCGGAGACTCCTTGCTTGTGCTCTTGTGTGTGGTACCGCGGCCCTGTGACTTAACAGGGTTCGCTTCCTTCACACAGGGTGAAGTTAACCCGTGTGTGTAGTCACATTGTACCACCATATAGTCCGTCATTACTTGGCAGCAGGTTCCATCTCTGCAACGGTGGACCCCGGGCTGCGAACACACCTTATTCTACCTATCTTATTATTTGGTGCATTCCGCGAGCCCTAACAATAGATGCAGCTACCTCCAAATACAATATGCAAAAAAAGGTTGCACTCTATCGTGCCAAAGGTTTGTCTAATATGAAATACATGAAATATGAAAAGTAAAATGGCTTTTGAACATTAGGAAAAATATTTGAGAGACGCTTTGCACAGGGAGGTCAGGGACCCATCAGATTAATGCCAGTCGTTTTTCTGTCATTTCTATGTTAGCTTACTGACTGAGCACTCCTCCCTTCACCTTTTGTTTTTAATTACATCTAATCACACTTGGTTCCGGCCAACCCATATGTAGGCTTTGCTGATAGAGGTGTCCACATTCACCCAAGCATACAGACATTAGCCTTCGGTAAGTGTTCACATTTGGACAAGGAGGTCAGGGACCCATCAGATTAATGAGACCACCTTGACGATGGTTGATGGGCTCACACTATTTGGCCAAATTCTGTGCAAAGCGTCTCTCAAATATTTTTCCTAATGTTCAAAAGCCATTTTGCTATTCATATTTCATGTATTTCATATTAGACAATTCTTTGGCACGATAGAGTGCAACTTTTTTTGTATATTGTATTTGGAGGTAACTGCTCCTGGTATGCACCTATTCACACTAGTTTGAATGTGCCAGTCATTTTTCTGTCATTTCCATGGTGGTAAAATGGCATCGGCTGATGAGAGAATACTACTCCTATCAGCCTACACCTGCTGCTGCTAATAACAGCTGGAACAGGAGTGGCTGAAAGGAGTATTCATCAGCTGGGCCTGAGCTATAAATAAATAAATACATTTAAAAAATTACGTGGGGTCTTTTTATTTTTTATAACCAGCATGACAAAACTAAAAAGCATGCGGCTGTGTATGGGGTATTGGTCTATATGGTGCAGTTGTGCGGATAACTTGTTTTCTCTTTCTGACCAAAACATCAGCTGCAGCCTGCAACCCTCAGCTGTCAGCTTTATTATGGCTAGTTCTCAAGTATAGAAGGGTCCCCATGCCGCGTTTGTAATTATTTAAATAAATAATTTAAAAAAACCTGTGGGGGTCCCCCATTTTTTACAACCAGCCAAGCTAAAGCAGACAGCTGGGGAGTGGTATTTGCAGTCTGGTAAGGTGCCATAGATATTCCCCCCAGCCTAAACATAGCAGCATCTAATAGATTCACAAATTCTGGCAAATGAGGTTCAGATTTGTGGGGTTGATGTCAACTTTGTATTTTCAGATGACATCAAGCCTAGCAGTTAGTAATGTAGAGTCATCTATAAGACACCTCTCAATTAGAGATGAGAAAACCTTTGAAGGTTTGGTTCAATTTGATTAGCCGAACATTTAGACATTTGTTGAACAAGTTCGCCAAACGTACCCAAACCCCATTAAATTCGGTGGGAGACAAAACCATACGCATACACAACACCTTAAGGGGTGACAAAAAGCTTCCAAAACAGCTAAAATTAAGGGACACTGTGAAAAGTGGCAATAATTGACCCACAGTGGAAATTTGCAAATTACACAGCAACTGTCAGCCATGGGCCATGCATGAGGTATCAGGGTCTGGCCCATCATTTTACAGCTTGGAATTAAAGTTTCAATGAGAACCTGGTAGTTAAGGGAACAGTGTAAGCCTTCCTAGGTGGGAGACCTGATACCTCATGCAACACCTCCATTTTTTTTTATTCCAGCCACACTCAGTTGGCACAAATATCAGTTTCATACAGTACTATTGGTACAAAAATTTAAGGAAAGTAACATAGGTTGTTAAATGAAGTTCAGGCCTGCCTATCTTTGATCCCTACTAATACAAGCAACCCACCAAATGGAGACCCAACTTGGAGTCTCCACATTTCAAGAAATTGTTTGTAACATCAGCAAAAATAGCAACAGCAGGCACAGAAGATACCACAAAGATGGCACAGACTGCAATAACGTGAGATCAATTCATGACACTAAACACTACACAATCACCTAGTCTGCCCAATCTGTGACTGGGATGCAAATGTAACCAGAGATCCATGACGTGCTAATTTTAATGAAAGTTAGGAGGTCTATACTTTGAGGGGACAGCCCGATGCACTTACTACCAGCAGCGCTGAAGAAACATTCAGAGGGAACGCTGGCTGCCGGGCATGACAAAACCTCCAAAGCGTGACAGGCGAGCTCAGGTCACTCTTCCATTTTTGAAGACCAAAATGTAAAAGGGTCCAAACACCCCCTGATGGCATTAATATTGAGCTCCAGATACTCCTGCACCATCCTTTCCAGTACAGAATAGTACTCTGAAAATGTAACATAGTAGCATAGTAACATAGTTATTAAGGTTGAAGGAAGACTTTAAGTCCATCTAGTTCAACCCATAGCCTAACCTAACATGCCCTAACATATTGATCCAGAGGGAGGCAAAAAAAACCCATGTGGCAAAGAGTAAGCTCCACACTGGGGAAAAAAATTCCTTCCTGACTCCACATACGGCAATCAGACTAGTTCCCTGGATCAACACCCTAACAAGGAATCTATTATATATACCCTGTAAAATTATACTTTACAAGAAAGGCATCCAGTCCCCCCTTAAATTTAAGTAATGAATCACTCATTACAACATCATATGGCAGAGAGTTCCATAGTCTCACTGCTCTTACAGTAAAGAATCTCCGTCTGTTATTATGCCTAAACCTTCTTTCCTCCAGACGCAGAGGATGCCCCCTTGTCCCTGTCTCAGGTCTATGATTAAAAAGATCATCAGAAAGGTCTTTGTAATGTCCCCTTATATATTTATACATTAAAATAAGATCACCCCTTAGCCTTCGTTTTTCCAAACTAAATAGCCCCAAGTGAAATAACCTATCTTGGTATTGCAGACCCCCCAGTCCTCTAATAACCTTGATCGCTCTTCTCTGAACCCACTCTAGTTCAGCTATGTCTTTCATATACACCGGAGACAAGAACTGTACAAAGTATTCAAAGTGTGGTCGCAGTAGTGACTTATATAGAGGTAAAATTATGTTCTCTGTTGTTAATTCTGTGGTAAAGCTCCCTCCTGTGGTCATGAGTGGTACTTCGGCTGGTTCTGTCCATGGGCTTCCTCTGGACAGAACATCCGTGAGTGGGGCTGCGGCTTCTGAGTTTCCTTCCTCAGGTGACGAGGTTAAGTCGTTAGGTGCTGCTCTATTTAACTCCACCTAGTTCTTTGCTCCTTGCCTCCAGTCAATGTTCCAGTATTGGTCTTGCTCTCTCCTGGATCGTTCTAGTGGCCTGTCTTCCCTGCATAAGCTAAGTTCTGCTTGTGTTTCTTTGTTTGCTATTTTTGTCCAGCTTGCTATTTTGGTTTGTCTTGCTTGCTGGAAGCTCTGGGACGCAGAGGAAGCACCTCCGTACCGTTAGTCGGTGCGGAGGGTCTTTTTGCGCCCTCTGCGTGGTTGTTTGTAGGTTTTTGTGCTGACCGCAAAGCTATCTTTCCTATCCTCGGTCTATTCAGTAAGTCGGGCCTCACTTTGCTAAAATCTATTTCATCTCTGTGTTTGTATTTTCATTTTACTCACAGTCATTATATATGGGGGGCTGCCTTTTCCTTTGGGGAATTTCTCTGAGGCAAGGTAGGCTTATTTTTCTATCTTCAGGGCTAGCTAGTTTCTTAGGCTGTGCCGAGGCGCCTAGGTCTGGTCAGGAGCGCTCCACGGCTACTTCTAGTGTGGTGTGATAGGATTAGGGATTGCGGTCAGCAGAGTTCCCACGTCTCAGAGCTCGTCCTATGTTATTAGTAACTATCAGGTCATTTTCTGTGCTCTTAACCACCAGGTCCATTGTGGTTCTAAATCACCAGTTCATAACAGTTCTCCTGATGAGCATCTATGCCTCTTTTAATGCATCCCATTATTTTATTTGCCTTTGTAGCAGCTGCCTGACACTGGCCACTAAATGTGAGTTTGTCATGCACCCATACTCCCAGGTCTTTTTCATTGATGGTTTTGCCCAGAGTTTTAGAATTAAGCACACACTTATACATCTTATTACTTCTACCCAAGTGCATGACGTCACATTTATCCCCATTAAAGCTCATTTGCCATTTATCAGCCCAAACTTCTAGTTTACATAAATCATCCTGTAATATAAAATTGTCTTCCTCTTTATTGATTACCCTGCAGAGTTTAGTGTCATCTGCAAATATTGAAATTCCACTCTGTATGCCCCCTACAAGATCATTAATAAATATGTTAAAAAGAAGAGGGCCAAATACTGACCCCTGTGGTACCCCACTGCTAACTGCGACCCAGTCCGAGTGTGCTCCATTAATAACCACCCTTTGTTTCCTATCCCTGAGCCAGCTCTTAATCCACTTACACATATTTTCCCCTATCCCCATTATTCTCATTTTATGTATCAACCTTTTGTGTGGCACCGTATCAAAAGCTTTTGAAAAGTCCATATACACTATGTCCACTGCGTTCCCTTGGTCCAGTCCGGAACTTACCTCCTCATAGAAATTGATCAGATTTGTCTGACAGGATTGGTCCCTAGTAAACTCATGCTGATATTGGGTCATGAGGTTATTCTTATTCAGATACTCCAGTATAGCATCCCTTAGAATGCCCTCCAGCATTAATTTCCAGTTTTTGTCCGCTTTTTGAATATTGGCACCACATTTGCTATACGCCAGTCCTCTGGTACAGATCCTGGTATTATGGACTCTTTAAAGATTAAAAATAATGGTCTATCAATGACTGTACTTAATTCCTGCAGTACTCGGGGGTGTATCCCATCCGGACCTGGAGATTTGTCAATTTTAGTGATTTTTAGACGCCGACGTACTTCCTGCTGGGTTAAGCAGGTGACACTTAATGGGGAATTTTCGTTATCACTGATCATATTGTCTGCCTTGGAAATTTCTTGTGTAAATACTGATGAAAAAAAGTCATTTAGCATACTGGCTTTTTCCTCATCCTCATCCACCATTTCACCCAGACTATTTTTAAGGGGGCCAACACTATCATTTTTTAGTTTCTTACTATTAACGTAGTTAAAGAATATTTTAGGATTATTTTTACTCTCTCTGGCAATGAGTCTCTCTGTCTCAATCTTTGCTGCCTTGATTTGCTTTTTACAGAATGTATTTAATTGTCTGTATTTATTTAATGCCTCATCACTACCTTCTTCCTTTAATTCTCTAAATGCTTTCTGTCACTTATTGCGCCCCTTACAGCTCTATTTAGCCATATTGGTTTCCTCCTATTTCTAGTATGTTTATTCTCCTACGGTATACTGTGCACAGGTCCTATCCAGGATGCTAATAAACGTCTCCCATTTTCTTTCTGTATTTTTATGTTTCAGGATATCATCCCAGTTAACCCCTTCATGACCCAGCCTATTTTGACCTTAAAGACCTTGCCGTTTTTTGCAATTCTGACCAGTGTCCCTTTATGAGGTAATAACTCAGGAAAGCTTCAACGGATCCTAGCGGTTCTGAGATTGTTTTTTCGTGACATATTGGGCTTCATATTAGTGGTAAATTTAGGTCAATAAATTCTGCGTTTATTTGTGATAAAAACGGAAATTTGGCGAAAATTTTGAAAATTTCGCGATTTTCACATTTTGAATTTTTATTCTGTTAAACCAGAGAGATATGTGACACAAAATAGTTAATAAATAACATTTCCCACATGTTTACTTTACATCAGCACAATTTTGGAAACAAAATTTTTTTTTGTTAGAAAGTTATAAGGGTTAAAATTTGACCAGCGATTTCTCATTTTTACAACGAAATTTACAAAACCATTTTTTTTAGGGAACACCTCACATTTGAAGTCAGTTTGAGGGGTCTATATGGCTGAAAATACCCAAGAGTGACACCATTCTAAAAACTGCACCCCTCAAGGTACTTAAAACCACATTCAAGAAGTTTATTAACCCTTCAGGTGCTTCACAGCAGCAGAAGCAACATGGAAGGAAAAAATGAACATTTAACTTTTTAGTCACAAAAATTATCTTTTAGCAACAATTTTTTTATTTTCCCAATGGTAAAAGGAGAAACTGAACCACGAAAGTTGTTGTCCAATTTGTCCTGAGTATGCTGATACCTCACATGTGGGGGTAAACCACTGTTTGGGCGCACGGCAGGGCTTGGAAGGGAAGGAGCGCCATTTGACTTTTTGAATCAAAAATTGGCTCCACTCTTTATCGGACACCATGTCACGTTTGGAGAGCCCCCGTGTGCCTAAAAATTGGCGCTCCCCCACAAGTGACCCCATTTTGGAAACTAGACCCCCCAAGGAACTTATTTAGATGCCTAGTGAGCACTTTAAACCCTCAGGTGCTTCACAAATTGATCTGTAAAAATGAAAAAGTACTTTTTTTTCACAAAAAAATTATTTTCGCCTCAATTTTTTCATTTTCACATGGGCAGTAGGATAAAATGGATCATAAAATTTGTTGGGCAATTTCTCCCGAGTACGCCGATACCTCATATGTGGGGGTAAACCACTGTTTGGGCACACGGCAGGGCTCGGAAGGGAAGGCGCGCCATTTGACAAACCATGGAGAGCCCCTGTGTGCCTATGCATTGGAGCTCCCCCACAAGTGACCCCATTTTGGAAACTAGACCCCCCAAGGAACTTATCTAGATGCATATTGAGCACTTAAACCCCCAGGTGCTTCACAGAAGTTTATAACGCAGAGCCATGAAAATAAAAAATAATTTTTCTTTCCTCAAAAATGATTTTTTAGCCTGGAATTTCCTATTTTGTCAAGGATAATAGGAGAAATTGGACCCCAAATATTGTTGTCCAGTTTGTCCTGAGTACGCTGATACCCCATATGTGGGGGTAAACCACTGTTTGGGCGCACGGCAGGGCTCGGAAGGGATGGCACGCCATTTGGCTTTTTAAATGGAAAATTAGCTCCAATCATTAGCGGACACCATGTCACATTTGGAGAGCCCCTGTGTGCCTAAACATTGGAGATCCCCCAGAAATGACCCCATTTTGGAAACTAGACCCCCAAAGGAACTAATCTAGATGTGTGGTGAGGACTTTGAACCCCCAAGTGCTTCACAGAAGTTTATAACGCAGAGCCATGAAAATAGAAAAAAATATATTTTTTCAAAAATGATCTTTTAGCCTGCAATTTTTTATTTTACAAAGGGTAACAGGAGAAATTTGACCCCAAAACTTGTTGTCCAGTTTCTCCTGAGTACGCTGATACCCCATATGTGGGGGTAAACCACTGTTTGGGCACATGCCGGGGCTCGGAAGTGAAGTAGTGACATTTTGAAATGCAGACTTTGATGGAATGCTCTGTGGGCGTCACGTTGCGTTTGCAGAGCTCCTGATGTGGCTTATCAGTAGAAACCCCCCACAAGTGACCCCATTTTGGAAACTAGACCCCGAAAGGAACTTATCTAGATGTGTGGTGAGCACTTTGAACCCCAAAGTGCTTCACAGAAGTTTATAATGCAGAGCCGTGAAAATAATAAATACGTTTTCTTTCCTCAAAAATAATTATTTAGCCCAGAATTTTTTAATTTTCCCAAGGGTAACAGGAGAAATTTGACCCCAATATTTGTTGTCCAGTTTCTCCTGAGTACGGTGATACCCCATATGTGGGGGTAAACTACTGTTTGGGCACATGCCAGGGCTCGGAATTGAAGTAGTGACGTTTTGAAATGCAGACTTTGATGGAATGCTCTGCGGGCGTCACGTTGCGTTTGCAGAGCCCCTGATGTGCCTAAACAGTAGAAATCCCCCACAAGTGACCCCATTTTGGAAACTAGACCCCGAAAGGAACTTATCTAGATGTGTGGTGAGCACTTTGAACCCCCAAGTGCTTCATAGAAGTTTATAATGCAGAGCCGTGAAAATAATAAATACATTTTCTTTCCTCAAAAATAATTATTTAGCCCAGAATTTTTTATTTTCCCAAGGGTTACATGAGAAATTGGACCCCAAAAGTTGTTGTCCAGTTTCTCCTGAGTACGCTGATACCCCATGTGTGGGGGTAAACCACTGTTTGGGCACACGTCGGGGCTCAGAAGGGAAGTAGTGACTTTTGAAATGCAGACTTTGATGGAATGGTCTGCGGGCGTCACATTGCGTTTGCAGAGCCCCTGGTGTGCCTAAACAGTAGAAACCCCCCACAAGTGACCCCATTTTAGAAACTAGACCCCCCAAGGAACTTATCTTGATATGTGGTGAGCACTTTGAACCCCCAAGTGCTTCACAGACGTTTACAACGCAGAGCCGTGAAAATAAAAAATCATTTTTCTTTCCTCAAAAATGATGTTTTAGCAAGCATTTCTTTATTTTTACAAGGGTAACAGGAGAAATTGGACCCCAGTAATTGTTGCGCAGTTTGTCCTGAGTATGCTGGTACCCCATATGTGGGGGTAAACCACTGTTTGGGTGCACGTCGGGGCTCGGAAGTGAGGGAGCACCATTTGACTTTTTGAATACAAGATTGGCTGGAATCAATGGTGGCGCCATGTTGCGTTTGGAGACCCCCTGATGTGCCTAAACAGTGGAGACCCCTCAATTCTAACTCCAACACACCCCTAACCCTTATCCCAACTCTAGCCGTAACCCTAATCACAACCCTAACCCCAACACACCCGTAACCCCAACACACCCCTAACCCTAACCACAACCCTAATTCCAACCCAACCCTAGCCCTAAGGCTATGTGCCAACGTTGCGGTCGTATGAGATTTTTCAGCACCATTTTTTGTGCGGATTTCACCTGCGGATTCCTATTGAGGAACAGGTGTAAAACGCTGCGGAATCCGCACAAAGAATTGACATGCTGCGGAAAATACAACGCAGCGTTCCCGCGCGGTATTTTCCGCATCATGGGCACAGCGGATTTGGCTTTCCATATGTTTACATGGTACTGTAAACCTGATGGAACTCTGCTGCGGATCCGCAGCGGCCAATCCGCACCGTGTGCACATAGCCTAATTCTAAAGGTATGTGCACACGCTGCGGAAAACGCTGCGGATCCGCAGCAGTTTCCCATGAGTTTACAGTTCAATGCAAACCTATGGAAAACAAAAATCGCTGTACACATGCTGCAGAAAAACTGCACGGAAACGCAGCGGTTTACATTCCGCAGCATGTCACTTCTTTCTGCGGATTCCGCAGCGGTTTTACAACTGCTCAAATAGAAAATCGCTGTTGTAAAACCGCATTGAAATGCGCAGAAAAAACATGGTAAATCCGCCATAAATCCGCAGCGGTTTAGCACTGCGGATTTTTGAAATCCGCAGCGGAAAAATCCGCAGAAGACCAGAATACGTGTGCACATACCGAAACCCTAACCCTAACCCTACCCCTACCCCTAACCATACCCCTAACCCTAACCCTACCCCTAACCCTAACCCTACCCCTAACCCTAACCCTACCCCTACCCCTAACCCTACCCCTAACCCTACCCATAACCCTACCCCTAACCCTAACCCTAGTTCTTACCCCAACCTTACTGGGAAAAAAAAAATTATTTTTTTTATTGTCCCTACCTATGGGGGTGACAAAGGGGGGGGGGGTCATTTACTTTTTTTTTTTATTTTGATCACTGAGATATAATCTATCTCAGTGATCAAAATTCACTCTGGAACGAATCTGCCGGTCGGCACTGCACATGCGCCCGCCATTTTGGAAGATGGCGGCGCCCAGGAAAGAAGACGGACGGTCCCCGGGAGGCCAGGTAAGTATAAGGGGGGGGGAATATCAGGGCACGGGGGGGGGCGTCGGAGCACGGGGGGGTGGATCGGAACACGGGGGGGTGGATCGGAACACGGGGGGGTGGATTGGAGCATGGAGCGGGGGATCGCTGTGCGGGCGGGTGGATCGGAGCACGGGGGGGGAATCGCTGTGCGGGGGGGATCGCTGTGCGGGGGGGGATCGGAGTGCGGGGGGTTTGATTGGAGCACGGGGGGTGTGATTGGAGCACGGCGGGAGCGGGCAGGAGGACGGGGGAGCGGAGCACAGGACCGAGGGGAGCGGACCACAGATCGGGGGGCTGGGGGGGCGATCGGAGGGGTGGGGTGGGTGCACATTAGTGTGTCCAGCCATGGCCGATGATATTGCAGCATCGGCCATGGCTGGATTGTAATATTTCACCATTTTTTTAGGTGAAATATTACAAATCGCTCTGATTGACAGTTTCACTTTCAACAGCCAATCAGATCGATCGTAGCCACGAGGGGGTGAAGCCACCCCCCCTGGGCTAAACTACCACTCCCCCTGTCCCTGCAGATCGGGCGAAATGAGAGTTAACCCTTTCACCCGATCTGCAGGGACGCGATCTTTCCATGACGCATATGCTGCGTCATGGGTCGGAATGGCACTGACTTTCATGACGCAGCGTATGCGTCAAAGGTCGGGAAGGGGTTAATTGCACTAAGATCATCTCTCATCCGTTGGAAATTTGCCCTCCTGAAGTGTAGTGTCCTTGTAACCCCTCTACTACACATCTTATTAAAGTATACATATTATTATTGAGGACTCTCAATTCTAAATATTTTTATTATTTTGTGATCGCTATTTCCCAAGTAACCCCCAACCCTTATATTTGATATGCGGTCTGGCCTGTTGGTTAATATTAGGTCTAGCAGTGCCCCCCTTCTTGTTGGGTCCTGAACCAATTGTGAAAGGTAATTGTCTCTCATAGTTGTCAAAAACCGATTACCTTTACTGGAACTGCAGATTTCCTTTCCCCAATCTATTTCAGGGTAGTTGAAGTCCCCCATAATAATGACTTCTCCTTGAGTCACAGCTTCATCTATTTGCTTTATGAGGATATTCTCCATTGCTTCCATTTTTTTTGGAGACTTATAACAAACCCCTATCAGTAATTAATTATTTTTTCCTCCTCCCCTTATCTCCACCCCCAAGGACTCTACATTTTCGTTAGATTCACCTATGTCATCACGCTAGACGGGTTTTAAGGATGATTTTATATATAGACACACCCCTCCCCCTCGCTTATCCATTCGGTCATTTCTGAACATACTATAACCCTGCAAGTTAACAGCCCAGTCATGGCTCTCATCCAGCCACGTTTCAGATATCCCCACCATGTCATAATTTTGCTCCAACAACATTAATTCTAATTCATCCATTTTGTTGGCGAGGCTTCTGGCATTAGTATACATACATTTTATGTATCTCTTTGCACCTCTATTCTTTCTTAAATTATTAATTGATCTAACCCCACCCCCCATGCCACCGCCACACCCAACTTCCTTATTTGTGCCCAGGTCTCTATCTTCCCCTCATATAAAATGAATACCCTCCCCCCCATTCCCTAGTTTAACCCCTTCCCGACCTGTGACACAGCGTATGCGTCATGAAAGTCGGTGCCAATCCGACCTGTGACGCATATGCTGTGTCACAGAAAGATCGCGTCCCTGCAGGCTGGATGAAAGGGTTAACTCCAATTTCACCCGGCCTGCAGGGACAGGGGGAGTGGTAGTTTAGCCCAGGGGGGGTGGCTTCACCCCCCCCCCCCCCCCGTGGCTGCGATCGCTCTGATTGGCTGTTGAAAGTGAAACTGCCAATCAGAGCGATTTGTAATATTTCACCTAAAAAACTGGTGAAATATTACAATCCAGCCATGGCCGATGCTGCAATATCATCGGCCATGGCTGGAAACACTTATGTGCACCCACTCCACCCATCGCCCCCCCAGCCCCCCGATCTGTGATCCGCTCCCCTCCGCCCTGTGCTCTGCTTCCCCATCCTCCTGTCCGCTCCCCCCGTGCTCCAATCACACCCCCCGTGCTCCAATCAAACCCCCCCGCACTCCGATCACCCCCCCGCACAGCGATCCCACCCCCGTGCTCCGATTCCCCCCCGTGCTCCGATCCACCCCCATGCACAGTGATCCCCCACCCCGTGCTCCAATCCACCCCTCCGTGTTCCGATCCACCCCCCCATGCTCCGATCCACCCCCCCCGTGCTCCGACGCTCCCGCCGTGCCCTGATCTCCCCCCCCCCTTATACTTACCTCCCGGGATCCGTCCGTCTTCTTTCCTGGGTGCCGCCATCTTCCAAAATGGCGGGCGCATGATCAAAATAAAAAAAAACAGTAAATGACCCCCCCCCCCTTTGTCACCCCCATAGGTAGGGACAATAAAAAAATAAAGATTTTTTTTTTTTTTTTACACTAAGGTTAGAATAGGGTTAGGGTTAGTGCCTGTTAGGGGTCGAGTTCCCGCTTCTGCACAGGGGGAATCTCGAGCCACCTCCGCTGCGGTCTCCCATTCTTGTCCAGCCGCAGTGGAGTCTGCTCAGCAAGGACGTCGGTCCCAGCGTCTTGCTCATTCTCACTCTGTTCTGAGAGTTACTGCTTCTTCTCCAGTCTCTGCTATTAAAGTCTGTGCTGGTCAGCAGCGAGCGGACTTCTCTGGGACTAAGTCCTTGTCTGCACGTACTGAGCATGCCCAGCGTAAGGTCTCCCGTTGGAGATCGAGGGTCATGTGCTCAGGCTCTGCAGCACATTCCATTGGTCCTCTTGGCAGGTCCTAGAAGGGCAAAAGTGCTGTGGCCACTTCCTGTGCTGCTGCTATATAAACTGCGCATGACCGCACGGCCATGCGCTAGTATTGTCAAACAATTGCTAATGTGTGTATGTTGTGAGTGCAAGTCGTCCTTGGATACCCCTACCCTATAGTATGACTGTTCGCGGAAGGTGTATGGCTGCTACCTAGCGCCCGACTTATCCTACAGCACTAGTCACACATTATAGCGTCCAGTTGCTGTGACCGCCAGTACGGCGCCGTGCACTTCCTCTGTGCTTTCCTTACCCAAGCCTGGGTGGCTAGTGGCGTTCATCAGTGCGGCACTGCATGCTCTTCTGTTTCATTTCACACCCAGTTGCGGTGTTGCGCCAGCAAGGGTCTAATCGGACTTCAATCCCAGTTGGGGTTGAGTTCGCTGACTACTTGCTCGCGCTTTAGGTGCGGTACCGCGGTCCTGTGCCTTAACAGGATTGCTTCTTTCACGCTGGGTGAGGTTAACCCACGCGTGTATACTCTAGTGTACCGCCATATAGACACAAAAGAGAATGGTAAAACCAAAAACACTCAGTTTGAAAAAATGTTTGCAGTAATCCGCAAGTGCTAGTAAAAGATGTAAATAACAGGGTATTTGGTTGATACGTTTTTTGCAAAAAATGTATACTAAGCTGCTCTACCAATCTTCACGGTATACCCATATCAGAGCAGTCCTAACTAATGTATGCAATCCCTATCTGATGTATTTAAAAACCTGATCATCTGTATATTACCTGTGTGAACAGGGTTCAGAGAGGAAAAATCCATGTGTGCATACAGGGCAGAACAGCTTTTGTGCAGCTAGCCCAAGAGGAGTGGTGGAACTCCCCAGTCTTGTAGACACAAGAGAACAATCATGGAAACAGGAACACATGGGCTACTTGCACAGTGAACAAGTCTGTAAGAACATGTTCACACACCACCAAGAAACCTGAAGACACAAAAGAGAATGGTAAAACCAAAAACACTCAGTTTGAAAAAATGTTTGCAGTAATCCGCAAGTGCTAGTAAAAGATGTAAATAACAGGGTATTTGGTTGATACGTTTTTTGCAAAAAATGTATACTAAGCTGATTGTTCTCTTGTGTCTACAAGACTGGGGAGTTCCACCACTCCTCTTGGGCTAGCTGCACAAAAGCTGTTCTGCCCTGTATGCACACATGGATTTTTCCTCTCTGAACCCTGTTCACACAGGTAATATACAGATGATCAGGTTTTTAAATACATCAGATAGGGATTGCATACATTAGTTAGGACTGCTCTGATATGGGTATACCGTGAAGATTGGTAGAGCAGCTTAGTATACATTTTTTGCAAAAAACGTATCAACCAAATACCCTGTTATTTACATCTTTTACTAGCACTTGCGGATTACTGCAAACATTTTTTCAAACTGAGTGTTTTTGGTTTTACCATTCTCTTTTGTGTCTTCAGGTTTCTTGGTGGTGTGTGAACATGTTCTTACAGACTTGTTCACTGTGCAAGTAGCCCATGTGTTCCTGTTTCCATGATTGTTCTCTTGTGTCTACAAGACTGGGGAGTTCCACCACTCCTCTTGGGCTAGCTGCACAAAAGCTGTTCTGCCCTGTATGCACACATGGATTTTTCCTCTCTGAACCCTGTTCACACAGGTAATATACAGATGATCAGGTTTTTAAATACATCAGATAGGGATTGCATACATTAGTTAGGACTGCTCTGATATGGGTATACCGTGAAGATTGGTAGAGCAGCTTAGTATACATTTTTTGCAAAAAACGTATCAACCAAATACCCTGTTATTTACATCTTTTACTAGCACTTGCGGATTACTGCAAACATTTTTTCAAACTGAGTGTTTTTGGTTTTACCATTCTCTTTTGTGTCTTCAGGTTTCTTGGTGGTGTGTGAACATGTTCTTACAGACTTGTTCACTGTGCAAGTAGCCCATGTGTTCCTGTTTCCATGATTGTTCTCTTGTGTCTACAAGACTGGGGAGTTCCACCACTCCTCTTGGGCTAGCTGCACAAAAGCTGTTCTGCCCTGTATGCACACATGGATTTTTCCTCTCTGAACCCTGTTCACACAGGTAATATACAGATGATCAGGTTTTTAAATACATCAGATAGGGATTGCATACATTAGTTAGGACTGCTCTGATATGGGTATACCGTGAAGATTGGTAGAGCAGCTTAGTATACATTTTTTGCAAAAAACGTATCAACCAAATATCCTGTTATTTACATCTTTTACTAGCACTTGCGGATTACTGCAAACATTTTTTCAAACTGAGTGTTTTTGGTTTTACCATTCTCTTTTGTGTCTTCAGTTTTCTTGGTGGTGTGTGAACATGTTCTTACAGACTTGTTCACTGTGCAAGTAGCCCATGTGTTCCTGTACCGCCATATAGTCTGCTAATTGCTAGCAGCAGGTTTTCACCTGCACGGTGGACCCCGGACTGCGAACGCATCTATACCATCTGTCTTGGTGCGTTCCGCCAGTCCTAACAGAATACTAGCGCCAGGGTCTGGCTAGTAAAATGGCGGACGACCAGCGTTTACAGCGGTACATCCAGCAGCTGGAGGGAAGGTTGGCGGCTCTTGAGCATTCAACCTCAGCTGTGGATGTTACTGCTGTCGCTGTTCAGGCTGCAAGTGTGGCTGCAGCTACCTTGTCCACTGCCGCTCCTGTACCGACGCTATCTCGCCTCCCGCTACCAGAGAAATTTTCTGGTGACAGTAAGTCCTGTAGGGGTTTCGTGAGTCAGTGCTCAATACATCTCAAGCTTCTGGCCTCTCGTTTCCCTACAGAGCGGGCTAAGGTGGGCTTTATAATTTCCTTATTGTCGGACAGGGCGTTGCAGTGGGCTACGCCGCTGTGGGAGCGTGGCGATCATGTGGTGCAGAGTGCTCCGTTATTCCTGAGCACTCTGAAGCAGGTCTTTCTAGGACCTCATGTCACCCATGACACGGCGCTCCAACTGTTGGCACTGACTCAGGGCTCGTCCTTGGTCAGCCTTTTTGCCGTCCATTTCCGCACTCTGGCATCTGAGCTGGAGTGGTCGGATAAAGCCCTTATCCCTATATTTTGGAGGGGGCTGGCTGACCACGTTAAGGATGCTCTGGCCACTAGGGAGATTCCCGCCACACTGGAGGAGTTAATAGCAGTATCTACTCGCATTGACCTCCGTTTTCACGAGCGGAGGTTAGAGCGAGCCCAGTGTAGGCAGAGGTTTCGGCTGGCTCCCACCTTCGCCAAACCTTTGGAATCACCAGTCCAGGCTCCTGAGTTCCAGGAACCTAAGGTGGTGTCACGAGCGGGATCTAAGTCCCAGACCGCTCGTGCACTCCAGGGTTGCCATGTTTGCCAACAGTCAGGACATCTTGCCACCAGATGTCATCAGCGGTCGAGGAAACGTCAGCGTCTAGTGGTAGTAGGTGGAGGTGCACTAGACACTGCGACGTGTGCCTCCAAATTGTCCTTTAAGGGGACAATTACCTTTGGCTCATCCTCCCACTCGGTAGACCTCTGCGTGGATTCTGGGGCGGAGGGCAATTTTATGTCTTCTGCCTTCGCCCAACGTCACGCAATACCCCTGGTTATGCTATCTCAACCAGTAACGGTACGAGTGGTGAATGGGTCGACACTCCCCGCACAGATAACACATCAGACCATCCCTGTTACTCTGTTCCTGTCGCCATCCCATCAGGAGATTATTTCTCTGCTCGTCATTCCTGAGGGTATTGATGAGGTCCTGTTGGGGATACCTTGGCTACGGTACCACTCTCCTCACATCGAGTGGTCCTCAGGCAGAATTCTGGGATGGGGTGAATCATGTGGGGGTAGGTGTCACCGAGAGTGCGTTCAGGTTGCTACTACTGAGGTACCCGCAGATCTATCCTCTCTCCCCAAGCAATATTGGTCTTATGCAGACGTGTTCTCCAAGAAGGCGGCGGAGACCCTTCCGCCCCATCGCCCCTATGACTGTCCTATCGATCTCTTGCCTGGTGCTGAGCCTCCCCGGGGTCGAGTTTATCCATTATCTCTCCCGGAGATGGAGGCCATGTCTCAGTACATTCAAGAGAATCTGGCAAGAGGGTTTATCAGGAAGTCAGTGTCACCTGCTGGGCAGGGTTCTTCTTCGTGCAGAAGAAGAATGGGGAGCTACGTCCATGCATAGACTACATGGGTCTTAACGCTATCACCGTTAAGAACAAGTATCCTTTGCCCTTGATATCTGAGCTCTTCGATAGGCTTCGGGGAGCAAGGGTATTTACTAAATTAGATCTGCGGGGTGCTTACAACCTGATTCGCATCCGTGAGGGGGACGAATGGAAAACGGCGTTTAACACCAGAGATGGGCACTATGAGTATCTGGTGATGCCCTTCGGGCTCTGTAATGCCCCAGCCGTTTTTCAAGACTTTGTCAACGACATCTTCCGGGATATGCTTTCCACCTCAGTTGTAGTCTATCTGGATGATATTCTCATCTTTTCTCCAGATATTGACTCCCACCGGAGAGATGTTGGCAGAGTCTTCGACCTCCTACGGGCAAACTCTCTTTACGCTAAGTTGGAGAAGTGTATGTTTGAGCAGGAGTCTTTGCCGTTCCTGGGCTATATCATCTCCGCCCAGGGATTGGCTATGGATCCTTCCAAACTACAGGCTGTGATGGACTGGCAAGAGCCCCATTCTCTTAAAGCGTTGCAGCGCTTTATGGGGTTCATTAACTATTACCGCCAGTTCATTCCCCACTTCTCAACTCTGGTAGCTCCCTTGGTAGCCCTCACCAAGAAGGGAGTGAATCCTAAATTGTGGTCGGAAGAGGTCTCCAAGGCCTTCACTTCTATTAAGTCCCACTTTGCTAGCGCTCCCATCTAACATCGTCCCGATGTGGATAAGCCATTCCTAATGGAGGTGGATGCCTCGTCCGTTGGTGCTGGAGCAGTCCTCTACCAGAAGGATGCTCAAGGTCGGAAGCATCCATGCTTCTTCTTCTCTAAGACTTTCTCGCCAGCGGAGAGAAACTACTCCATCGGGGATAGGGAGCTGCTAGCAATGAAGTTGGCCTTTCCAGAGTGGAGACATCTTCTGGAAGGTGCGCGGTTTCCCTTCCAGGTTTACACTGACCACAAAAATTTGGTCTACTTACAGACAGCCCAGCGGCTAAATTCTCGCCAAGCCAGATGGTCCTTGTTCTTTTCCCGGTTCCACTTTTCTCTTCATTTTCTCGCCGGGGAGAAGAATATTCGTGCTGATGCTCTCTCTCGCTCCCTTATGTCAACTGAAGAGGAGGAAGAGGAGCCTCGGCTTATTGTTCCCTCTGAGAGCCTGAGAACCGTAGCACCGGTTTCGCTTGAGTCTGTGCCTCCGGGCAAGACTTTTGTGCCCATTAATTTGCGACCGGAGGTTCTCTCTTGGGCTCATTCGTCCAGAGTGGGTGGACACTTTGGGACAAAGAGGACATCTGAGCTACTGGCGAGGACGTACTGGTGGCCGCATATGGTCCGGGATGTCAGGGATTATATTCTGGCTTGTGTCTCCTGCGCCAAAAATAAATCTCCGCGTCAAAGGCCAGCTGGGTTGCTCTATTCCTTGCCGGTGGCAGATAGGCCCTGGGAGATGGTCGGGATGGACTTTGTCGTGGGTTTGCCCAAGTCTCGCGGCTGTACCATCATTTGGGTCATCACCGATCATTTCTCGAAAATGGTGCATTTGGTGCCGCTACCACGGTTACCTTCTGCACGGGCCTTGGCTGCGTTGTTCATTAAGCACATCTTCCGCCTACATGGTATGCCTGACAAAATTGTCAGTGACCGGGGTCCCCAGTTTGCGTCTCGGTTCTGGAGAGAGCTGTGTCGTCTTCTCAGTATTGAGTTGAATCTCTCTTCCGCTTATCATCCCGAGACGAATGGGTTGGTAGAGAGGGCCAACCAGACCTTAGTCACATACCTGCGACATTTTGTTTCAGCCAGGCAGGATGACTGGGCATCCTTGCTATCATGGGCAGAGTTTGCGCTGAACAACGCCGTAGCCGACTCCACTGGACAAACCCCATTCCTCCTCAACTATGGTCAGCATCCATGGGTACCTGTGCCTATGCCCATGTCTTCCGCAGACTCCAGGGTGGCAGACTGGGCTGTGGAGGCACGGGATATTTGGGACCGCACTCAGGATGCCATTCGGGCCTCTAAGGAGAGAATGAGGTCCTCCGCCGATGCTCATCGGCGCCCCGCCCCGTCCTTTGCTCCTGGCGACTTGGTGTGGCTCTCCGCCCGTAACATCAGGCTGCGAGCTGAGTCCACTAAATTTGCTCCTCGCTACTTGGGTCCCTTCAAGGTCCTCGAACAGGTTAATCCTGTGGTCTACCGTCTGGCCCTTCCTCCACGCCTTGGTATCACCGACACCTTTCATGTGTCCCTCCTTAAGCCTGTATACATGTCTCGGTTTTCTGAGTCATCTGCCGGGACATCGGGTTCGTCTACGGACGATTTCGAGGTGAACGCTATCTTGGGGTGCAAGGTGGTACGTGGCAAAAAATTTTTTTGGGTGGACTGGAAGGGTTACGGCCCTGAGGATAGGTCCTGGGAGCCTGCTGAGCACATTCGGGCTCCGCAGCTCATTGCTGCCTTCGAACGTAGCGAGGCCCAAGGAGGGGGGGGCCCTAGAAGGGGGGGTAATGTTAGGGGTCGAGTTCCCACTTCTGCACAGGGGGAATCTCGAGCCACCTCCGCTGCGGTCTCCCATTCTTGTCCAGCCGCAGTGGAGTCTGCTCAGCAAGGACGTCGGTCCCAGCATCTTGCTCATTCTCACTCTGTTCTGAGAGTTACTGCTGCTTCTCCAGTCTCTGCTATTAAAGTCTGTGCTGGTCAGCAGCGAGCGGACTTCTCTGGGACTAAGTCCTTGTCTGCATGTACTGAGCATGCCCAGCGTAAGGTCTCCCGTTGGAGATCGAGGGTCATGTGCTCAGGCTCTGCAGCACATTCCATTGGTCCTCTTGGCAGGTCCTAGAAGGGCAAAAGTGCTGTGGCCACTTCCTGTGCTGCTGCTATATAAACTGCGCATGACCGCACGGCCATGCGCTTAGTATTGTCAAACAATTGCTAATGTGTGTATGTTGTGAGTGCAAGTCGTCCTTGGATACCCCTACCCTATAGTATGACTGTTCGCGGAAGGTGTATGGCTGCTACCTAGCGCCCGACTTATCCTACAGCACTAGTCACACATTATAGCGTCCAGTTGCTTTGACCGCCAGTACGGCGCCGTGCACTTCCTCTGTGCTTTCCTTACCCAAGCCTGGGTGGTTAGCGGCGCTCGTCAGTGCGGCACTGCATGCTCTTCTGTTTCATTTCACACCCAGTTGCGGTGTTGCGCCAGCAAGGGTCTAATCGGACTTCAATCCCAGTTGGGGTTGAGTTCGCTGACTACTTGCTCGCGCTTTAGGTGCGGTACCGCGGTCCTGTGCCTTAACAGGATTGCTTCTTTCACGCTGGGTGAGGTTAACCCACGCGTGTATACTCTAGTGTACCGCCATATAGTCTGCTAATTGCTAGCAGCAGGTTTTCACCTGCATGGTGGACCCCGGACTGCGAACGCATCTATACCATCTGTCTTGGTGCGTTCCGCCAGTCCTAACAGTGCCATTGTTCTTGGTTCATTGGGGTACAGTGCATTAGGCCTACAAATTGGGTATGGGGTGTAGAGAGATGGTGTGTTCCACTCCAAGGTCTTCCCCAGGTTTCCTCGCCATTGCTGCGATCTTAATGCTCTCGTTTAGTAGTTGTTGGAAACTACAGTGCATTAGGCCTACAAATTGGGTATGGGGTGTAGAGAGATGATGTGTTCCACTCCAAGGTGTTCCCCAGGTTTCCTCGCCATTGCTTCGATCTTCCTGCTCTCGTTTAGTAGTTGTTGGAAACTACACTGCATTGGGCCTACAAATTGGGTATGGGGTGTAGAGAGATGGTGTGTTACACTACAAGGTGTTCTCCAGGTTGCCTTTCCTGAGCTTCTATCTTCAGGCTCTCATTAAATTGTGGTTAAATGGAACAACTGCATTTGGCGTACTAGTTGGGTTGGGGCCTACTATCGGTGTCTGCCACTCCTTGCTGTTCTCCTGGTTTCCTGTCCTGAAATTCCATTTTCAGGCTCTCGTTAAGTAGTTGTTAATGTTAGACTGCATTTGACCTACTAGTTGGGTTGGGGCCTACTATCGGTGTCTGCCACTCCTTGCTGTTCTCCTCCACTGAACAAAGCTGTGCCGCCTGTTTACTACGGTTGCCAATTTTGAACTGCATTTCGACTACTTACTGATTTGGGCCTACTCTCTGTGTCAGCCTCTCATTCCAGTTGTCCTCCACTGCAATGCCCCCTGGTTAGTCCTGTGTTACCAATTTTGAACTGCATTTAGCCCACTTTATTCTTTGGGCCTATATCTGTGTTTCCTCCTCATCCTGCCCATTGCCCAGCCAGTGATAGATGAGTCTGCTGGTACATTGACCCATAACGCTAAATTCCCCGTGCACGCTACACAGCAAGATTGTGACCCTGCTGAAAGTCAGGTTCCTCTTCCCGCATACCATACCACCTTACACGGGGACAAAGAGGAAGGTGCAGATGAAAGTGCAGGTTCCTTCATCAGGTGGGGGGAGGAATACTAGTTGGCGACGTCACTGGCACAGGGCCTCTCATAGTACGCAAAAGTGTTGCTGCCGGTGGGAGGCGCCCCCGCCGTGCAAACACACCGCTGTACTTTGAGGGGCCCTGTGTCAGTGCCAACGAGTGGGCCCCCCCTGCTTGCTCAGGATCACAGCACTTGCAAAGTTGAAATACTTTCCTCTCCCTGCTCCACTGCCGTGACGCGTTCCAGATTTCCTGGGCCCACTAATTACTTGAACCAGCCCTACCCCCCACAACTTTAGCCAAATGACCCCCAATTTCAAATGCCTTCCAATTATTATAAGCTAAATTACGATTGACAAGCTTCAGTAAAAAGAATGGATGTTTTTGCCATTAAAATGGGCAGTGTAGGTGTTTTCCTGGCCTCCACTCACTGCCGACTATGCTCCCCCATTGACTTGCATTGGGTTTCCTGTTTCGGGCGATACCCGACTTTTCGCGATAATCGGCCGATTCCACTCGACTCGACTTCTAAGATAGTCGGGTTTCGCGAAACACGACTCGACTCTAAAAAGGTCAAGGTCGCTCAACCCTACTGATGATGCCATCATCGGCATCATTATTCTGGTCATTTTCGTGCTGGAGCACACTTTGAATAGTCTGCATGAGGTGGTGATTGTCCCAGAGAAGAGTTGGAAGCAAAGGATGACAATATCCCAAATTTCCGGACTGTCGTCGCACAGGTGGTTGCCGTGGGATTGTGGATTTCAGCGATCAATGGTGGCTTATGGTACCAGACAAACTGTTACTGGAGATACAGGAGCTGAGGAACACATTGAGGAGGATGAACTGGGTACTCAACAATCAGGGGATGAAGAGGATAATGATCACCTCTCTGTTGTCCATAGTTGGTGGGAGGGGATGGAGGAAGCAACCTTGAGGGTATGTGCACACGTCAGGATTTCTTGCAGAAATTTTCCTAACAAAAACTGGACATTTCTGCCAGAAATCCGCATGGGTGTTTTTTGCGTTTTTTTCATGCGTTTTTGATGCGTTTTTGGTGCGTTTTTGGTGCGTTTTTGGTGCGATTTTTCCCAAATGCATAGAATAGCGGGAAAAATGCAGAAAATCCGCAAAATTAATGAACATGCTGCTTTTCTTACCGCGATGCATTTTTTTCATGGAAAAAAACGCATCATGTGCACAAAACATCCAGAATGCATTCTAAATGATAGGATGCATAATGTATGCATTTTAAATGAGTTTTGATAGCGTTTTTAGAGCGAAAAAATGCGAAAAAAACACAAAAAAAATCTGAACGTTTGCACATAGCCTTAGTGTTACCCCGCCACCAACACAGCATGGACTTGGACCACATGGAAGCTCCCGACACTTCAGTGCCTTCTTGCTGCAGTATTTCCAACACAATGTGCGATTTCTTAGGATTAGATATAGATGCGCATATGCTAGGAATGTCAAGGCATCATTGCCAAAACATTAGCTGCAGCAGTCTGAGCAGGATAAGCAATTTCTTTGAATAGTTTAACACATTATGGCTAGAAGGTTGGAGGAGTGTTTAACCCCTTCATGATCCAGCCTATTTTGACCTTAAAGACCTTGCCGTTTTTTGCAATTCTGACCAGTGTCCCTTTATGAGGTAATAACTCAGGAACGCTTCAATGGATCCTAGCGGTTCTGAGATTGTTTTTTCGTGACATATTGGGCTTCATGTTAGTGGTAAATTTAGGTCAATTAATTCTGTGTTTATTTGTGATAAAAACGGAAATTTGGCGAAAATTTTGAAAATTTCGCAATTTTCACATTTTGAATTTTTATTCTGTTAAACCAGAGAGTTATGTGACACAAAATAGTTAATAAATAACATTTCCCACATGTATACTTTACATCAGCACAATTTTGGAAACAAAATTTTTTTTTGCTACGAAGTTATAAGGGTTAAAATTTGACCAGCGATTTCTCATTTTTACAACGAAATTTACAAAACCATTTTTTTAGGGACCACCTCACATTTGAAGTCAGTTTGAGGGGTCTATATGGATGAAAATACCCAAAAGTGACACCATTCTAAAAACTGCACCCCTCAAGGTGCACAAAACCACATTCAAGAAGTTTATTAACCCTTCAGGTGCTTCACAGCAGCAGAAGCAACATGGAAGGAAAAAATGAACATTTAACTTTTTAGTCACAAAATTGATTTTTCAGCAACAATTTTTTTATTTTCCCAATGGTAAAAGGAGAAACTGAACCACGAAAGTTATTGTCCAATTTGTCCTGAGTACGCTGATACCTCATATGTGGGAGTAAACCACTGTTTGGGCGCACGGCAGGGCTTGGAAGGGAAGGAGCGCCCTTTGACTTTTTGAATGAAAAATTGGCTGCACTCTTTAGCGGACACCATGTCACGTTTTGAGAGCCCCCGTGTGCCTAAAAATTGGAGCTCCCCCACAAGTGACCCCATTTTGGAAACTAGACGCCCCAAGGAACTTATCTAGATGCATAGTGAGCCCTTTAAACCCCCAGGTGCTTCACAAATTGATCAGTAAAAATGAAAAAGTACTTTTTTTTCACCAAAAAATTTTTTAGCCTCAATTTTTTCATTTTCACATGGACAACAGGATAAAATGGATCCTAAAATTTGTTGGGCAATTTCTCCTGAGTACATTGATACCACAAATGTGGAGGTAAACCACTGTTTGGGCACATTGTAAGGCTCGGAAGGGAAGGAGCGCCATTTGACTTTTTGAATGAAAAATTATCTCCATCGTTAGCGGACACCATGTCGCATTTGGAGAGACCCTGTGCGCCTAAACATTGGAGCTCCCCCACAAGTGACCCCATTTTGGAAACTAGACCCCCCAAGGAACTTATCTAGATGCCTAGTGAGCACTTTAAACCCTCAGGTGCTTCACAAATTGATCTGTAAAAATGAAAAAGTACTTTTTTTTCACAAAAAATTTATTTTCGCCTCAATTTTTTCATTTTCACATGGGCAATAGGATAAAATGGATCCTAAAATTTGTTGAGCAATTTCTCCCGAGTACGCCGATACCTCATATGTGGGGGTAAACCACTGTTTGGGCACACGGCAGGGCTCGGAAGGGAAGGCGCGCCTTTTGACTTTTTGAATGGAAAATTAGCTCCAATTGTTAGCGGACACCATGTCGCGTTTGGAGAGCCCCTGTGTGCCTATGCATTGGAGCTCCCCCACAAGTGACCCCATTTTGGAAACTAGACCCCCCAAGGAACTTATCTAGATGCATACTGAGCACTTTAAACCCCCAGGTGCTTCACAGAAGTTTATAATGCAGAGCCATGAAAATAAAAAATAATTTTTCTTTTCTCAAAAATGATTTTTTAGCCTGGAATTTCCTATTTTGCCAATGGTAATAGGAGAAATTGGACCACAAATTTTGTTGTCCAGTTTGTCCTGAGTACGCAGATACCCCATATGTGGGGGTAAACCACTGTTTGGGCGCACGGCAGGGCTCAGAAGGGAAGGCACACCATTTGGCTTTTTAAATGGAAAATTAGCTCCAATAATTAACGGACACCATGTCGCGTTTGGAGAGCCCCTGTGTGCCTAAACATTGGAGATCCCCCACAAATGACCCCATTTTGGAAACTAGACCCCCAAAGGAACTAATCTAGATGTGTGGTGAGCACTTTGAACCCTCAAGTGCTTCACAGAAGTTTATAACGCAGAGCCATGAAAATTTAAAAAAAAAAATTATTTTCTCAAAAATGTTTTTTTAGCCCGCTATTTTTTATTTTCCCAAGGGTAACAGGAGAAATTGGACCACAAAAGTTGTTGTCCAGTTTGTCCTGAGTACGCTGATACCCTATGTGTGGGGGTAAACCACTGTTTGGGCACACGTCAGGGCTCAGAAGGGAAGTAGTGACTTTTGAAATGCAGACTTTGATGGAATGGTCTGCGGGCGTCACGTTGCGTTTGCAGAGCCCCTGGTGTGCCTAAACAGTAGAAACCCCCCACAAGTGACCCCATTTTGGAAACTAGACCCCCATAGGAACTTATCTAGATATGTGGTGAGCACTTTCAACCCCCAAGTGCTTTACAGAAGTTTATAACACAGAGCCGTGAAAATAATAAATACGTTTTCTTTCCTCAAAAATAATTTTTTAGCCCAGAATTTTTTATTTTCCCAAGGGTTACAGGTGAAATTGGACCACAAAAGTTGTTGTCCAGTTTGTCCTGAGTACGCTGATACCCCATGTGTGGGGGTAAACCACTGTTTGGGCACACGTCGGGGCTCAGAAGGGAAGTAGTGACTTTTGAAATGCAGATTTTGATGGAATGGTCTGCGGGCGTCACGTTGCGTTTGCAGAGCCCCTGGTGTGCCTAAACAGTAGAAACCCCCCACAAGTGACCCCATTTTGGAAACTAGACCCCCAAAGGAACTTATCTAGATATGTGGTGAGCACTTTCAACCCCCAAGTGCTTTACAGAAGTTTATAACACAGAGCCGTGAAAATAATAAATACGTTTTCTTTCCTCAAAAATAATTATTTAGCCCAGAATTTTTTATTTTCCCAAGGGTTACAGGAAAAATTGGACCACAGAAGTTGTTGTCCAGTTTCTCCTGAGTACGCTGATACCCCATGTGTGGGGGTAAACCACTGTTTGGGCACACGTCGGGGCTCAGAAGGGAAGTAGTGACTTTTGAAATGCAGACTTTGATGGAATGGTCTGCGGACGTCACGTTGGTTCATTGTTCTTTGGTGCCATTGTTCTTCCAGCATGTGGTTCGTTTACTTGGCATTCCAGAGAATATCGTTTCTGACAGAGGTTCCCAGTTTGTTTCGAGGTTTTGGCGAGCCTTTTGTGGTAGGATGGGCATTGACTTGTCTTTTTTCTCGGCTTTCCATCCTCAGACTAATGGCCAGACTGAACGAACCAATCAGACCTTGGAAACATATCTGAGATGCTTTGTTTCTGCTGATCAGGATGACTGGGTGTCCTTTTTGCCTTTGGCTGAGTTCGCCCTTAATAATCGGGCCAGCTCGGCTACCTTGGTTTCGCCGTTCCCTGACTGCTTTGGCCTTCTGACGATACCTCCACATTTGCTGTTGGTGGTGTCCTAACCGGTGGGCTTACAGTGAGGGAAGCAATGTAGTGTTGCTGACTACCTTCATTCTAAGCGGGTGCACCAACGGTACTGGATGTTTGATAGTTAGTCCAGGCTTGCAAGTGCATGCTGGTTAAATGTCTAAGCATGCACGTTGTATTTAAATGATGGACATTCTTCCCTCTGCTAAAGATCTTTGAGCATTTCTTACAGATAACTTTGCACTGATCATTCGAATCTTGGTTAAAAAATTCCCACACTGCACTCTTCCTACTATCGAATACCTTTTCAGGCATTGCACGCTGTTCTCCTTTCACCGGATGGCCACGCTGTCCTAAAAGTGTTTTTGGGTTTGTCAAACGTTTTTGGCCAGATACGGGCCTGCTAGATGAAAGCTGTTGCGGTGTAGATGCCTGCTGCGGATCACCCTCCTCCGCTTTAGAGCTACTGCCAACGGCACCCTGTTCCCCCAATGGCTGCCAATCTGGGTCAACAACTGGGTCATCTATCACCTCCTCTTCAATGTCATGTGCACCTTCCTCTGTGTCACCGTGTAAGGTGCTAAAGCGTTCGGGACGGGGTACCATATTCTCATCAGTGTCAGATTCTGGCTCAGTACACTGCGAGGGCAATGTAGTGATCTGAGTCAATGGAACAGCATAATAATCTAGCTGTGGCTGTGCATCTGTGCACTCCATGTCTGATTCATCTTGTAATGGGCTGTTAACTATTTCCATTTCTAACCCTGGCACGGTATGTGTAAAGAGCTCCATGGAGTAAACTGTAGTGACGCCTGCCACATCCTTCACTTTTGCATTGGGTGAAGGACACAAGGAAGCGACTTGTTCCTGACCGGGAGCATCCACTGACGACTCGCTGCTTTTATATTTCAAACTTTCTGAAGAGGAGGCGAAAGCGTTAGAGGCTGAGTCAGCAAGGAAAGCCAAAACTTTCTCCTGCTGCTCCGGCTTTAAAAGCGGTTTTCCTACTCCCAGATAAGGGAGCCTTTGAGGCCTTGTGTAGCCAGACGATGACGCTGGCTCAACACCTAAAGCCTTAGGTGATATTTTGCTTTTCCCACTACCACTGGATGCTCCATCACCACGACCACCATCAGTTCCAGCTGGCAACGACCACCCATGGCCTCTTCCATCAGACTTCCTCATTTTTTGGGAAAACCTAACCAAAATAACAACCACTATATGGTACTGTAAAACAAGGTAGAAGGTGTATATAAACTTGTTGGCAATTTAAATCTCCCTTTTTTGGGGGGGAGACTGCAGCAAAAAACATAGAAATGACAGAAAAAAAGACTCGCACATCCAAACTAGTGTGAATAGGTGCATACCAGGAGCAGCTACCTCCATACATAAATATGCAAAAAAGGTTGCACTCTATCGTGCAAAAGCATGTCTAATATGAAGTATATGAAATATGAATAGCAAAATGGCTTTTGAACATTAGGAAAATATTTAAGAGACGCTTTGCACAGATTTTGATATAATCAAATAGTGTGAGCCCATCAACCAATCGTCAAGGTGGTCTCATAAAACTGATGGGTCCCTGATCTCCCTGTCCAAATGTGAACACTTACCGAAGGCCTATGTCTGTATGCCTGGGTGAATGTGGACACCTCTGTTCAGCAAAGCCTACATATGAGTTGACCGGGACCAAGTGTGATGAGATGCAATTAAAAACCACATGGTGATGGGAGGAGTGCACAGTCAGTCAGCTAACATAGAAATGACAGAAAAAAAGACTCGCACATCCAAACTAGTGTGAATAGGTGCATACCAGGAGCAGCTACCTCCATACATAAATATGCAAAAAAGGTTGCACTCTATCGTGCAAAAGCATGTCTAATATGAAGTATATGAAATATGAATAGCAAAATGGCTTTTGAACATTAGGAAAATATTTAAGAGACGCTTTGCACAGAATTTGATATAATCAAATAGTGTGAGCCCATCAACCAATCGTCAAGGTGGTCTCATAAAACTGATGGGTCCCTGATCTCCCTGTCCAAATGTGAACACTTACCGAAGGCCTATGTCTGTATGCCTGGGTGAATGTGGACACCTCTGTTCAGCAAAGCCTACATATGAGTTGACCGGGACCAAGTGTGATGAGATGCAATTAAAAACCACATGGTGATGGGAGGAGTGCACAGTCAGTCAGCTAACATAGAAATGACAGAAAAAAAGACTCGCACATCCAAACTAGTGTGAATAGGTGCATACCAGGAGCAGCTACCTCCATACATAAATATGCAAAAAAGGTTGCACTCTATCGTGCAAAAGCATGTCTAATATGAAATATATGAAATATGAATAGCAAAATGGCTTTTGAACATTAGGAAAATATTTAAGAGACGCTTTGCACAGAATTTGATATAATCAAATAGTGTGAGCCCATCAACCAATCGTCAAGGTGGTCTCATAAAACTGATGGGTCCCTGATCTCCCTGTCCAAATGTGAACACTTACCGAAGGCCTATGTCTGTATGCCTGGGTGAATGTGGACACCTCTGTTCAGCAAAGCCTACATATGAGTTGACCGGGACCAAGTGTGATGAGATGCAATTAAAAACCACATGGTGATGGGAGGAGTGCACAGTCAGTCAGCTAACATAGAAATGACAGAAAAAAAGACTCGCACATCCAAACTAGTGTGAATAGGTGCATACCAGGAGCAGCTACCTCCATACATAAATATGCAAAAAAGGTTGCACTCTATCGTGCAAAAGCATGTCTAATATGAAATATATGAAATATGAATAGCAAAATGGCTTTTGAACATTAGGAAAATATTTAAGAGACGCTTTGCACAGAATTTGATATAATCAAATAGTGTGAGCCCATCAACCAATCGTCAAGGTGGTCTCATAAAACTGATGGGTCCCTGATCTCCCTGTCCAAATGTGAACACTTACCGAAGGCCTATGTCTGTATGCCTGGGTGAATGTGGACACCTCTGTTCAGCAAAGCCTACATATGAGTTGACCGGGACCAAGTGTGATGAGATGCAATTAAAAACCACATGGTGATGGGAGGAGTGCACAGTCAGTCAGCTAACATAGAAATGACAGAAAAAAAGACTCGCACATCCAAACTAGTGTGAATAGGTGCATACCAGGAGCAGCTACCTCCATACATAAATATGCAAAAAAGGTTGCACTCTATCGTGCAAAAGCATGTCTAATATGAAATATATGAAATATGAATAGCAAAATGGCTTTTGAACATTAGGAAAATATTTAAGAGACGCTTTGCACAGAATTTGATATAATCAAATAGTGTGAGCCCATCAACCAATCGTCAAGGTGGTCTCATAAAACTGATGGGTCCCTGATCTCCCTGTCCAAATGTGAACACTTACCGAAGGCCTATGTCTGTATGCCTGGGTGAATGTGGACACCTCTGTTCAGCAAAGCCTACATATGAGTTGACCGGGACCAAGTGTGATGAGATGCAATTAAAAACCACATGGTGATGGGAGGAGTGCACAGTCAGTCAGCTAGCATAGAAATGACAGAAAAAAAGACTCGCACATCCAAACTAGTGTGAATAGGTGCATACCAGGAGCAGCTACCTCCATACATAAATATGCAAAAAAGGTTGCACTCTATCGTGCAAAAGCATGTCTAATATGAAATATATGAAATATGAATAGCAAAATGGCTTTTGAACATTAGGAAAATATTTAAGAGACGCTTTGCACAGAATTTGATATAATCAAATAGTGTGAGCCCATCAACCAATCGTCAAGGTGGTCTCATAAAACTGATGGGTCCCTGATCTCCCTGTCCAAATGTGAACACTTACCGAAGGCCTATGTCTGTATGCCTGGGTGAATGTGGACACCTCTGTTCAGCAAAGCCTACATATGAGTTGACCGGGACCAAGTGTGATGAGATGCAATTAAAAACCACATGGTGATGGGAGGAGTGCACAGTCAGTCAGCTAACATAGAAATGACAGAAAAAAAGACTCGCACATCCAAACTAGTGTGAATAGGTGCATACCAAGAGCAGCTACCTCCATACATAAATATGCAAAAAAGGTTGCACTCTATCGTGCAAAAGCATGTCTAATATGAAATATATGAAATATGAATAGCAAAATGGCTTTTGAACATTAGGAAAATATTTAAGAGACGCTTTGCACAGAATTTGATATAATCAAATAGTGTGAGCCCATCAACCAATCGTCAAGGTGGTCTCATAAAACTGATGGGTCCCTGATCTCCCTGTCCAAATGTGAACACTTACCGAAGGCCTATGTCTGTATGCCTGGGTGAATGTGGACACCTCTGTTCAGCAAAGCCTACATATGAGTTGACCGGGACCAAGTGTGATGAGATGCAATTAAAAACCACATGGTGATGGGAGGAGTGCACAGTCAGTCAGCTAACATAGAAATGACAGAAAAAAAGACTCGCACATCCAAACTAGTGTGAATAGGTGCATACCAGGAGCAGCTACCTCCATACATAAATATGCAAAAAAGGTTGCACTCTATCGTGCAAAAGCATGTCTAATATGAAATATATGAAATATGAATAGCAAAATGGCTTTTGAACATTAGGAAAATATTTAAGAGACGCTTTGCACAGAATTTGATATAATCAAATAGTGTGAGCCCATCAACCAATCGTCAAGGTGGTCTCATAAAACTGATGGGTCCCTGATCTCCCTGTCCAAATGTGAACACTTACCGAAGGCCTATGTCTGTATGCCTGGGTGAATGTGGACACCTCTGTTCAGCAAAGCCTACATATGAGTTGACCGGGACCAAGTGTGATGAGATGCAATTAAAAACCACATGGTGATGGGAGGAGTGCACAGTCAGTCAGCTAACATAGAAATGACAGAAAAAAAGACTCGCACATCCAAACTAGTGTGAATAGGTGCATACCAGGAGCAGCTACCTCCATACATAAATATGCAAAAAAGGTTGCACTCTATCGTGCAAAAGCATGTCTAATATGAAATATATGAAATATGAATAGCAAAATGGCTTTTGAACATTAGGAAAATATTTAAGAGACGCTTTGCACAGAATTTGATATAATCAAATAGTGTGAGCCCATCAACCAATCGTCAAGGTGGTCTCATAAAACTGATGGGTCCCTGATCTCCCTGTCCAAATGTGAACACTTACCGAAGGCCTATGTCTGTATGCCTGGGTGAATGTGGACACCTCTGTTCAGCAAAGCCTACATATGAGTTGACCGGGACCAAGTGTGATGAGATGCAATTAAAAACCACATGGTGATGGGAGGAGTGCACAGTCAGTCAGCTAACATAGAAATGACAGAAAAAAAGACTCGCACATCCAAACTAGTGTGAATAGGTGCATACCAGGAGCAGCTACCTCCATACATAAATATGCAAAAAAGGTTGCACTCTATCGTGCAAAAGCATGTCTAATATGAAATATATGAAATATGAATAGCAAAATGGCTTTTGAACATTAGGAAAATATTTAAGAGACGCTTTGCACAGAATTTGATATAATCAAATAGTGTGAGCCCATCAACCAATCGTCAAGGTGGTCTCATAAAACTGATGGGTCCCTGATCTCCCTTGAGACCACCTTGACGATTGGTTGATGGGCTCACACTATTTGATTATATCAAATTCTGTGCAAAGCGTCTCTTAAATATTTTCCTAATGTTCTAAAGCCATTTTGCTATTCATATTTCATATATTTCATATTAGACATGCTTTTGCACGATAGAGTGCAACCTTTTTTGCATATTTATGTATGGAGGTAGCTGCTCCTGGTATGCACCTATTCACACTAGTTTGGATGTGCGAGTCTTTTTTTCTGTCATTTCTATGTTAGCTGACTGACTGTGCACTCCTCCCATCACCATGTGGTTTTTAATTGCATCTCATCACACTTGGTCCCGGTCAACTCATATGTAGGCTTTGCTGAACAGAGGTGTCCACATTCACCCAGGCATACAGACATAGGCCTTCGGTAAGTGTTCACATTTGGACAGGGAGATCAGGGACCCATCAGTTTTATGAGACCACCTTGACGATTGGTTGATGGGCTCACACTATTTGATTATATCAAATTCTGTGCAAAGCGTCTCTTAAATATTTTCCTAATGTTTAAAAGCCATTTTGCTATTCATATTTCATATATTTCATATTAGACATGCTTTTGCACGATAGAGTGCAACCTTTTTTGCATATTTATGTATGGAGGTAGCTGCTCCTGGTATGCACCTATTCACACTAGTTTGGATGTGCGAGTCTTTTTTTCTGTCATTTCTATGTTAGCTGACTGACTGTGCACTCCTCCCATCACCATGTGGTTTTTAATTGCATCTCATCACACTTGGTCCCGGTCAACTCATATGTAGGCTTTGCTGAACAGAGGTGTCCACATTCACCCAGGCATACAGATATAGGCCTTCGGTAAGTGTTCACATTTGGACAGGGAGATCAGGGACCCATCAGTTTTATGAGACCACCTTGACGATTGGTTGATGGGCTCACACTATTTGATTATATCAAATTCTGTGCAAAGCGTCTCTTAAATATTTTCCTAATGTTCAAAAGCCATTTTGCTATTCATATTTCAGATATTTCATATTAGACATGCTTTTGCACGATAGAGTGCAACCTTTTTTGCATATTTATGTATGGAGGTAGCTGCTCCTGGTATGCACCTATTCACACTAGTTTGGATGTGCGAGTCTTTTTTTCTGTCATTTCTATGTTAGCTGACTGACTGTGCACTCCTCCCATCACCATGTGGTTTTTAATTGCATCTCATCACACTTGGTCCCGGTCAACTCATATGTAGGCTTTGCTGAACAGAGGTGTCCACATTCACCCAGGCATACAGACATAGGCCTTCGGTAAGTGTTCACATTTGGACAGGGAGATCAGGGACCCATCAGTTTTATGAGACCACCTTGACGATTGGTTGATGGGCTCACACTATTTGATTATATCAAATTCTGTGCAAAGCGTCTCTTAAATATTTTCCTAATGTTCAAAAGCCATTTTGCTATTCATATTTCATATATTTCATATTAGACATGCATTTGCACGATAGAGTGCAACCTTTTTTGCATATGCAGCAAAAAACAGACCCTGTGTATTACACTACACAATATAAGTGGCAGAACGTGGCTGGCAAATATACGACAAACAGAACTTACATATATAAACTTGTTGGCAATTCAAATCTCCCTTTTTTTGGGGGGAGACTGCAGCAAAAAACAGGCCCTGTGTATTAAACTACACAATTTAAGTGGCAGAACGTGGCTGGAAGATGTACGACAAAATAACAGAACTGTGACGTAGATCCACTTAGTGCCAATTTAAATCTCCCTTTTATTTGGGGGAGACTGCAACAAAAATCAGGCCCAGTGTATTACACTACACAATGTAAGTGGCAGAACGTGGCTGGAAGATGTACAACAAACTAACACAACTGTGATGTAGATCCACTTAGTGCCAATTTAAATCTCCCTTTTTTGGGGGGGAGACTGCAACAAAACTCAGGCACAGTGTATTACGCTGCACAGTGTAAGTGGCTGAACTTGGCTAGAAGATATATCAAAAAATACAAGGGCTGTAGTACAATTTCACTCTCCCTACAAAGATCTCAGGACAAGTATGGCAGCAATAAAAAGGACTGCTGCACACAAAAGTGTGGACAAAAAACAAGAGAACTGTGCAGAAAGGAGCAACAGGATTTTTGCTTTTAAAAAAGCAGTTGGTTTGCACAGCAGCGTACAAACAGCAATGCAGCTATCAGGGAGCCTTATAAGGCAGCCTAATAAGCTACAGAGCTGATGCACAAAAAATAAACTCCACTGTCCCTGCAAAAAAAGGTGGTGTTGGACAGTGGAAATCGCTATGGCACAAGCAGTTTCAAAGTTAATCTTCCCTCCCTAACTATATCCCTTCTTCTGATGAGGCTGCAGCAACCTCTCCCTATGCTAAGATCGGCAGAAGTAAGATGGCAGTTGGTGTGCACGCCCCTTTATAGCCCCTGTGACGCCGCAGAAATCAAGCCAATCACTGTAATGCCCTTCTCTAAGATGGTGGGAACCGAGACCTATGTCATCACGCTGCCCACACTCTGCGTTCTCCTTCATTGGATGAGAAATGGCGCTGAAAGCGTCATACGAAACGTGACTTTGGCGCAAAGATCGCCAACCTCATGGCCGATCCCACACTAGGATCGTGTCGAGTTTCACGAAACCCAACTTTGCCGAAAGTCTGCGACTTTTGAAAATGACCGATCCGTTTTGCTCAACCCTATTAACCCTTGGAAAAATTAAAAACTTGGGGCTAAACTAATATTTTAGCAGTAAAAATGTAATTCATTCTTTCTTCACTACTTAGTGGTATAAAATGAGGCACACGTGATGTCAATATGATTACTGCACCACTAGATGAATTCATTGGGGTGTGTAGTTTGTAAAATGAGTTCACATATAGGGGGTTTCTGTTCTTCTGGCACCTCAAGGTCTCTGTCAATTTGACATGGCACCCTCCAACCATTCCAGCAAAGTCTGAACTCCAATATGGCGCCTCTTCCCTTCTAAGCTTTGCACTGTTTCTCAAAAGTAGTATTCCCCCACATATGGGGTATTGGCGCACCCAGGAACAATTGCACAACAAACTGTAAGGTGCAATTTCTCTTATTACCCTTATGAAAATGCAAAATTTAGGGCCAAAATAACAATTTGCGGGGAAAATGTGATTTTCTTATTTTCACGGCTTAATGTTATAAACGTCTGTGAAGCACCTTGGGGTTCAAGGTGCTCACCATGCATCTAAGTACATTCCTTGAGGGGTCTAGTTTCTAAAATGGGGTCACTTGTGGGGGGTTTTAACTGTTTAAGCACATCAGGGACTCTCAAAATGGGATATAACACTCCTTCTCTTCTGAGCCCTGCCGTGCTCCCAAACAGTAGTTTTCTCCCTCATATTTGGTATCGGAGTACTGAGGAGAAATTGTACCATACAACTTCTTGTGCAATTTCTCCTGTTACCCTAATGAAAATGTAATATCTTGTGCTAAAATATATTTGTGGGAAAAATTTGATATTTTATTTTTATGGCTCAACGTTTTAAACTTCTGTGAAGCACTTGAGTGTTCAATGTGCTCACTGCACATCTAGATCAGTTCCTTGGGGGTTTAATTTCCAAAATGGGGTCACTTGTCATCTTCCGTCTGCTCCTGAACTGGCCGACTACTTAATTTTGCATATTTTCAGCCTTCATGGGTTTCCTCTCCACATTGTTTCAGACAGGGGTGTCCAGTTCACTTCGAAGTTTTGGAGGACGATCTGTAGTATAATGAAAGTGTAGCTGGATTTTTCCTCTGCTTATCATCCTCAATCTAATGGGCAGGGGAAGAGGACCAATCAGATCATCTCTGGATTCCTACGTCACTTCATCAATGCGCATAATAATGACTGGGTCAAGTTACTACCGTGGGTGGAGTTCTCTTACAACAATCATGTTAGTGAGTACTCTGCTAAATCTCCATTCCAGAATGTTTTCAGTCTCCAACCCGTAATCATATCTCTGGATCATCTGGCATTCCAGCTGCTGACGCCCTTACAAGAGATTTTTCTAAAGTGTGAAGTGACACCAAAACCACTCTAGAGAGAACGTTGCAGCATATGAAGAAGCATGTCGATAAGAGATGCCGGGATGCTCTGACCTTTCAGCCTGGGGACAAAATGTGGCTCTCCTTCAGGTATATTTGTCTGAAGATGCCATCCTACAAATTGTGTCCTCACTTCATCGGTCCCTTCAAGGTCTTAAAACAAATTAATAAGGTCTCTTATAAGTTGAAATTGCCTGCTTCTTTGCGTGTGCCTAATTCTTTTCATGTTTCCATTTTCAAAACGGAAATCTTGAGTTCTTTCTTTAAGATTCCAGGTACCACTCCTGATCCTTTCAGCGAGGAGGATACATTTGATGTAGAAAATATTTTGGTCACAAAAAGTTTAAGGGGAAAAGATTTTTTTTGGTGTATTGGAAAGGCTTCGGACCTGAGGAGAGGTTCTGGGAGCCTAAAGAAAATATCCAATATAAAGTGACTAGCACACTCCAGGGTGTTGTGATGCAAAAAAGTGGGGATTTATTACATACAGTAAATCACAAACGTTTCGGTCGATACTGGACCTTCATCAGTGTGCTACAAAAAAGGAATTATATACAGAACAAAAAACAATAAATGTGTTGTACATATGAAAGACAAAAACAAAACAGAAACAAAAGTATATACATCAGAGACACAGGTCATAAAATGAGGAGAGAGAACAATGACCCTGGAGGACATTCAACTTGCGTGGATACAGGTGTATATATACATACATAATTCTTTAAATCATAGGCTGCAAGTTCTAACATGGAAAAGCCGTTGGTACGCTGAGGACATAGGTCCAAGAGGGAGTGTGAGAGGACTACTTTTTGGAACACGAGCGGTGAAGTGATATGCCGAGGGGACAGTTGGTGTACAGTGAACACATACCTAGGTATAATTGTATACTTGTATGGCCCCAAAAACAATAGACTACTCGGATTTGCATCTAGAGATGAGAAAACGGGGTTACGGTCACAGACACTAATGGTGCCGAGTGTGTGTGGAGCTAAATAAGGCTACCTACCAATCAGACATGCTGGAAAAAAAGCAACAAGCCGGGAAGAAACAGAACCAGGCTGGTCTGTGGAGTAATGGCGAAATAATAATGGAAATGTAAGACAAGATGCTATTATGTGTACATGGAGAGTAATAAGGAGGGGTACATACCAACTGACGGTGAGTCAGAATAATGGGTGGCGCTGAGGCTCAAAAGAGCTGTCTGTAGGAGGAGGGTAAAAATCTATTGTTAATGTACTACTACAGAGACCATGTAAATTGTACCGCCATAAGTTGCAGAGTGACGCTGAGAGACTTACCAGTACGCCGGGACACTAGGGATAAATGCGGTATCCACCGCTAATAGAGTGTGTGCAGGGATTGCCGGCATGGCCCTTTATATAGTGGGGCAGAGCACATAGTGTGCTGTGTGAGCTGGCAAGACACAGGAAGGGGCGGGGCGGTGACGACATGGGAGTCAGCTGACTACAGGGGGGCGGTGATCTGAGCGTTCCACTGACACAAAAAAAAAAAAAATGTTAGAGGTGTATTCCAGCTGCTGGGATGAGGTGTTAGCTGACCGCAGAGGGCGGTGATGTGAGCGTTCCACAAATGGAGGTGCATTCCAGTTGAGAGGAGCAGTGAATAGCCGTGCATTAGTGGTGGCCGAAAGGTGTCACAAAACGGCAGTGGAGAAGTGAAGTCAGAGTGGGCGATTCTGTGAAAAAGAGCAAAGATAATTACTATGCTATATTGAACACATTAAGCAGCAGACATGATAACTACATTGGAACATACCAAACGTGCAATATTGATACCGATATAGATGCAAACCAAGGGGTAATACAGGTAAAAAAACTGGGTTATATTACAGACCTGGAGAATAGGAATAACAATAATTATTGTTAGCAAAAAACTCACAGTGAGTTGCGGGGGTGAAAAGGACAACCCCTTAATTATGGGATATACAAGACCCAAAGATACTATACCATAGCATAATGGTTGCATGATAAAAAAAGGTGCACTTAGGTATAAACCTGATGAAAGAAACCATATGGGGCCACTAAAGATAGAGGTACTCCTGTCAAGGAAACAGAACTGCAGGTTATAAATAATATGATAACAAAATGTAGAATCATAAGGCAACAATAGCACATTGATGTTACAGATGATCAGAAATTGGATTTTTAATTTCAAATGAAGGACATTAGTTCGTAATCCCTGTTGAGACCTTTGGGACTTAAGGTGTTAAGCTCGTGTATCCAATAAGCCTCCCTACGCTTCAGTATAGTAACTCTGTCTCCCCCGCGGCGAGGTGGTGTGACCTGTTCGATTATTTGAAATCTGAGTTGGGACAGGTTGTGGCCTTTCTCTATAAAATGAGACGGTAATGGGAGCATGAGATTTTTGCACCGAATGGTGGACTTATGTTTAGATATACGTGATTTTACTGACTGAGTGGTCTCGCCCACATATAAAAGACCACAGGGGCATTTGATCAAATAGACTGCGTAATTAGTATCACAGGTAAAAAAGTTGTTGATTGGGTATCTCTTTCCTGTGTGTGGGTGATGTATGGTATTGCCCCGCAGTACGTTGTTGCACTGATTGCAACTCAGGCACGGGAAGGTACCCGTTTTGGGGTTGGCTAGAAAACGCTGAGTTGGGCCAGAGTGTGTGGGGCCAATGTCTGTACGGACTAGGTTATCCTTGATATTACGCGGTCTTTTAAAGCATGGGAGAAAAGGATGTTGAAATTCTTGGATCGTGGGGTATGCTTCTTGAAGAATATGCCAATGTTGGCGAATGGTTCTGTGTAGTTTATAAGCTGCAGGATGGTACTGGTGTACAAATGGGATCCGTGACGTAGCGGATATCCTGTCTCTGGTAGTACTGTTGGCCTGGGCGGTATCAAGGATACGTGGTGGATAACCCCTTTCACGGAATTTTGACCTCATCTCAGTTGTTCTAAGGTCTTTGGTGGCAGGGTCTGAGACTATTTTTGATACCCTGTTTAGTTGTGATTTGGGAATAGATTTTATCATGTTTTTGGGGTGGAAACTACTGTAATGCAACAGACTGTTGCGGTCCGTAGGTTTTGAGTATAAATCTGTTGACAAATTCCCATTATCATCTTTGATGACCAATGTATCGAGGAAACTGATTTGGTGAGTGTCATACGTCATCGTGAAATCCAATCCGGGCCACGAGGTCCTAAGAACTTGAAAAAAGGCTTGTAGGGTTCTAAGATCACCCCCCCAGACACAGAAGACATCATCTATATAGCGCTTCCATGTCAATGCATGGCTATGAAAGAGATCTTGAGTGTATATAGATGTGTCTTCGTAATGGGCCATGTAGGCATTGGCATATGGAGGTGCCACGTTCGAGCCCATGGCCGAGCCCTTTATTTCGAGATAGTAGGTGTCTTCGAACGATCTCAGGTACACAACCGTTAGTCGTAAATATTTCCTCCAAAACTCTAGGGGTAGCTGAACACAGCGCCTTACAGAAAGGGCTCTCATTTTGTCCGAGTTACAAACACAACACGTTCCAAATGGATATGGATCTGCAGAAGTTCTACAGATCCTTAAGACTCAAGTTACACTTTGCTGATACAGACCATGCAACACCCCCTAACCTACAAGCCACGGCACCTATAGGGATTACTGCAGCTAGCCTTGGGCTACGTGATAAGAGCACATATCAGCCACCAAAAGGGTCACATCCCCTTGAGACCTTCATCCAATTTGTAGACAAATCTTTTCAAAAACTGAGGAACGACACGGATAGAGGTAGGATCCACTACCCTTCAAATCTTTCCGTTACTGAGAGACAGGCCTTAACATCCTTAAAACAAGAGAAGGACATCATTATCAAGCCAGCAGATAAGGGTGGGGCCATAGTGGTAATGGACAAAACCCTTTATAAGAATGAAGTGTACCGCCAACTCAGCGACACTACCACATACAAAAAACTTTCCTATAATCCCACTCAAACCATCCAAGATGTCATCCGCACAACTCTAGATGGGTTTCAAACCCGGGGCATCCTAGATTGCAAAACTCGGGCCTTTTTGACTAAGAAACATCCGATTACACCAGTAATTTACATCCTACCCAAGATCCACAAGTGTTTACATAATCCACCTGGTAGACCCATTGTGGCATCTACTGATTCGATCTTGGCTCCCATTTCTATCTACTTAGAAAAGATCTTGACACCCCTCATTAGGAACACCACTTCCTTCCTTCTTGACACGGGTGCCTTTCTGGAAACTGTTAGGAACATATCCCCTGTCCCTCCTGACGCCTATCTAGTATCCTTTGACGTGAAGGACTTGTACACGTCCATACCCCATACAAATGGCATACAATCTGTCCGCTGGCTACTCACCACTAATCACATGAACCCCGATCTTTCTGACCTGTGTTGTGAGCTCCTGTCTATCGTTCTGAATAATAACTTTTTCTTGTTCGAAGACACCTACTATCTCCAAATAAAGGGCTCGGCCATGGGCTCGAACGTGGCACCTCCATATGCCAATGCCTACATGGCCCATTACGAAGACACATCTATATACACTCAAGATCTCTTTCGTAGCCATGCATTGACATGGAAGCGCTATATAGATGATGTCTTCTGTGTCTGGGGGGGTGATCTTAGAACCCTACAAGCCTTTTTTCAAGTTCTTAGGACCTCGTGGCCCGGATTGGATTTCACGATGACGTATGACACTCACCAAATCAGTTTCCTCGATACATTGGTCATCAAAGATGATAATGGGAATTTGTCAACAGATTTATACTCAAAACCTACGGACCGCAACAGTCTGTTGCATTACAGTAGTTTCCACCCCAAAAACATGATAAAATCTATTCCCAAATCACAACTAAACAGGGTATCAAAAATAGTCTCAGACCCTGCCACCAAAGACCTTAGAACAACTGAGATGAGGTCAAAATTCCGTGAAAGGGGTTATCCACCACGTATCCTTGATACCGCCCAGGCCAACAGTACTACCAGAGACAGGATATCCGCTACGTCACGGATCCCATTTGTACACCAGTACCATCCTGCAGCTTATAAACTACACAGAACCATTCGCCAACATTGGCATATTCTTCAAGAAGCATACCCCACGATCCAAGAATTTCAACATCCTTTTCTCCCATGCTTTAAAAGACCGCGTAATATCAAGGATAACCTAGTCCGTGCAGACATTGGCCCCACACACTCTGGCCCAACTCAGCGTTTTCTAGCCAACCCCAAAACGGGTACCTTCCCGTGCCTGAGTTGCAATCAGTGCAACAACGTACTGCGGGGCAATACCATACATCACCCACACACAGGAAAGAGATACCCAATCAACAACTTTTTTACCTGTGATACTAATTACGCAGTCTATTTGATCAAATGCCCCTGTGGTCTTTTATATGTGGGCGAGACCACTCAGTCAGTAAAATCACGTATATCTAAACATAAGTCCACCATTCGGTGCAAAAATCTCATGCTCCCATTACCGTCTCATTTTATAGAGAAAGGCCACAACCTGTCCCAACTCAGATTTCAAATAATCGAACAGGTCACACCACCTCGCCGCGGGGGAGACAGAGTTACTATACTGAAGCGTAGGGAGGCTTATTGGATACACGAGCTTAACACCTTAAGTCCCAAAGGTCTCAACAGGGATTACGAACTAATGTCCTTCATTTGAAATTAAAAATCCAATTTCTGATCATCTGTAACATCAATGTGCTATTGTTGCCTTATGATTCTACATTTTGTTATCATATTATTTATAACCTGCAGTTCTGTTTCCTTGACAGGAGTACCTCTATCTTTAGTGGCCCCATATGGTTTCTTTCATCAGGTTTATACCTAAGTGCACCTTTTTTTTATCATGCAACCATTATGCTATGGTATAGTATCTTTGGGTCTTGTATATCCCATAATTAAGGGGTTGTCC
Organism: Ranitomeya imitator; assembly: GCF_032444005.1. NCBI lineage: Eukaryota > Metazoa > Chordata > Amphibia > Anura > Dendrobatidae > Ranitomeya > Ranitomeya imitator. The sequence continues at coordinate 1,042,135,021 of NC_091282.1, forward strand.
TTTTCACCCCCGCAACTCACTGTGAGTTTTTTGCTAACAATAATTATTGTTATTCCTATTCTCCAGGTCTGTAATATAACCCAGTTTTTTTACCTGTATAACCCCTTGGTTTGCATCTATATCGGTATCAATATTGCACGTTTGGTATATTCCAATGTAGTTATCATGTCTGCTGCTTAATGTGTTCAATATAGCATAGTAATTATCTTTGCTCTTTTTCACAGAATCGCCCACTCTGACTTCACTTCTCCACTGCCGTTTTGTGACACCTTTCGGCCACCACTAATGCACGGCTATTCACTGCTCCTCTCAACTGGAATGCACCTCCATTTGTGGAACGCTCACATCACCGCCCTCTGCGGTCAGCTAACACCTCATCCCAGCAGCTGGAATACACCTCTAATATTTTTTTTTTTTTTTGTGTCAGTGGAGCGCTCAGATCACCGCCCCCATTAGTCAGCTGACTCCCATGTCATCACCGCCCCACCCCTTCCTGTGTCTTGCCAGCTCACACAGCACACTATGTGCTCTGCCCCACTATATAAAGGGCCATGCCGGCAATCCCTGCACACACTCTATTAGCGGTGGATACCGCATTTATCCCTAGTGTCCCGGCGTACTGGTAAGTCTCTCAGCGTCACTCTGCAACCTATGGCGGTACAATTTACATGGTCTCTGTAGTAGTACATTAACAATAGATTTTTACCCTCCTCCTACAGACAGCTCTTTTGAGCCTCAGCGCCACCCATTATTCTGACTCACCGTCAGTTGGTATGTACCCCTCCTTATTACTCTCCATGTACACATAATAGCATCTTGTCTTACATTTCCATTATTATTTTGCCATTACTCCACAGACCAGCCTGGTTCTGTTTCTTCCCGGCTTGTTGCTTTTTTTCCAGCATGTCTGATTGGTAGGTAGCCTTATTTAGCTCCACACACACTCGGCACCATTAGTGTCTGTGACCGTAACCCCGTTTTCTCATCTCTAGATGCAAATCCGAGTAGTCTATTGTTTTTGGGGCCATACAAGTATACAATTATACCTAGGTATGTGTTCACTGTACACCAACTCTCCCCTCGGCATATCACTTCACCGCTCGTGTTCCACAAAGTAGTCCTCTCACACTCCCTCTTGGACCTATGTCCTCAGCGTACCAACGGCTTTTCCATGTTAGAACTTGCAGCCTATGATTTAAAGAATTATGTATGTATATATATATATATATATATATATATACACCTGTATCCACGCAAGTTGAATGTCCTCCAGGGTCATTGTTCTCTCTCCTCATTTTATGACCTGTGTCTCCGTGATGTATATACTTTTGTTTCTGTTTTGTTTTTGTCTTTCATATGTACAACACATTTATTGTTTTTTGTTCTGTATATAATTCCTTTTTTGTAGCACACTGATGAAGGTCCAGTATCGACCGAAACGTTTGTGATTTACTGTATGTAATAAATCCCCACTTTTTTGCATCACAACACCCTGGAGTGTGCTAGTCACTTTATATTGTATACGTTCAGGTTTGGGCACCTATGACTGTGCACCTCCCCTATTTAGGCTGTGCTTAGCATCTTCTATATTAAAGAAAATATCCAGGCCCCTCTACTACAGGAGAGATTTTTTGCAGGCTTGAGGAAGAGGGGGCGTAAATGGAGGGTACTGTAATGCCTCCATCCCGTTCTGCTCCCCGGTCCTCACCTGTGGCCTCTGGCTCATCACTTTTGCGCAGCACCCAGTGGGGATGCCTGTCTTCTGGGGCTTCCTTCTCATATCCCTCGCTGTCTGCTTCTGCTGCTGCTTCCTGTGCTCTGCGCACACCCTGCAAGTCTCCTGGCACGTCTCTAAGGGAGCAAGCACGTGCACTCCCAATCTCACAAAGAGACAGCATGCCATTTTCAAAATAGCTTTCAGCCAATGGCTGAGTGTCTCATATCATTTCAGGCACCTCTGCCCTTAGGGAGGTGCTTGAGCAGCAAGTGCTTCCTGTTGCTAATCCCAGATTCCTCTATCTTGGTGTCAGTATTCCGCAAGTCTCATGCTAATTCTGTTTGTCTCCTCAGAGTGACAGCCATGTCTACTTACATCTCCTGGGACATCAGCAGAACCTTCTGCACCAGTCACCAGAACATCCCGCACCAGTTCTTACCTGCTCCAGGCCACTACCTGACTCTTCTGCCTGCCGTCTGCCAAGTGCTTTGCTACCCGCAATACCTGCCAGTCCACCTGTTCCGCTGGGTCAGCTTCCACATGTCCGGGGTTTAATTGGAGGTAGCACCCGCATCACTCAGGCATTCCAATCTGACCCTGTTTGAGGGGGTCGTACTACAGGTGTCTGGGGCTCACATAGTCACGCCCCCTACAGACCCCCCGGACAGTGGTTCCGTGGTTCCACAAAATTGCAATAAACGTATGTACACTGCAATATCTTTGTTCCATTCATTACAGCACACTAGATGCTACAAGCTATTTTAAAGTCAGGTCCCCTACTGCATGACACTAGGAACAGAAGAATTCTTGTGGCCTGTAGATCAGGCCTCTATAACACACTAGACGCTACAAACTGTTTTAAAGTCAGTCTGTCATGATCCGTTCCAGGGTTTATTAGTGTCTGCCCTTTTTTAGATGGATCATGTCAAGGGTTAACTTTGCTCTGCCTCATTCTGGGTTCAGGTTTGCTATTTAGCTCCCATGAATCTTGCTGGCAGTACCAGCTATATTTCTGCCTTCGGCGTGTGAACCTGACCCTGCTGGTAGCTCTTGATTTGAACTGCTGTGAACCCTGACTTGTCCTGTGTCTGTTAACTCCCTCTGTCTGCCCTTTTCTCAGCATTTCTCTGTCTGTTTATCTGCTTGATTCTCCAGTTCTGACCTCCCGGCTTGGCTATTGACTTTGTTACTGTTTGTCCCTATTGTACCGTTTATTACCCGTTCTGGTTTACTGATCTCTTGCTACGTCATGACTATCCGTCCGTCTAATCCTATTATACTGTCGTGCCATCTTGTACTTTTGACTCGGCTTGTCTGACCACTCTCTCGCCACTTGGTGGCATCTGTTCTGCTGTCCTGTGTGTGCAGTCTAACTTTCCTCTCAAGCTCCCCCTGGTGGAGGTTGTGCTGTACTGCAATGCAGCAGCCTGACACAGTCTCTTACTGTGTGATGTTAATAACAGAAGAATTGTTGTGGCCTATGGATCAGTCTTCTATAACACACTAGATGCTTCAAACTATTTTAAAGTCAGGTCCCTTACTGTATGATGTTAATATTATAACTTTTATTAATGTGCCTTAGGTCTGAAGACAGTTTTATTTCACCACAGCACTAAATGACAAGGTGGGATACAGCATGCTGTTTAATATTTTTTCACTAGCTACATGTGAATTAGAATGCTATACTCATACATTTATCAAAATAGAAGTAGTGAAAAACACGTGCCCTGCTGGCTTTCTTTGTGGAGCTCCGTAATGTCCAAAAAAGAAAAAAAATACTGGAAGGTAAATTTAACAGCCACATTGGACAGTAGCTCGCTACACTATCGGACTTATATACAACCACCTGTCTAACTAGATAAAATGTGGGATACAGCAGACTTTTTAACAATTAGCTACTGAAAAAATATTATTTATAATGCTATACTTATGCATGGAGCACAATAGAAGCAGTGAACCACAAATTTGTCGGACATGTGCCCTGCTGGCTTTGTCTGTGGACATCAGTAATGGCCCAAAAATAAAAAAAATTCAGGAAGGTAAATTTTACAGCCACACTGGACACTATCTAGCTACACTATCTGACTGATATACAACCGCAAATAAAAAACACCAGTACACAGGCAGAGATGCTTACCTGTCCAACACTTGCACTAGCCATCTTCACTTGGGTCCACTGCACCTTGGCTAGTGCAATTGTTGGAGGCCTTGGACAGGTAAGCATCTCTGCCTGTGTACTGGTGTTTTTTTTTGTCTAGAATAGTGGAGGTTTTTCCTCTTATGGTGTTTTTTTAGAGTAGGACTGCTAATATGTAAGGACCCTTGACATTGTTTGGCAGCTTAAATATTGTGGCCATAATATCGACCAATAACTTGCATACATTGTTATGTTTTTGGTGCACTGTATATTTTTCCAGGGTGCGGCTGGGCCCTAGATGGCTCTGTATACTGTGGCCTCTGTTCACACGGGATGCATTATGGTTAGCCCGCTATATGGCGTCATTAATAGGCTTTGAGCCATATACTTTGCATTTCTGTGTGAACACGCCACATACAGACTATTTGTTTGCACAGGTGCACCAAGTGGCCAATTCCTGATTGTAGGGTGGCTGCCTTATCGATATTATTGCACCTGTGTATCTGCCATCTTCACTTGGGTCCACTGCACCTTGGCTAGTGCAATTGTTGGAGGCCTTGGACAGGTAAGCATCTCTGCCTGTGTACTGGTGTTTTTTTTTTGTCTAGAATAGTGGAGGTTTTTCATCTTATGGTGTTTTTTTATATACAACCGCCTAACTCGCTAAAATCTTGCTGTTAACGATGACAGCATCAGGAGGAGCCTCTCTGCGCTGTTACAGTGCCAAAAGGGCGCTAAAACAAGATATCCACTATTTATATGAAGAGGGACATGTGATTTTAGCAGTCAATGATACAAACTGTAGTGTCAGGACATTTTGGTTGTTTCCTGCACCATGTTTGGCTAGCCGCAATGTGCACACATAAAGATAACAGCAGTCATTTTTTTTGCCTATGTGCTTACAAGAACTCTGCGCCTCTTAACCCTGCAAACCCCCTCCCCTCATCAAACACGTGCCAAACACTCATGATACACCACCGTTATCGTTGCTAAAGTGTTGAAAATATTTTTGAGGCAAGGCAAATATTTTCCTGCAATGTTACCGATTTTATAAAAATTTGCTTGGGTTTCCGATCATGAGTCCGAATGTGTCATATTCATTCCAAAGTTATGTTTGGTGATCGTTTTCTGAACAAATTTGCTCATCACTAATCACGATTGGTGGTATTAAGGGTCGAGGGGGGAATCTCGGGTCATCTCCGCTGCGGTCTCCCATTCTTCTTCTCCTGCCGCAGTGGAGTCTGCTCAGCGGAGACGTCGTTCCCAGCGTCTCGCTTGACTTTGTGCAAAGGGTTACTGCTGCCTTTCTGGCTTCTGCCATTGTAGCCAGTACTGAGCAGTGGCGAGCAGACATTTTTGGGACTAAGTACTGCTTTTCCCCTTCTGAGCATGCCCAGGGTAAGATCTCTCATTGGAGATCAAGGGTCACATGCTTAGATACTGCAGCTAATCTCATTGGTCCTCTAGGAAGGTCCTGAAGGTGCTCAACTTCTGTGGCAGCCTCCCATTGGTCCTTCTGGGAAGGTTCTATACTTGCTGCAGCTATAAAAGGTTTGCATGACCGCACGGCCATGCGCTAGTATCAATCAAAGTTATGTGTTTTGCGCCAGTGTGGTTATGTGTGATTGTATTCAGGGACCCGGCTGAAATAAGCCCCTAGAATACCGGCACCTTTGGTGAGGAGATTGTGTGATTGTATTCAGGGACCCAGCTGAAATAAGCCCCTAGAATATGGCACCTCCGGTGAGGAGATTGTGTGCTTGCATGACCACTGACTGCTATCAGTTCGGCAGTTAGCTTGTGCCCCTGTGAGTCTAACAAGGCGCTGTGCTTTCACGGCTACTCTGTGAAGTAACAGAGCTAGCCTATGCCGCCAAATAGTGCCACCATTCACTAGCAGCAGGTTCCTCCTGCACGGTGGACCCTGGGCTGCGAACGCACCAATAATAATAAACACCTATATTTACTCAGTGTGTTCCGCTAGCCCAAACAGGTGGATTCTGGAGTTTCCAGATGTTTTTTGCTGATGTATCAATTGTGACTTTCTATAAAGGTAAAAAATTTGCCTTCAATGTATTACAGTCTTTTCTCCTGGATTGATTTTATGTATGACACAAATTTTGACACACATTTAAAAACATTTTACAAAACGTGCAACTGTTTACTCCAAAGAGTCAAGGTTAGTGATGAGCGAATATACTGGTTTCTCGTGTTTTCCCGAGCATGCTCGGGTGGTCTCTGAGTATTTCAGCGTGCTCAGGGATTTAGTTTGTCAACGCAGCTGCATGATTTGCGGCTGCTAGACAGTTTGAACACATGTGGGAATTGTCTATTTGCTAGGCAATCCCCACATGTATTCAAGATGTCTAGCAGCTGCAAATTATGTAGCTGCTTTAACATAAACTAAATCCCCGAGCACGCCGAAATACTCGGAGACCACCCGAGTATGCTCGGGAAAACCTGAGCAACGAGTATACTTGCACATCACTAGTCACGATCAAAATAAAAAGTAAAAACCATTGTTAGCTTTGTGCAAAATTAATGCACTGTGTGCACCATTGTGAAGAATTTGGCACAAAAAACGTAGGTGAATATCATAAGAGAAAAATGAAAAGTGACTTAAAAAAAATGTAAATGATGACTTTGGGCCATCCATAACCACACTCTCTTTTCTAGATACTTTCCTACTAAAAGTGTCTCTGGAAATGCATTAGTGCATATGACCCTTTAATTTTGACATGTGTGCAAAAAAATCTGCCACAATCTCCAAATCTCCCCCTGTAAATATAACTGTGAAAAAGGCCAAGAATCATTTGGTAACATATATATTTCCTGAAACATTACTGCCTAATATTTATTTTAGACTAATTATACAGCAGAGCATTCATAAATAAACAAGAACCTTTCTAAAATTAAATTTTCCTTGAAGTTGAACCTTTGCTAAATGTTCCACTCAATAATAATAGTGAAACAACAAAAAATTATAAGTGAAATAACCTAAACCTCAAGTTGTCAGGAGCTAGGATGAATAAATAGGTGCATTCATCATTTTCATGAGACTGAAAAACACTTCTGTCAGTCTTCACTGGTAATCAAATATGTTAACCTTTTTAATGAAATGCTGGCCATTATTCAAATATTTTGGATCTACTGTCATAATGATTTTTTAATAATTCTTTAAAAGCTGTTTTATGGCTCCCAGTTTACTTACCTTTGAGCAATGTCACATTTAGATCAATTTGGATAAAAGTGAATATTTCTGCACTTTTTCCTAATCTCCTCCCAAATTATTTATTTTTACATTCACAAGGTTAATATGACATTACTGCCAAATGTCAACTTAAGTGCCAATTTTAAAATGACTACACTCTTGTAATAACTCAGGATGCGAATCCTCAGGGCCTCTGTCAAATTGGCACAGATTGAAATAATGTCAAAAGGATTCCTTTGATGTGTACGAGAGCCTCAGAACATAAGCATAGACTTTTGCTGCAGAGTAATCTCCACTTCACAACCATCTTGTTGGCAAGAGAAAATTATACAGGAAATCTAATATGGCAAATCAGAATCTGTCCTAATATTGGCAACATATCTTTATTAGAATCATAGCTAGGATAAACTACTAAAGAAATGGATGGGCACCACAAGTAATAAAATGCAAGTCTATATGTTGTAGATCCCCTACATTTACTATAAAAAAGGCAAAACATCACATACTGTGCCCTATATGAAATAAATGACCTTATCAAAGATTAACACAATACAAATGATAAGGATTAATAGATTAAAACCATTCACCACCTTCCTGGTTGAGGCAAGAAACTCAGGTTACACAATTATAGTACTTTTAAAAAGTAACAGTAATTTTAATTTTTTTCAGAAACCAATAAGAAAAGTGACAAAAAGTGTATGATTGGTGGAGAAAGGTTGAACTTGATGGACCTATGTCTTTTTTCAACCTATATAACTATGCAACTTTATATGTTACTAGATGGCAGCCCAATTCTAAAGAATCGGGAGTCTAGAATCCATATATACTTTATTTATTCAAATGTAAGAATAATACAATTAATAAATAATAGTAAGAAAGAACAAAAATAATAGGCAGTATATGGAGAAAACACCAAACAAAAGTTCAAAATAGGTGTGAAAATGTCACTGAACCACTTCACAACTAAATATATATAGTTTTGGTAAATGGTATTATCATTTTTTTGACGAAATTCTGCAGGAGCTTGAAGAGCAACGTCACTGGGCCCGCCTCCACGCAGTAGAAACTTGCTGTGAGGTTAAAATTCAAAAATCACACCAAAATGGCGGGCGGAGTGTGTCACAGTACGGCACGTTTCTGATTGGTCGCTCGCAGCAGGCGGCAACCAATCAGACACTGGACACTGTTGACGTCACTTATCTCCGGACATTAGCTCCGGACAAAGCCACAGAAGTTGGCACAAATTGCAGGAAGTAGTATTCTAGGCAGTTATATATTAGATCAGATAAATTGGCTTCTTCCTGCTCTTTTACTGATTCATTATCAGAGCTTCATGTGTAAAATCTGTTTTCAGTAAATACAAAGGTGTTCATTACTGAAAAGGGAGATGATAGTGTGTCATGCCAGAGAAAGGACATTCCTGTTGTGTAGCTCAAAATATGAAAAGAAGGTAGAGTGTCCTGACGATGATAGGAAATAGGAGGAAGACCCCTAAACACTCATCCAATAATGCACTCTGCACTCCCTGTTGACCCTAAATGGGGCCTGTCCCCCATGTGCGATCAAGTGCATAAGCCCTGGCTGGCCCTAATCTAGCCCTAATTAATGAGTAGGGTGGAAAGACTGTAGTCTCACTACTAAAGTAAGGAAGCACAGAGAGGGAGACAAAAATTTAGAAATCAAGCAACTGGAACTCCACAGCTTAAACTGGAACAACTTGTCCAGGGAGGTCAGCACAGAAAACCTATAACAGGCACAGGAAAGAGCAAGAAGTGAGTTTAAATGAGGGAACGGAGTGGCAGAAAAATGCAGCAGCTGAGATAAGAGACATATAGAATCCCAGCAGGATCAGAAAGAAACTTTTAACCATTTCCACACCAAGTGAAAATCAATCCATTCAAATTAAAAGCTGAGTGGACCCCAAAGAGGACCTGTGATTTGCAAATTGCGGCAACCTTCTGATCCCAGATACCCCAAGGGTCTCACCAGGATGCGGCACCTTTGTAACATGGTGCATATAAAGTTCTCTAGAGAACTGTAACTATTTCAAGAGAATTTGCAGCAGAATCTGTGTCTGACTCTAGCTTTTCCACTGTTAATGTCTGTTTGCCTCCACCTCCTTCCCCTCTATGTCTTATTTTGCCTTTAGCTCCTCTCCTTCTGTTTGTATCTGCCTTGAGTACCCCCTGCTCCACCCATCTCCCCTCCCCTGGGCGTGTTTAGGGGTGCATATTTACATTTAATTTAAAGTCTCTTGACTAGCCGGCGCGAATGTGAATTGTATAGACCTTACAGCAAGAAAACAGCAGAAGATACAGCAATAAACATTACATATTCTAAAAGGGATGACAAGCCCTATTTGGGGATACTATTAATAACCCACAAAAAATCACCTGACAGATCCCCTTTAACTGCTTCCCACATTCAAAAAGTCTTTAACCCCTTAAGAAAATACAAAAGATCACACTCCAAAAAAGAGAGAACTTGTTGCTTTCAAAATTTTAATTAGTTTATCTTGTGCAAAAAAAGTAGTTTCCAAACAACGATTCGGCTCAGGCACGAGCCTTCATCAGGAAGACAATTAGTAGTTATACCGTTTGTTGTTCCTGAATTTTTGTATTATCCTATAGATACCGTCAGGAATGGTCTTTTTAACAATTTCCTAGGAATGCGTGTGTATTAAGGTGGACATAACCTTTGTATAATGTAGAAGGCTGCAGCTGGCATGTGACTCCCACCCTGTGTCCTTGTTGGTGACCGCTTCTATGTGAAGGCAGGGAGTGAACCCCTTAAGGACCGAGCCACTTTATATGATAATGGATTAATGACCGATCCTCATTTTTAAACTCTGACCAGTGTCACTTTATGAGGTAATAACTCTGGAACACTTCAACAGATCCCACTGATTCTGAGTACATTTTTTCAAGATATATTGTAGTTCATGGAAGTGGCAAAATTTGTTCAATATCATTTGAGTTTATTTGCGAAAATAGCAGAAACTTACCAAAAATTTTACAAATTTCACAATTTTTAAACTTTTATCTTTTATGCCCTTACACCTGAGAGCTATATCACACAAAATAGTTAATAAATTATATTTACCAAATGTCTAATTTACAATTTTTTAACCCCTTAGTGACAGAGTCAAATTTTAAAAATCTGACCAGTGTCACTTTATGTGATAATAACTCTGGGACGCTTCAACAAATTCCAGTGATTTTGAGATTGTTTTTTCGCGACATTACACTTTATGATAATGGTAAATTTAGGTCGATATGTTTTGTGTTTAATTATAAAAAATATCAGAAATTTGACAAAAAAGTAAAAAAATAGAAATTTTCAAACTTTGAATGATTATCCCATAATTCAGATAGTCATACCATAGCAAAACATTAATTAATATTTCCCACATGTCTGCTTTACAACAGCACCATTTGTAAAATTTTATTTTATTTTATTTTGTTAGCATTTTAGGAGGTTTAAAAATGTAGGAGTAATTTTTCATTTTTTTCATGTAAATTTACAAAATTATTTTTTTAGGGACCTAACCAGGATTGAAGTGACTTTAAGGGTCCTATATAATGGAAACCCCTCAAAAGTGATGCAATTTTAAAAACTGCAACCCTCGACAATAAATTAGCCGTCACGTAATTTATTAACCCTTCAGGTGATTTTCAGGAATTAATGCAAAGTGATATGACAGAATTAAAAAGTGTATTTTACTGGCAGATTCCAAGGCCACTATTTGGTCATGAATTGCCATGGCAAATATCATGTCCACACGATCATGATCTCTGGGTGCCGATGGTGATAAAGAGGGAGAAGCCACACTCTTTTAAACATTTATATGATATAATAATAATAATCTTTATTTTTATATAGCGCTAACATATTCCGCAGCGCTTTACACACATTATCATTGCTGTCCCCATTGGGGCTCACAATCTAAATTCCCTGTCAGTATGTCTTTGGAATGTGGGAGGAAACCGGAGTACCCAAAGGAAACCCACGCAAACACGGAGAGAACATACAAACTCTTTGCAGATGTTGTCCTTAGTGGTGCTTGAACCCAGGACTCCAGCGCTGCAAGGCTGCAGCAAGTTGTCAGCTACAGTGTACGGCCGACAGCTGCTGAATTGTCACCTGTACTAGTCTCTTATATCTCAGGTCAGTTAAAAGACGGTAAATAATGGGATAATTATATTATTATTATTATTATTATTATTTTGTTAGAAGGATTAAAAATTGATCAAAATTTCTCATTTTTATAACAAAATTTGCAAAACCATTTTGTTTACTGACTACATCACATTTGAAGTGACTTTCAGGGGCCTATGTGACAGAAAATACCCAAACATTACACCATTCTAAATACTGACCCCACAATATCTTGAAAACCACATTCAAGAAGTTTATTAACCCTTTAAGTGCTTCCAAGGAATTAATGGAATATGGTAGGAAAAAATGAACTTTTAACGAAAATTTTCTTTAACTCCATATTTTTTTTTATTTTCACAATGGTAACAAGAGAAATTGGACCCCAAAATTTGTTGTGCAATTCCTCCTGAGTACACTGACACTATATATGTGGGTAAAAACTAATGTATGCATGACAGGGCTCGGAAAAGAAGGAGCACTGTTTGATTTTCTGAATACAAAAATGTCTGGAATCGAGAGTGAAAGCCATGTCGCGTTTGGAGAGCCCTTGATGGGCTTAAACAGAGGAAACCCCAAACAATTGACACCAATTTGGAAACTTGACTCCTTAATGAATTTATCTTTGTGTAGTGAGCAACTCGAACCCCTAAGTGCTTCTCAGAAGTTTATAGCGTAAAGCAGTGAAAATAAAAAATAATTTTTTCCCACAAACCTTTTCTTTTAGCCCCAAATTTCCTATTTTCAAAAAAGTAACAGGAGAAAATGGACCATATTTTTAGTTCAGATTTTGCTGGAGTGGCTTGTGGGTGCCATGACCCACTGGAAGATCCCCTGAGGTGCCTGAACAGTAGAACCCCCCAAAAGTGACCCCATTTTACAAACTACACCTCTCAATTAATTCATCTAGGTGTGCAGTGATCATATTGACACCATGAGTATGTCACATAATTTTACACCGTTGGCCAGTGAAAAAAAAATAAATTTTTGTGCTTTAGCCCTATATTTTATATTTTTACATGGGAAAATTTATGATTGGCAACAAAATTTGTCACACAAATTCTTGTGAATGTAGCAATATCCCATATGTGACTGTATAGTACTGTTTAGCCACACGTCCAGAATCGGGAGGGGCAGAGCGCTATTTGCCTCCTAGCGCATAGATTTTCCTAGAATAGTTTGCGGACTCCATATTCTCCATATACAGAGCCCCTAAAAGCTAGAAAAACAGATGCTAAGGACTGGCGGAACGCACCAAATACAAGATGAAATGGAACTAGATGCGTTCGCAGTCCGAGGTCCACCGTGCAGGTAAAAACCCTGCTGCTAGTAAGACGGACTATATGGCGGTACTATAAGTATACACGCACGGGTTAACTTCACCCTGCGTGAAGGAAGCGATCCTGTTGCGTCACAGGACCGCGGTACCGCACATAGAGCGCGAGCAAAAAGTCAGCGAACTCAACCCCAACTAGGATTGAAGTCCGATTAGACACTTGCTGGAACAACACCGCAACTGGGTGTGTAAGGAAACTAAATAATAATATAAAGGCACAAGAGTGCGTGCGGTGCTGCACTGACGGATGCCACTAACCACCCAGGCTTTGGTCAGGAAAGCGCAGAGCAAGCGCACGGCGCCGTACAGGCGGACACAGCAACTGGTAGCTGTAATGTGTGTTACGTGCTGTTGGATAAGTCGGGCGCTAGATAGCAAACATACACCTTCCACGAACAATCATTCAATAGGGAGGGTTATTTAAAGAGCGACTTTCACTCACAACACACACACATATTTACAAGACAATACTAGTGCATGGCCGTGTGGTCATGCGCAGTTTATATAGCTGCAGCACAGGAAACAGCTACAGAAGTTTTGCCCTTTCAGGACCTGTCAAAAGGACCAATGGGATGTGCTGCAGTACCTGAGCATGTGACCCTCGATCTCCAACGGGAGATCCTGCCCTGGGCATGCTCAGACAGAGAAAAGCAGGACTTAGATCCAGAAACGTCCACTCGCCGCTGCCCAGCACTGGCTTCAATGGCAGAAGCAGGAAAAGCAGCAGTAACTCTTCGCACAGAGTCAGACTGAGCGAGACGCTGGGATCGACGTCCCTGCTGAGCAGACTCCACTGCGGCTGGAGAAGAATGGGAGACCGCAGCGGAGACGGATCGAGATTCCCCCTGTGCAGCAGAGGAAACTCGACTCCTAACATTACCCCCCCTCCTTGGGCCTCGCTACGTTCGAAGGCAGCAATGAGCTGCGGGGCCCGAATGTGCTCAACAGGCTCTCAGGACCTGTCCTCGGGGCCATAACCCTTCCAGTCTACCAAATAAAATTTTTTGCCACGTACCACCTTGAACCCCAAATTAGCGTTCACCTCATAATCCGTAGACGAACCCGATGTCCCAGCAGATGACTCGGAAAACCGGGACATATACACGGGTTTCAAGAGGGACACATGAAAGGTGTCGGTGATACCCAGGCGTGGCGGAAGGGCCAAACGATAGACCACAGGATTAACCTGCTCAAGGACCTTGAATGGGCCCAAGTAGCGAGGAGCAAATTTAGTGGACTCAACTCGCAGCCTGATGTTACGGGCGGAGAGCCACACCAAGTCGCCAGGAGCAAAGGTTGGAGCGGGGCGCCGATGAGCATCGGCTGAGGACCTCATTCTCTCCTTAGAGGCCCGAATGGCATCCTGAGTGCGGTCCCAAATATCCCGTGCCTCCACAGCCCAGTCTGCCACCCTGGAGTCGGCGGAAGACACGGGCATAGGCACAGGTACCCATGGATGCTGACCATAGTTGAGGAGGAATGGGGTTTGTCCAGTGGAGTCGGCTACGGCGTTGTTCAGTGCAAACTCTGCCCATGATAGCAAGGATGCCCAGTCATCCTGCCTGGCTGAAACAAAATGTCGCAGGTATGTGACCAAGGTCTGGTTGGCCCTCTCTACCAACCCATTCGTCTCGGGATGATAAGCGGAAGAGAGATTCAACTCAATACTGAGAAGACGACAAAGCTCTCTCCAGAACCGAGATGCAAACTGGGGACCCCGGTCACTGACAATTTTGTCACGCATACCATGTAGGCGGAAGATGTGTTTAATGAACAACGCTGCCAAGGCCCGTGCAGAAGGTAACCGTGGTAGCGGCACCAAATGCACCATTTTTGAGAAATGATCGGTGATGACCCAAATGATGGTACAGCCGCGAGACTTGGGTAAACCCACAACAAAGTCCATCCCGACCATCTCCCAGGGCCTATCTGCCACCGGCAAGGAATAGAGCAACCCAGCTGGCCTTTGACACGGAGATTTATTTTTGGCGCAGGAGACACACGCCAGAATATAATCCCTGACATCCCGGACCATATGCGGCAACCAGTACGTGCTCGCCAGTAGCTCAGATGTCCTCTTTGTCCCAAAGTGTCCACCCACCCTGGACGAATGAGCCCAAGAGAGAACCTCCGGTCGCAAATTAATGGGCACAAAAGTCTTGCCTGGAGGCACAGACTCTAGCGAAACCGGCGCTACGGTTCTCAGGCTCTCGGAAGGGACAATAAGCCGAGGCTCCTCTTCCTCCTCCTCAGTTGACATAAGGGAGCGAGAGAGAGCGTCAGCACGGATATTCTTCTCCCCGGTGAGATAATGAAGGGAAAAGTGGAACCGGGAGAAGAACAGGGACCATCTGGCCTGGCGAGAATTTAGCCGCTGAGCTGTTTGCAAATAGACCAAATTTTTGTGGTCCGTGTAAACTTGGAAGGGAAACCGCGCACCTTCCAGAAGGTGTCTCCACTCCGAAAAGGCCAACTTCATTGCTAGCAACTCCCTGTCCCCGATGGAGTAGTTTCTCTCCGCTGGCGTGAAGGTCTTAGAGTAGAAGAAGCATGGATGCTTCCGACCTTGAGCATCCTTTTGATAGAGGACTGCTCCAGCACCAACGGATGAGGCATCCACCTCCATTAGGAATGGCTTATCCACATCGGGACGATGTAAGATGGGAGCGCTAGCAAAGTGGGACTTAATAGAAGTGAAGGCCTTGGAGACCTCTTCCGACCACAATTTGGGATTCGCTCCCTTCTTGGTGAGGGCTACCAAGGGAGCTACCAGAGTTGAGAAGTGAGGAATGAACTGGCGGTAATAGTTTATGAACCCCATAAAGCGCTGCACCGCTTTAAGAGAATGGGGCTCTTGCCAGTCCATCACAGCCTGTAGTTTGGCAGGATCCATAGCCAATCCCTGGGCGGAGATGATATAGCCCAGGAAAGGTAAGGACTTCTGCTCAAACACACACTTCTCCAACTTCGCATAAATAGAGTTTGCCCGTAGGAGGTCGAAGACTCTGCCAACATCTCTCCGGTGGGAGTCAATATCTGGAGAAAAGATGAGAATATTATCCAGATAGACTACAACCGAGGTGGAAAGCATATCCCGGAAGATGTCGTTGACAAAGTCTTGGAAAACGGCAGGTGCATTACAGAGCCCGAAGGGCATCACCAGATACTCATAGTGACCATCTCTGGTGTTAAATGCCGTTTTCCATTCGTCCCCCTCACGGATGCGAATCAGGTTATAAGCACCCCGCAGATCTAGTTTAGTAAACACTCTAGCTCCCCGAAGCCTATCGAAAAGCTCAGATATCAAAGGCAAAGGGTACTTGTTCTTAACTGTGATAGCATTAAGACCACTGTAGTCTATGCATGGATGTAGTTCTCCATTCTTCTTCTGCACGAAAAAGAACCCTGCCCCAGCAGGTGACACTGACTTCCTGATGAACCCTCTTGCCAGATTCTCTTGAATGTACTGAGACATTGCCTCCGTTTCCGGGAGAGATAATGGATAGACTCGACCCCGGGGAGGCTCAGCACCAGGCAAGAGATCAATAGGACAGTCATAGGGGCGATGGGGCGGAAGGGTCTCCGCTGCCTTTTTGGAGAACACGTCTGCATAAGACCAATATTGCTTGGGGAGAGAGGAAAGATCTTCGGGTACCTCTGTAGTAGCAACCTGAACGCACTCTCGATGACACCTGTTCCCACAAGATTCACCCCATCCCAGAATTCTGCCTGAGGACTACTCGATGTGAGGAGAGTGGTACCGTAAGCAAGGTATCCCCAAGAGAACCTCATCAATTCCCTCAGGAATGACGAGTAGAGATATAATCTCCTGATGAGATGGTGACATGGACAGAGTAAAAGGGATAATTTGATGTGTAATCTGTGCGGGCAGTGTCGACCCATTCACCACTCGTACCGTTACTGGTTGAGATAGCATGACCAGAGGAATTGCGTGACGTTGGGCGAAGGCTGAAGACATAAAATTGCCCTCCGCCCCAGAATCCACTCAGAGTTCTACCGAGTGAGAGGATGAGCCCAATGTTATTGTCCCCTTAAAGGACAATTTGGAGGCAAACGTCACCGTGTCTAGTGCACCTCCACCAACTACCACTAGACACTGACGTTTCCTCGACCGCTGGAGACATCTGGAGGCAAGATGTCCTGTCTGTTGGCAAAGATGACAAATCTGGAGTGCACGAGCGGTCCGGGACTTAGATCCCGCTCGTGACTCTACCACAGGCTCATGGGGCTGAGGAGCCTGGTCTGGAGATTCCAAAGGTTTGGCAAAGGTGGGAGCCAGCCGAAACCTCTGCCTACACTGGGCTCGCTCTAACCTCCGCTCGTGAAAACGGAGATCAATACGAGTGGATAGAGTTATTAATTCCTCCAGTGTGGCGGGAATCTCCCTAGTGGCCAGGGCGTCCTTAACGTGGTCAGCCAGCCCCCTCCAAAATATTGGAATGAGGGCTTTATCCGACCACTCCAGCTCAGATGCTAAGGTGCAGAAGTGGATGGCAAAATGACTGACCAAGGACGAGCCCTGAGTCAATGCCAACAATTGGAGCGCCGTATCATGGGTGACACGAGGTCCTAAAAAGACCTGTTTCAGAGTGCTCAGAAACAACGGAGCACTCTGCACCACATGATCGCTACGCTCCCATAGCGGCGTAGCCCACTGCAACGCCCTGTCCGATAGAAGAGACACTATAAATCCCACCTTAGCCCGCTCTGTAGGGAAACGAGAGGCCAGAAGCTCGAGATGGATAGAGCACTGACTCATGAAACCCCTACAAGACTTACTGTCACCAGAGAATTTCTCTGGAAGCGGGAGGCGAGTTAGAGTCGGGACAGGAGCGGCAGTGGACAAGGTGGCTGCAGCAACACTAGCAGCCTGAACAGCGACAGCAGTGACATCCACAGCTGAGGTTGAACGCTCAAGAGCCGCCAATCTTCCCTCCAGCTGCTGGATGTACCGCTGTGAACGCTGATCATCCATCATTTACTAGCCAGACCTTGGCGCTAGTATTATGTTAAGGACTGGCGAAACGCACCAAGTACAAGATGAAATGGAACTAGGTGCGTTCGCAGTCTGAGGTCCACCATGCAGGTAAAAACCCTGCTGCTAGTAAGACGGACTATATGGCGGTACTATAAGTATACACGCACGGGTTAACTTCACCCTGCGTGAAGGAAGCGATCCTGTTGCGTCACAGGACCGCGGTACCGCACATAGAGCGCGAGCAAAAAGTCAGCGAACTCAACCCCAACTAGGATTGAAGTCCGATTAGACACTTGCTGGCACAACACCGCAACTGGGTGTGTAAGGAAACTAAATAATAATATAAAGGCACAAGAGTGCGTGCGGTGCCGCACTGACGGACGCCACTAACCACCCAGGCTTGGGTCAGGAAAGCGCAGAGCAAGCGCACGGCGCCGTACAGGCGGACACAGCAACTGGTAGCTGTAATGTGTTTTACGTGCTGTTGGATAAGTCGGGCGCTAGATAGCAAACATACACCTTCCACGAACAATCATTCAATAGGGAGGGTTATTTAAAGAGCGACTTTCACTCACAACACACACACATATTTACAAGACAATGCTAGCGCATGGCCGTGCGGTCATGCGCAGTTTATATAGCTGCAGCACAGGAAACAGCTACAGAAGTTTTGCCCTTTCAGGACCTGCCAAAAGGACCAATGGGATGTGCTGCAGTACCTGAGCATGTGACCCTCGATCTCCAATGGGAGATCCTGCCCTGGGCATGCTCAGACAGAGAAAAGCAGGACTTAGATCCAGAAACGTCCACTCGCCGCTGCCCAGCACTGGCTTCAATGGCAGAAGCAGGAAAAGCAGCAGTAACTCTTCGCACAGAGTCAGACTGAGCGAGACGCTGGGATCGACGTCCCTGCTGAGCAGACTCCACTGCGGCTGGAGAAGAATGGGAGATCGCAGCGGAGACGGATCGAGATTCCCCCTGTGCAGCAGAGGGAACTCGACTCCTAACAGCAGAATCCCACCCCAAGTGACCCCAGTTTGGAAATTATACCCCAGCCAAACATGTGGACACTAAATGTCATTTAGTCACATTGTGGAGCTCAGAAGGGGGGCATTTAGAATTGGGAGCACATAATTCACTGGATTTCATTTGTGAGATGTGGAGCCATAGCACTTTTGCAGAACCTTTTACTACCAGTAATATGGAAGCCCCCTATATTTCAGTTAACAGATGGTGGACCTGAGTGGGGATTTGTTTTTGTGTGGATTGAGCAGAAGGTTTTTTTGGGAACAATTTACATAATTTTTGGGATCACATTTATGCGGCGCTCTACAATGGGGTTTCCATCTAAACATCTGAGTGACATAACTCAGAGGAAACCCACTAGGGATTAATTATATTGAGGCAGCAGACTTATTCTGGACTCTCTTTGTCCTCTGTTCAACAGTGTCTTTCTTTTTAGAAGTGCACAAAACTGTGGTCGACCACACTTTTATGCATGCCTGAAAAGACAAACACCGGATCATAGGCAAGATGGCATCCACAGTGCCTCCATCTGCCTCTTTATAGGGAATCTTCCACCTGGGGTTCTGTCTGAATCACATATTTCAGAGATTTACATGGAAACCCCAATGTAAGTGCTCAGTGTAGAGTGGAGGATAAATGTGAGCCGAGCCTTACAGCAATCTTTGGAGACAGAATTAACAAATCAACAGCAGGTGAAGAATTGTTTTTATTTATTTTTTACGCAGTTTTGGGTGTGGCATAAATTATTAGATAACTTTATTCTTCAGGTCGGTGTGATACCAGATTTATATCTTTTTTATCTTTGGTTGCTGTCATACAATAAGATGCTTTTTTTAAAATAAAAACTAGTTTTTGCATCACCGTATTTTTGAGAGCTGTAATTTTTTCAGATTCCTAATGACAGACTCATGTGAGGGTTTGCTTTTTGTGGGATTAGTTGACGGTTTTATGCTACCACTTTCGGGGACCTAACATTTTTTGAATGCTTTCTGTTCCAATTTTTGGGAGGCAAAGTTAACATAAAACAACAATTCAGGAATTGTTTTTTTTAGGGGTTTATGCTGGTCTGAATTTGGTAAAATTGATAAGGCAGTTTTATTCTTTGTGTCAGTCCGATTACAGCAATACCTCAGCCCAATGATTCTCTATGGGGAAGCCCCTATCTGCCGTATATTACACATCCGTAATATACGGTATGTTATGGGCATAGAAAATCGCAGCATGCTGCGTTTGTCAGCGTATTGCGCAAAAAATACGCCAATGAAAGTCTATGGGGGCGAGAAAATTACGATAGAATAAATAGGTAGAATAAATGTGTACACATAGTATAGGTATATATACCGTATATGCTCGAGTATAAGCCGAGATTTTCAGCCCATTTTTGGGGGCTGAAAGTCCCCCTCTCGGCTTATACTCGAGTCATACCCAGGGTCAGCAGGGGAGGGGGAGCGGGGGCTGTGTAATTATACTCACCTACTCCCGGCGCGGTCCCTGGACGTTCCTGCAGATTCTTCCTGTACTGAGCGGTCACATGTTACCACTCATTACAGTAATGAATATGCGGCCCCACCTCCCATAGAGCACTATATGGGGCAAGTGGCTGTACGGAGCATCTTATGGGGCCATAACACTTGTGCAGCACTATATGGGACAAGTGGTTGCACGGAGCATCTTATGGGGCCATAACACTTGTGCAGCATTATATGGGGCAAGTGACTGTACGGAGCATCTTATGGGGCCGTAACACTTGGGCAGCACTATATGGGGCAAGTGGCTGTACGGAGCATCTTATGGGGCCATAACACTTGTGCAGCATTATATGGGGCAAGTGGCTGTACAGAGCTTCTTATGGGGCCATAACACTTGTGTAGCACTATATGGGGCAAGTGGCTGTACGGAGCATCTTATGGGGCTATAGCGCTTGTGCAGCATTATATGGGGCAAATATCTCTATGAAGCATCTTATGGGGCCCTTATTACCCTTTATGCAGGATTATATGGGGCATATTTTAATATGGAGCATCTAATGGGGCCCATCAAACTTTATGGAGCATTATATGGGGCTCCTGATTCAATATGGATATTCAAAAACACTTAGCCTACTGATGTCTCAATTAATTTTACTTTTATTGGTATCTATTTTTACTTTTGAAATTTACCGGTTGCTGCTGCATTTTCCACCCTAGGCTTATACTCGAGTCATTAAGTTTTCCCAGTTTTTTGTTGCAAAATTAGGGGGGTCGGCTTATACTCGGGTCGGCTTATACTCGAGTATATACGGGAGTATCACTCCCCCGGAAGAAGGCGGACGCAGCCGAAACGCGCGTAGGGGACGTGGCACCATTAGACCTGAGGTAAGGGAGGTACTGTTTTGTTTTGTTTTACTATGCCATCTTTTTTGTCTCACTATCGGCGGGTACTGTTAGAGCAGACCTTATTGGTGCCACAGACTATGGCACGATCGGTGTAGACTATATAGGAGGCTTTGAAAATTATGTATGATACATACCTCAGGTCTATGGTGTCCTTTATGACTGGTTTTTGTGCACCATCAATGGTGGTCTCTTTTAAATATATGTCTCAATAAAATTTGATATTTTTGTTCATATCTTGAGGTCTGTTTCAGTACTTTTTCTGTAGGTTTATATCGAGTATATACGGTATATATATCTATATATATCTATATATATGTAAAGAAAAAAATAGACCCGTGGAAGCGCTTGGTATTAGCGCGAAACGATCGTCGTCGTCTTGCCTGTCGCACTCCTACTTTCACTCCCTCCCTTGAACCGTGAAGATGATTTGCTGCATGTTCTAATAAAGGACGTTTGAATTGCCACTAATTGGTGAGTGCTATTGCGTTTTTTCTATTTTTTTTCTTTACATGGACACTTTGTTTCACGCAAGCACCGCCTTTCACCTGATCGGACTACCTTTTGTTGGGAAACTCTCCACATTGAGTTTATAATCTCTGCAAAGTCGAGCTGTGCCGCTCACTTTTTTTCTTTTTCTGGTCTGGATATCTATCTATATATATATATATATATATATATATATATATATAGATATAGATATATATGTATGTGTCAGTGAGACACACATATATATATGTATATATTTATATATATATATATATTTAATTCAGCGCTAGATAGCAGAAAAGCTGGTAATTCAATTGCCCGCTTTTCCCATCTCCTTCACAAACCCGACAGGATATGAGACATGGTTTACATACCGTAAATCATCTCATGTCCCTTCTTTTATTACATATTCCTCTTTAGTAACGTAAGAAGTGTCTTTGTGTCAAATTTGGAGTCTCTAGCTATAAAATTAAAGGGTTAAATCCCGGAAAAAATTGGCGTGGGCTCCCGCACAATTTTCTCCGCCAGAGTGGGAAAGCCAGTCACTGAGGGCAGATATTAATAGCCTAGAGAGGGACTATGGTTATTGCCCCCCCCCCGGCTAAAAACATCTGCTCCCAGCTACCCCAGATAAGGCACATCTGTAAGATGCGCCTACACTGGCACTTAGCCTCTCTCTTCCCACTCACCTGTAGCAGTGGGATATGGGGTAATGAAGGGTTAATGTCACCTTCCTATTGTAAGGTGACATTAAACCAGGTTAATAATGGAGAGGCGTCAATTATGACACTTATCCATTATTAATCCAATAGTACGAAATGGTTAATAAAACACACACACATTATTAAAAAGTATTTTAATGAGATAAAGACTAGGGTTGAGCGAAACGGATCGTTCATTTTCAAAAGTCGCCGACTTTTGACAAAGTCGGGTTTCATGAAACCCGACCCGACCCCTGTGTGGGGTCGGCCATGTGGTACGCGACTTTCGCGCCAAAGTTGCGTTTCAATGACGCGAAAAGCGCCATTTCTCAGCCAATGAAGGTGGACGCAGAGTGTGGGCAGCGTGATGACATAGGTCCTGGTCCCCACCATCTTGGAGAAGGGCATTGCAGTGATTGGCTTGCTGTCTGCGGCGTCACAGGGGCTATAAAGGGGCGTTCCCGCCGACCGCCATCCTATTGCTGCTGATCTGAGCCTAGGGAGAGGTTGTTGCCGCTTCGTCAGAAGCAGGGATAGCGTTAGGCAGGGTCCATTAACCACCAAACCGCTTGTGCTGTAGCGATTTCCACTGTCCAACACCACCTTTTGTTTGCAGGGACAGTGGAAGCTACATTTTTTTTTCCTCAGCGCTGTAGCTTATTGGGCTGCCCTAGAAGGCTCCCTGATAGCTGCATTGCTGTGTGTACGCCGCTGTGCAAACCAACTGCTTTTTTCAAAGCACAAATCCTGTTGTTCCTTCCTTTCTGCACAGCTATCTTGTTTGTTTGTCCACACTTTTTATTTAATTTGTGCATCAGTCCACTCCTTATTGCTGCCTGCCATACCTGGCTGAGATTACTGCAGGAAGATAGTAATTGTAGGACAGTCCCTGTTTTTTTTTTTTTTTTTTTTTTTAATTCTCCCTAAAAAAATAAGTTGTGGGAGATTAAGATTGGCATTTCTGCTAGAGTGCCATCCCTGTGTGTGCCATCTCTCTCACATAGTGGGCCATAGAAAGCCTTTTTATGTTTCTGTTTTTTTTTTTTTTGGGGGGGGGGTTTATAAATTCTCCCTGAAAAAAAAAAACAGTGGGAGATTAATATTGGCCTTTGGGCTTGTGTGCCACTCCTGACTCCTGTGTGTGCCATCTCTCACTCAGTGGGCCATAGAAAGCCTATTTATTTTTTTGGTTGATTTGGTTTCTAAATTCTACCTGAAAAAATCAATAAATCAATCAGTGGGAGATAAATATTGGCCTTAGGGCTTGTGTGCCACTCCTGACTCCTGTGTGTGCCATCTCTCACTCAGTGGGCCATAGAAAGCCTATTTATTTTTTTGGTTGATTTGGTTTCTAAATTCTACCTGAAAAAATCAATAAATCAATCAGTGGGAGATAAATATTGGCCTCTGGGCTTGTGTGCCACTCCTGACTCCTGTGTGTGCCATCTCTCACTCAGTGGGCCATAGAAAGCCTAATTATTTTTTTTGTTTGATTTGGTTTCTAAATTCTACCTGAAAAAATCAATAAATCAATCAGTGGGAGATAAATATTGGCCTCTGGGCTTGTGTGCCACTCCTGACTCCTGTGTGTGCCATCTCTCACTCAGTGGGCCATAGAAAGCCTATTTATTTTTTTGGTTGATTTGGTTTCTAAATTCTACCTGAAAAAATCAATAAATCAATCAGTGGGAGATAAATATTGGCCTCTGGGCTTGTGTGCCACTCCTGACTCCTGTGTATGCCATCTCTCACTCAGTGGGCCATAGAAAGCCTATTAATTTTTTTGTTGATTTGGTTTCTAAATTCTACCTGAAAAAGTCAATAAATCAGTCAGTGGGAGATAAATATTGGCCTCTGGGCTTGTGTGCCACTTCTGACTCCTGTGTGTGCCATCTCTCACTCAGTGGGCCATAGAAAGCCTATTTATTTTTTTGGTTGATTTGGTTTCTAAATTCTACCTGAAAAAATCAATAAATCAATCAATCAGTGGGAGATAAATATTGGCCTCTGGGCTTGTGTGCCACTCCTGACTCCTGTGTGTGCCATCTCTCACTCAGTGGGCCATAGAAAGCCTATTTATTTTTTTGGTTGATTTGGTTTCTAAATTCTACCTGAAAAAATCAATCAATCAATCAGTGGGAGATAAATATTGGCCTCTGGGCTTGTGTGCCACTCCTGACTCCTGTGTGTGCCATCTCTCACTCAGTGGGCCATAGAAAGCCTATATTTTTTTTTTTTGGTTTCTAAATTCTCCCGGAAAAAATACTTTTATTTTATTTGGTTTCTAAATTCTTCCTGAAAAAAAAAAATGGGAGATTAATATAGCCCTTTCTGCTTGTGTGCCAGTCTTGACTCCTGGGTGTGCCATCTCTCTCTCTCAAATAGTGGGCACTGGGCCATAGAAAGGCAATTTTTTTTTAATTTGGTTTCTAAATTCTCCCGGAAAAAATCATTTTATTTTATTTGGTTTCTAAATTCTTCCTTAAAAAATCATTTTATTTTATTTTGTTTCTAAAGTCTCCCTGAAAAAAAAAAAAAATCAGTGGGAGATTAATATTGCCCTTTCTGCTTGTGTGCCAGTCTTGACTCCTGGGTGTGCCGTCTCTCTCTCTCAAATAGTGGGCACTGGGCCATAGAAAGGCAATTTTTTTTTTTTTTGCTTTCTAAATTCTCCCTGAAAAAAAAAAAAAATACAGTGGGAGATTAATATTGACATTTGTGCTTGAGTGACAGTCCTGCATGTGTGGCATCTCTCTGATTTGGTGCCACAGAAAACAGAGTGTGTAACATTGTGCCTGATTTTCCTTGCGGTCTCACCAACCTGTAAAGGGATATCGAAATCATACTGAAGTTATAGCTCACCGTGTAAGTTATTTGACAGCAACAAATACCGTTACTTTGGTTAAGTTTTTAAAACAATGAGGAAGTCTGGTGGAAGAGGTCGTGGCCGTGGGCGTTCATTGTCAGCTGGTAATGATGGTAGTGGTAGTGGAGCATCAGGTGGTCGTGGGAAAAGAAATATTGCACCTAAGTCTGGAGCTGTGGAGCCAGGTTCTTCGTCTGGCTACAGAAGGCCTCGAACGCTCCCTTTTCTGGGAGTAGGAAAACCGCTTTTAAAGCCGAAGCAGCAAGAGCAAGTTTTGGCTTACCTTGCAGACTCAGCCTCTAGCTCTTTTGCCTCCTCTTTTGAAACTGGTAAATGTAAAAGCAGCGTGTCGTTAGTGGATGTTCACGGTCAGGGACAAGTCACTTCCTTGTCCTCTTCAGCAAAAACAACAACAAAGAATGATGCAGCAGGGGACACAACGGGTTACTCCATGGAGCTTTTTACACATACTGTCCCTGGCTTAGAAAGTGAAGCAGTTAACAGGCCATGCCCATTACAAGTTGAATCTGACATGGAGTGCACTGATGCACAGCCACAGCCAGACTACTATGCTGGTCCTTTGACTCAGACCACAACATTGCCCTCGCAGGGTACTGATCCAGAATCAGACCCTGATGAGACTATGTTGCCCCATCACGAACGCTCTACCACCGACTTACACGGTGACACAGACGAAGTTGCGCACGAGCTAGAAGAGGAGGTTATAGATGACCCAGTTGTTGACCCCAATTGGCAGCCATTGGGGGAACAGGGTGCAGGCGGCAGTAGTTCTGAAGCGGAGGAGGAGGGGCTGCAGCAGGCATCAACATCGCAACAGGTTCCATCTGCCGGGCCCGTAGATGGGACAAAACGCGTGGCAAAGCCAAAACCTGTTGGAGGACAGCGTGGCCATCCGGTTAAAGCTCAGTCTGCAATGCCTGAAAAGGGATCCGATGCTAGGAAGAGTGCAGTCTGGCATTTTTTTAAACAACATCCAATTGATCAGCGCAAAGTCATCTGTCAAAAATGTTCAACTACCTTAAGCAGAGGTCAGAATCTGAAAAGTCTCAATACAAGTTGCATGCATAGACATTTAACCACCATGCATTTGCAAGCCTGGACTAACTACCAAACGTCCCTTAAGGTTGTAGCACCCTCGGCCAATGAAGCTAGTAAGCAGCGCTACATCCCTGCCGTCACTGTAAGGCCACCATTTTCCGCACCACCTGCAGTATCTGAGCAGGTTTCTTTGCCAGGCCAAAGCAGTCAGGGTCAGGGAATCACCAGTTTCGTAGTAGGAAACACTGCATGTAGGGCATCGGCGGCAACAATACCGTCTCCAACCGTCTATCATTCTGCCATGTCCACCGGCACACCCGCTAGTTCCACCATCTCCAGCTCTCCAGTCCAGCTCACCCTACATGAGACTCTGGTTAGAAAAAGGAAGTACTTATCCTCGCATCCGCGCACACAGGGTTTGAACGCCCACATAGCTAGACTAATTTCGTTAGAGATGATGCCCTACCGGTTAGTTGAAAGCGAAGCTTTCAAAGCCCTGATGGACTACGCAGAACCACGCTACGAGCTACCCAGTCGACACTTCTTTTCGAGAAAAGCCATCCCAGCCCTCCAGCAGCATGTTAAAGAGCGCATCGTCCATGCACTCAGGCAATCTGTGAGTACAAATGTGCACCTGACAACAGATGCATGGACCAGTAGGCATGGCCAGGGACGTTACGTGTCCATCACGGCACACTGGGTGAATGTGGTGGATGCAGGGTCCACAGGGGACATCAATTTCGGGACAGTTCTGCCTAGCCCACGGTCTAGGAAACAGTTGGCTGTAGGTGTTCGCACCCCCTCCTCCTCCTCCTCCTCGTCCTTCTGCAGAAGCGAGAGCTCGTCCACAGACCGCAGTCGGCAAACCACTCCATCCGCAGCTGCCACTGTTGCACACCAGTTGTCCCATTATGGGCCAGCTACTGGCAAGCGTCAGCAGGCTGTATTGGCTATGAAGTGTTTGGGCGACAACAGACACACCGCAGAAGTTCTGTCCGAGTTCTTGCAGAGAGAAACGCAGTCGTGGCTGGGCACAGTAGATCTTGAGGCAGGCAAGGTAGTGAGTGATAACAGAAGGAATTTCATGGCTGCCATCTCCCTTTCCCAACTGAAACACATTCCTTGCCTGGCTCACACCTTAAACCTGTTGGTGCAGTGCTTCCTGAAAAGTTATCCGGGGTTATCCGACCTGCTCCCCAAAGTGCGCGGACTTTGCTCACATATCCGCCGTTCGCCCGTACACTCCAGCCGTATGCAGACCTATCAGCGGTCTTTGAACCTTCCCCAGCATCGCCTAATCATAGACGTTGCAACAAGGTGGAACTCAACACTGCACATGCTTCAGAGACTGTGTGAACAGAGGCGGGCTGTTATGTTTTTGTGGGAGGATACACATACACGGGCAGGCAGTAGGATGGCAGACATGGAGTTGTCAGGTGTGCAGTGGTCAAAGATACAAGACATGTGTCAAGTCCTTCAGTGTTTTGAGGAATGCACACGGCTGGTTAGTGCAGACAACGCCATAATAAGCATGAGCATCCCCCTAATGCGTCAGCTGATGCAAAGTTTGACGCACATAAAGGAGCAGGCATCTGCAGCCGAGGAAGAGGAAAGCCTTGATGACAGTCAGCCATTGTCTGGTCAGGGCAGTGTACAGGACGAGGTAGCGGGCGAACAGGAGGAGGAGGACGAGGAGGATGATGGGGATGAGTATTTTTTTAATGAGGAAGCTTCTCCGGGGCCACTGGAAATTGGTGGCATGGCAAGGCCGGGTTCTGGGTTTTTGAGGGACACAAGTGACATAGATTTGCCTGAAACTGCCCCTCAACCAAGCACAACCGCAGATTTGACAACTGGAACTTTGGCACACATGGCGGATTATGCCTTACGTATCCTCAAAAGGGACACACGCATTACGAAAATGATGAACGATGACGATTACTGGTTGGCCTGCCTCCTTGATCCTCGCTATAAAGGCAAATTGCAAAATATTATGCCACATGAGAACTTGGAACTAATATTAGCAACCAAACAATCAACTCTTGTTGACCGTTTGCTTCAGGCATTCCCAGCACACAGCGCCCGTGATCGTTCTCACACGAGCTGCAGGGGGCAGCAGACCAGAAGTGTTAGAGGTGCAGAAATCCGAAGTGGCGTTGGACAGAGGGGTTTTCTGACCAGGTTGTGGAGTGATTTTGCTATGACCGCAGACAGATCAGGTACTGCTGCATCAATTCAAAGTGACAGGAGACAACATTTGTCCAGTATGGTTACTAACTATTTTTCATCCCTTATCGATGTTCTACCTCAACCGTCATTCCCATTTGATTACTGGGCATCCAAATTAGACACCTGGCCAGAATTGGCAGAATATGCATTGCAGGAGCTTGCTTGCCCGGCAGCTAGTGTCCTATCAGAAAGAGTATTTAGTGCTGCAGGTTCAATATTAACCGAAAAAAGGACTCGTCTGGCTACCCAAAATGTTGATGATCTAACCTTCATTAAAATGAACCACAACTGGATTTCGAATTCTTTTGCCCCACCTTGCCCGGCCGACACCTAGCTTTCCTATGAAAAGGTCTTGCCTGTGGACTACTCTGAATGACTTTTCCAATCTCGTAATTTGCAGCAGCTGATTGTCCAGCATACGACATGTTTACACCTCCCTAAATGGCCAAACTCCCCGCACGGGGCCGTGGTATCGCCACTTGGCGCAAGCACCCGTGAGAGTGCTGTTTGTCTGAAGAGGTGGGTGTGCCCGCTTTTGGTCAATGGCACTGCCACTGGGTCCCTCATAGTACAATAAAGTGTCTCTGGCAGTGGTGGTGCGCACCCAACCTCAGACACACTGTTGTAACATGAGGGGCCCTGGGCCTGTACCGCCAGCCACAAGAGAGTTCCCCCACCCCCAGCTCAAACATTGCTCTACCACTTGCACAATTATCTCTCACAGTTCCACCAATGTTTAGTCTATGCGCTGACATCCTTAAATTCCTGCCACTGACAATACCATTGTATTGACATGTATGATGGTACTTAACATAGTCAGGGGCAGTGTCCTATATTTACCCAAGTAATACTTTGCGCCAAATTACTAGGTCTGAAACTACGCAGAGGAGCCCACCCCTGTACCTAATGATTGCCCCGTTTTGTGGTTTCGTTTTGTTGTAATGCGAGACATTAACATGTATTTATTGTTTGGGACTACTAACTGGCAGACACTCATTACAATCGGCCTTCGCTGACAACACCAATGGTGCCTGTGTACCCCTGCAAGAGAATTCAAAGTGCCTACAGCCCAATTTTATTTTGTTAGGCCTTCGAAGCTTGTCTGCGGTCCGTCCTTCCACTAGTCCTCCACTGACCTGTCTACTGCTGCCCGTGTACCCCTGGAACCAATTATAAAGTGCCTACAGCCCAATTTTATTATGTTAGGCCTTCGAAGCCTGTCTGCGGTCTGTCCTTCCACTAGTCCTCCACTGACCTGTCTACTGCTGTCCGTGTACCCCTGGAGCCAATTTTAAAGTGCCTACAGCCCAATTTTATTATGTTAGGCTTTCGAAGCCTGTCTGCGGTCCGTCCTTCCACTAGTCCTCCACTGACCTGTCTACTGCTGCCCGTGTACCCCTGGAACCAATTTTAAAGTGCCTACAGCCCAGTTTTATTATATTAGGCCTTCGAAGCCTGTCTGCGGTCCCTCCTTCCACTAGGCCTCCACTGACCTGTCTACTGCTGCCCGTGTACCCCTGGAACCAATTTTAAAGTGCTTACAGTCCAATTTTATTATGTTAGGCCTTCGAAGCCTGTCTGCGGTCCCTCCTTCCACTAGGCCTCCACTGACCTGTCTACTGCTGCCCGTGTACCCCTGGAACCAATTTTAAAGTGCCTACAGCCCAATTTTATTATGTTAGGCCTTCGAAGCCTGTCTGCGGTCCCTCCTTCCACTAGGCCTCCACTGACCTGTCTGTTGTGAATTCTGTTGTCAAGCTCCCTCCTGTGGTCATGAATGGTACTTCGGCTGGTTCTGTCCATGGGCTTCCTCTGGTGGTTGTGAGTGGAGCTGCGGCTTCTGAGTTTCCTTCCACAGGTGACGAGATTAATTCGTTAGCTGGCTGCTCTATTTAACTCCACTTAGATCATTGCTCCATGCCACCTGTCAATGTTCCAGTATTGGTCTAGTTCTCTCCTGGATCGTTCTTGTGACCTGTCTTCCCAGCAGAAGCTTAGTTCCTGCTTGTTTTTCTCTGGTTTGCTATTTTTCTGTCCAGCTTGCTATTTTGATTTTTGTCTTGCTTGCTGGAAGCTCTGGGACGCAGAGGGAGCGCCTCCGCACCGTGAGTCGGTGCGGAGGGTCTTTTTGCGCCCTCTGCACGGTCTTTTTGTAGTTTTTTGTGCTGACCGCAAAGTTACCTTTCCTATCCTCTGTCTGTTCAGTAAGTCGGGCCTCACTTTGCTAAATCTATTTCATCTCTGTGTTTGTAATTTTCATCTTTACTCACAGTCATTATATGTGGGGGGCTGCCTTTTCCTTTGGGGAATTTCTCTGAGGCAAGGTAGGCTTTATTTTTCTATCTCTAGGGCTAGCTAGTTTCTTAGGCTGTGTCGAGTTGCATAGGGAGCGTTAGGAGCCATCCACGGCTATTTCTAGTGTGTGTGATAGGATTATGGATTGCGGTCAGCAGAGTTTCCACGTCTCAGAGCCTGTCTGTATTATTAGTAAATATCAGGTCATTCCGTGTGCTCTTAACCACCAGGTCCATTATTGTCCTTACCACCAGGTCATAACAGTACAGGTGGCCCAAAGTATTAATGCATCTCAATAGAGGGATAAAAGAAGTTCTGAGACCATTTTTTTTCTTTGCAGTGTGTTTTGTCTCTCTTTTCCCCTTTACCTCTGGGTGGTTCAGGATACAGGTGTAGATATGGACATTCAAGGTCTGTCCTCTTGTATGGATAATCTCACTGCAAGGGTACAAAACATTCAAGATTTTGTGGTTCAGAATCCTATGTTAGAGACTAGGATTCCAATTCCTGATTTGTTTTTTGGGGATAGATCTAAGTTTCAGAATTTCAAAAATAATTGTAAATTGTTTCTTGCTTTGAAACCTCGCTCCTCAGGTGACCCTGTTCAACAAGTGAAAATCGTTATTTCTTTGTTACGTGGCGACCCTCAAGACTGGGCATTTTCCCTTGCGCCAGGAGATCCGGCATTGCGTGATGCTAATGCGTTTTTTCTGGCGCTCGGATTGCTTTATGATGAACCTAATTCAGTGGATCAGGCAGAGAAAATCTTGCTGGCTCTGTGTCAGGGTCAGGATGAGGTAGAAATATATTGTCAGAAGTTTAGGAAGTGGTCTGTACTCACTCAGTGGAATGAATGTGCCCTGGCAGCAATTTTCAGAAAGGGTCTCTCTGAAGCCCTTAAGGATGTCATGGTGGGATTTCCCATGCCTGCTGGTCTGAATGAGTCTATGTCTTTGGCCATTCAGATCGATCGACGCTTGCATGAGCGTAAAGCTGTGCACCATTTGGCGGTATTATCTGAGCATGGACCTGAGCCTATGCAATGTGATAGGACTTTGACCAGAGCTGAACAGCAAGAACACAGATGTCGGAATGGGCTGTGTTTTTACTGTGGTGATTCCACTCATGCTATCTCCGATTGTCCTAAGCTCACTAAGCGTTTTGCTAGGTCTGCTACCATTGGTACGGTACAGTCGAAATTTCTTTTGTCCGTTAATCTGATTTGCTCTTTATCATCCTATTCTGTTATGGCATTTGTGGATTCAGGCGCTGCCCTGAATTTGATGGACTTGGAGTTTGCTAGGCGCTGTGGTTTTTTCTTGGAGCCCTTGCAGTATCCTATTCCATTGAGAGAAATTGATGCTACGCATTTGGCCAAGAATAAGCCTCAGTACTGGACCCAATTGACCATGTGCATGGCTCCTGCACATCAGGAGGATATTCGCTTTTTGGTGTTGCATAATCTGCATGATGTGGTCGTTTTGGGGTTGCCATGGCTACAGGTCCATAATCCAGTATTGGATTGGAAATCTATGTCTGTGTCCAGCTGGGGTTGTCAGGGGGTACATGGTGATGTTCCATTTTTGTCTATTTCGTCATCCACCCCTTCTGAAGTCCCGGAGTTTTTGTCGGATTACCGGGATGTATTTGATGAGCCCAAATCCAGTGCTCTACCTCCTCATAGGGATTGCGATTGTGCTATCAATTTGATTCCTGGTAGTAAGTTTCCTAAGGGCCGACTGTAAAATTTATCTGTGCCAGAGCACGCCGCTATGCGGAGTTATGTAAAGGAATCCTTGGAGAAGGGTCATATTCGCCCGTCGTCATCACTAGAGTTGAGCGACCGTGACCTTTTTAGAGTCGAGCCGGGTTTCGCGAAACCCGACTATCTCAAAAGTCGGGTCGAGTGAAATCGGCCGATTATGACGTAAAGTCGGGATCGACCGAAACACGAAACCCAATGCAAGTCAATGGGGCAGCATAGTCGGCAGTGAGTGGGGGCCAGGAAAACACCTAGAGTGCCCATTTTAATGTCAAAACCATCCATTCTTCTTAATGAAGCTTGTCAAGCGTAATTTACCTTATAATAATTGGAAGGCATTTGAAATTGGGGGTCATTTGGCTAAAGTTGTGGTGGGTAGGGCTGGTTCAAGTAATTAGTGGGCCCAGGAAATCTGGACCACGTCACGGCAGTGGAGCAGGGAGAGGTAAGTATTTCAACTTTGCAAGTGCTGTGAACCTGAGCAAGCAGGGGGGGCCCACTCGTTGGCATTGGCACTGGCACAGGGCCCCTCAAAGTACAGCGGTGTGTTTGCACGGCGGGGGCGCCTCCCACCGGCAGCAACACTTTTGCGTACCATGAGAGGCCCTGTGCCAGTGACGTCGCCAACTAGTATTCCTCCCCCCACCTGATGAAGGAACCTGCACTTTCATCTGCACCTTCCTCTTTGTCC
The DNA here is from genome assembly GCF_032444005.1 of Ranitomeya imitator. NCBI lineage: Eukaryota > Metazoa > Chordata > Amphibia > Anura > Dendrobatidae > Ranitomeya > Ranitomeya imitator. The sequence goes on from NC_091282.1 coordinate 1,042,168,066, forward strand.
CCGTGTAAGGTGGTATGGTATGCGGGAAGGGGGACCTGACTTTCAGCAGGGTCACAATCTTGCAGTGTAGCGTGCACGGGAAATGTTGCGTTATGGGTCAATGTACCAGCAGACTCATCTATCACTGGCTGGGCAATGGGCAGGATGAGGAGGAAACTCAGATATAGGCCCAAAGAATAAAGTGGGCTAAATGCAGTTCAAAATTGGTAACACAGGACTAATCAGGGGGCATTGCAGTGGAGGACAACTGGAATGAGAGGCTCACACAGAGAGTAGGCCCAAATCAGTAAGTAGTCGAAATGCAGTTCAAAATTGGCAACAGTAGTAAACAGGCGGCACAGCTTTGTTCAGTGGAGGAGAACAGCAAGGAGTGGCAGACACCGATAGTAGGCCCCAACCCAACTAGTAGGCCAAATGCAGTCTAACATTAACAACTACTTAACGAGCGCCTGAAAACGGAATTTCAGGACAGGAAACCAGGAGAACAGCAAGGAGCGGCAGACACCGATAGTAGGCCCCAAACCAACTAGTACGCCAAATGCAGTTGTTCCGTTTAACCACAATTTAATGAGAGCCTGAAGATAGAAGTTCAGGAAAGGCAACCTGGAGAACACCTTGGAGTGGAACACACCATCTCTCTACACCCCATACCCAATTTGTAGGTCTAATGCAGCGTAGTTTCCAACAACTACTAAACGAGAGCATGATGATCGAAGCATTGGCGAGGAAACCTGGGGAACACCTTGGAGTGGAACACACCATCTCTCTACAGTGGAACACACCATCTCTCTACACCCCATACCCAATTTGTAGGCCTAATGCAGCGTAGTTTCCAACAACTACTAAACGAGAGCCGGAAGATCGAAGCAATGGAGAGGAAACCTGGGGAACACCTTGGAGTGTAACACACCATCTCTCTACACCCCATACCCAATTTGTAGGCCTAATGCAGCATAGTTTCCAACAACTACTAAACGAGAGCCGGAAGATCGAAGCAATGGAGAGGAAACCTGGGGAACACCTTGGAGTGTAACACACCATCTCTCTGCACCCCATACCCAATTTGTAGGCCTAATGCAGCGTAGTTTCCAACAACTACTAAACGAGAGCCGGAAGATCGAAGCAATGGAGAGGAAACCTGGGGAACACCTTGGAGTGTAACACACCATCTCTCTACACCCCATACCCAATTTGTAGGCCTAATGCAGCGTAGTTTCCAACAACTACTAAACGAGAGCCGGAAGATCGAAGCAATGGAGAGGAAACCTGGGGAACACCTTGGAGTGTAACACACCATCTCTCTACACCCCATACCCAATTTGTAGGCCTAATGCAGCGTAGTTTCCAACAACTACTAAACGAGAGCCGGAAGATCGAAGCTCAGGAAAGGCAACCTGGGGAACACCTTGGAGTGTAACAAACCCTCTCTCTACACCACGGAAGGGCTGATTCTTAGGAAGGAAGGCTGTCGGAAAGAAGCAGGGCGCGTCCGAGGGTGATTATATTCTTATTAGGTATATACTCACCCTCGGACGCGCCCTGCTTCTTTATTTGTAATGAATGTTTATTTGCAATGTGGTTTTGACTTACTCTATTTTTTTGGTAAATAATGATTTTATTATTTTCATTGTTTTGCATCTTCTTGGCAATAATATAAAGAAGACGCGACAGGACAACACTCGGTGGATGCCATATCTGTGTTTAAAATTGAAAAAACCTTTCAGTTAACTACTTGCAGGAGAAAGTTATTGTAGCTGGTGGCTATTTTTAGTACTGTACCAGATTTTTGTTGTATGTGTTTGTTTTTAATGTTAAAATGTCTGCATTTGATATCTCTCCAGTATTTTCTTTTTTATAAGCAAAATACTTATTTTTATATTTTCTGATGTTGGTTCCAGGGGTACACGGGCAGCAGTGGTGTGGTCAGTGGAGGCCTAGTGGAAGGAGTGACCGCAGACAGGCATCGAAGGCCTAAAATAATAACACATGGCTGTAGGCAATTTTAAATTGGTTACAGGGGTACACGGGCAGCAGTGGTGTGGTCAGTGGAGGCCTAGTGGAAGGAGTGACCGCAGACAGGCATCGAAGGCCTAAAATAATAACACATGGCTGTAGGCAATTTTAAATTGGTTCCAGGGGTACACGGGCAGCAGTGGTGTGGTCAGTGGAGGCCTAGTGGAAGGAGTGACCGCAGACAGGCATCGAAGGCCTAAAATAATAACACATGGCTGTAGGCAATTTTAAATTGGTTCCAGGGGTACACGGGCAGCAGTGGTGTGGTCAGTGGAGGCCTAGTGGAAGGAGTGACCGCAGACAGGCATCGAAGGCCTAAAATAATAACACATGGCTGTAGGCAATTTTAAATTGGTTCCAGGGGTACACGGGCAGCAGTGGTGTGGTCAGTGGAGGCCTAGTGGAAGGAGTCACCGCAGACAGGCATCGAAGGCCTAAAATAATAACACATGGCTGTAGGCAATTTTAAATTGGTTCCAGGGGTACACGGGCAGCAGTGGTGTGGTCAGTGGAGGCCTAGTGGAAGGAGTGACCGCAGACAGGCATCGAAGGCCTAAAATAATAACACATGGCTGTAGGCAATTTTAAATTGGTTCCAGGGGTACACGGGCAGCAGTGGTGTGGTCAGTGGAGGCCTAGTGGAAGGAGTGACCGCAGACAGACATCGAAGGCCTAAAATAATAACACATGGCTGTAGGCAATTTTAAATTGGTTACAGGGGTACACGGGCAGCAGTGGTGTGGTCAGTGGAGGCCTAGTGGAAGGAGTGACCACAGACAGGCATCGAAGGCCTAACATAACAAAAATGTCAATACAATGGTATTGTCAGTGGCAGGCATTGAAGGATGTCAGCGCATAGACTAAACATTGGTGGAGCTGTGAGATAATTTTGCAAGTGGTAGAGCACTGTTTGAGCTGGGGTGGGGGGAAACTGTCTTGTGGCCGGCGGTACAGGCCCAGGGCCCAACATATTACAACGGTGTGTCTGACGTTGGGTGCGCACCACCACCGCCAGAGACACTTTATTGTACTAGGAGGGACCCAGTGGCAGTGCCGTCGACCAAAAGCAGGCTCACCCACCTCTTCAGACAAACTGCACTCTCACGGGTGCTGTCGCCAAGTGTCGATACCACGGCCCCGTGTGGGGAGTTTGGCCATTTAGTGAGGTGTAAACATGTCGTATGCTGGACAATCAGGTGCAGAAAATTACGAGATTGGAAAAGGCATTCAGAATAGTCCACAGGCAAGACCTTTTCATAGGAAAGCTAGGTGTCAGCCGGGCAAGGTGGGGCAAAAGATTTCGAAATCCAGTTGTGGTTCATTTTAATGAAGGTTAGATCATCTACATTTTGGGTAGCCAGACGAGTCCTTTTTTCTGTTAGTATTGAACCTGCAGCACTGAATACTCTTTCTGATAGGACACTAGCTGCCGGGCAAGCAAGCTCCTGCAATGCATATTCTGCCAATTCTGGCCAGGTGTCTAATTTTGATGCCCAGTAATCAAATGGGAATGACGGTTGAGGGAGAACATCGATAAGGGATGAAAAATAGTTTGTAACCATACTGGACAAATGTTGTCTCCTGTCACTTTGAATTGATGCTGCAGTACCTGTCCTGTCTGCGGTCATAGCAAAATCACTCCACAACCTGGTCAGAAAACCCCTCTGGCCAACGCCACTTCTGATTTCTGCCCCTCTAACTCCTCTGGTCTGCTGGCCCCTGCAGCTCGTGTGAGAACGATCACGGGCGCTGTGTGCAGGGAATGCCAGAAGCAAACGGTCAACAAGAGTTGATTGTTTGGTTGCTAATATTAGTTCCAAGTTCTCATGTGGCATTATATTTTGCAATTTGCCTTTATAGCGAGGATCAAGGAGGCAGGCCAACCAGTAATCGTCATCATTCATCATTTTAGTTATGCATGTGTCCCTTTTGAGGATACGTAAGGCATAATCCGCCATGTGGGCCAAAGTTCCAGTTCTCAAATCTGCGGTTGTGCTTGGTTGAGGGGCAGTTTCAGGCAAATCCACGTCACTTGTGTCCCTCAAAAAACCAGAACCCGGCCTTGCCGCGCCACCAATTTCCAGTGGCCCCGGAAAAGCTTCCTCATTAAAAATATAATCATCCCCATCATCCTCCTCGTCCTCCTCCTCCTCTTCGCCCGCTACCTCGTCCTGTACACTGCCCTGGCCAGACAATGGCTGACTGTCATCAAGGCTTTCCTCTTCCTCAGCTGCAGACGCCTGATCCTTTATGTGCGTCAAACTTTGCATCAGCAGACGCATTAGGGGGATGCTCATGCTTATTATGGCGTTGTCTGCACTAACCAGCCGTGTGCATTCCTCAAAACACTGAAGGACTTGGCACATGTCTTGAATCTTCGACCACTGCACACCTGACAACTCCATGTCTGCCATCCTACTGCCTGCCCGTGTATGTGTATCCTCCCACAAAAACATAACAGCCCGCCTCTGTTCACACAGTCTCTGAAGCATGTGCAGTGTTGAGTTCCACCTTGTTGCAACGTCTATGATTAGGCGATGCTGGGGAAGGTTCAAAGAACGCTGATAGGTCTGCATACGGCTGGAGTGTACGGGCGAACGGCGGATATGTGAGCAAAGTCCACGCACTTTGAGGAGCAGGTCGGATAACCCCGGAAAACTTTTCAGGAAGCACTGCACCACCAGGTTTAAGGTGTGTGCCAGGCAAGGAATGTGTTTCAGTTGGGAAAGGGAGATGGCAGCCATGAAATTCCTTCCGTTATCACTCACTACCTTGCCTGCCTCAAGATCTACAGTGCCCAGCCACGACTGCGTTTCTTTCTGCAAGAACTCGGACAGAACTTCCGCGGTGTGTCTGTTGTCGCCCAAACACTTCATAGCCAATACAGCCTGCTGACGTTTGCCAGTAGCTGCCCCATAATGGGAGACCTGGTGTGCAACAGTGGCAGCTGCGGATGGAGTGGTTGTGCGACTGCGGTCTGTGGACGAGCTCTCGCTTCTGCAGGAGGACGAAGAGGAGGAGGAGGGGGTGCGAACGGCTACAGCCAATTGTTTCCTAGACCGTGGGCTAGGCAGAACTGTCCCAAACTTGCTGTCCCCTGTGGACCCTGCATCCACCACATTTACCCAGTGTGCCGTGATGGACACGTAACGTCCCTGGCCATGCCTACTTGTCCATGCATCTGTTGTCAGGTGCACCTTTGTGCTCACAGATTGCCTGAGTGCATGGACGATGCGCTCTTTAACATGCTGGTGGAGGGCTGGGATGGCTTTTCTGGAAAAAAAGTGTCGACTGGGTAGCTCGTAGCGTAGTACAGCGTAGTCCATCAGGGCTTTGAAAGCTTCGCTTTCAACTAACCGGTAGGGCATCATCTCTAACGAGATTAGTCTAGCTATGTGTGCATTCAAACCCTGTGTACGCGGATGCGAGGCTAAGTACTTCCTTTTTCAAACCATAGTCTCATGTAGGGTGAGCTGGACTGGAGAGCTGGAGATCGTGGAACTAGCGGGGGTGCCGGTGGACATGGCAGACTGAGAGACGGTGGGAGATGGTATTGTTGCCACCGGTGCCCTAGATGCAGTGTTTCCTACTACGAAACTGGTGATTCCCTGACCCTGACTGCTTTGGCCTGGCAAAGAAACCTGCACAGATACTGCAGGTGGTGCGGAAAATGGTGGCCCTACACTGCCGGAAGGGATGTTGCGTTGCTGACTAGCTTCATTGGCCGAGGGTGCTACAACCTTAAGGGACGTTTGGTAGTTAGTCCAGGCTTGCAAATGCATGGTGGTTAAATGTCTATGCATGCAACTTGTATTGAGACTTTTCAGATTCTGTCCTCTGCTTAAGGTAGTTGAACATTTTTGACAGATGACTTTGCGCTGATCAATTGGATGTTGTTTAAAAAAAATGCCAGACTGCACTCTTTCTAGCATCGGATACCTTTTCAGGCATTGCAGACTGAGCTTTAACCGGATGGCCACGCTGTCCTCCAACAGGTTTTGGCTTTGCCACGCGTTTTGGGCAAGATACGGGCCCGGCAGATGGAACCTGTTGCGATGTTGATGCCTGCTGCGGCCCCTCCTCCTCCGCTTCAGAACTGCTGCCGCCTGCACCCTGTTCCCCCAATGGCTGCCAATCGGGGTCAAGAACTGGGTCATCTATTACCTCTTCTTGTAGCTCGTGTGCAACTTCGTCTGTGTCACCGTGTCGGTCGGTGGTATAGCGTTCGTGATGGGGCAACATAGTCTCATCAGGGTCTGATTCTTGATCAGCACCCTGCGAGGGCAATGTTGTGGTCTGAGTCAAAGGACCAGCATAGTAGTCTGGCTGTGGCTGTGCATCAGTGCACTCCATGTCAGATTCAACTTGTAATGGGCATGGACTGTTAACTGCTTCACTTTCTAAGCCAGGGACGGTATGTGTAAAGAGCTCCATGGAGTAACCCGTTGTGTCGCCTGCTGCATTCTTCTCTGTTGTTGTTTTTGCTGAAGAGGACAAGGAAGCGACTTGTCCCTGACCGTGAACATCCACTAACGACGCACTGCTTTGACATTTACCAGTTTCACGAGAGGAGGCAAAAGAGCTAGAGGCTGAGTCAGCAAGATAAGCCAAAACTTGCTCTTGCTGCTCCGGCTTTAAAAGCGGTTTTCCTACTCCCAGAAAAGGGAGCGTTCGAGGCCTTGTGTAGCCAGATGACGAACCTGGCTCCACAGCTCCAGACTTAGGTGCAATATTTTTTTTCCCACGACCAGCTGATGCTCCACCACTACCACTACCCTCATTACCAGCTGACAATGAACGCCCCCGGCCACGACCTCTTCCACCATACTTCCTCATTGTTTTAAAAACGTAAACAAACTAACGGTATTTGTTGCTGTCACACAAATTACACGGTGAGCTATAACTTCAGTATGATTTAGCTACCCCTTTACAGGTGAGTGAGACCACAACGAAAATCAGGCACAATGTTACACACTCTGTTGTTGGTGGCAACAAATGAGAGAGATGCCACACACGCAGGACTGTCACTGAAGCACAAATGTAAATATTAATCTCCCACTGATTTGATTTTTTTTTTTTTTTAAGGGAGACTTTAGGAAAAAAAAATAATAGAATAAAATGATTTTTTCAGGAAGAATTTAGAAACCAAATAAAATAAAATGATTTTTTCAGGGAGAATTTAGAAAACAAATAAAACAAAAAAAGGCTTTCTATGGCCCACTGAGTGAGAGATGACGCACACAGGAGTCAGGAGTGGCACACAAGCCCAGAGGCCAATATTTATCTCCCACTGATTGATGTAGTGATTTTTTCAGGTAGATTTTGGAACCCAAATCAAGCTAAAAAAAATAATAGGCTTTCTATGGCCCACAATTGGAGAGAGAGAGAGAGATGGCACACCCAGGAGTCAAGACTGGCACACAAGCAGAAAGGGCAATATTAATCTCCCACTGATTTGTTTTTTTTTTTTTTTTTTTTCAGGGAGACTTTAGGAAAAAAAAAAATAGAATAAAATGATTTTTTGAGGAAGAATTTAGAAACCAAAGAAAATAAAATGATTTTTTCAGGGAGAATTTAGAAAAGAAATAAAACAAAAAAAGGCTTTCTATGGCCCACTGAGTGAGAGATGACGCACACAGGAGTCAGGAGTGGCACACAAGCCAAGAGGCCAATATTTATCTCCCACTGATTGATGTAGTGATTTTTTCAGGTAGATTTTGGAACCCAAATCAAGCTAAAAAAATAATAGGCTTTCTATGGCCCACAATTGGAGAGAGAGAGAGAGATGGCACACCCAGGAGTCAAGACTGGCACACAAGCAGAAAGGGCAATATTAATCTCCCACTGATTTGTTTTTGTTTTTTCAGGGAGACTTTAGGAAAAAAAAAATAGAATAAAATGATTTTTTCAGGAAGAATTTAGAAACCAAAGAAAATAAAATGATTTTTTCAGGGAGAATTCAGAAAACAAATAAAACAAAAAAAGGCTTTCTATGGCCCACTGAGTGAGAGATGACGCACACAGGAGTCAGGAGTGGCACACAAGCCCAGAGGCCAATATTTATCTCCCACTTTTTTTTTTTTGTTCCAGGGAAAATTTATAAACCCAATAAAAAAAATAATAAATAGGCTTTCTATGGCCCACTATCTGAGAGACAGAGAGAGATGGCACGCTTAGGACTGGCACACAAGCCCAAAGGCCAATATTAATCTCCCTTTTTTTTAAGGGAGAATTTATAAAACCAAAAAAAATAAATAAATAGGCTTTCTATGGCCCACTATTTGTGAGAGAGATGGCACGCTCAGGACTGGCACACAAGCCCAGAGGCCAATATTAATCTCCCACTTTTTTTTTTTTTTTCCAGGGAAAATTTATAAACCCATTAAAAAAAATAAATAAAATAAATAGGCTTTCTATGGCCCACTATCTGAGAGAGAGAGATGGCACGCTTAGGACTGGCACACAAGCCCAAAGGCCAATATTAATCTCCCTTTTTTTTTAAGGGAGAATTTATAAAACCAAAAAAATAAAAATAAATAGGCTTTCTATGGCCCACTATTTGTGAGAGAGATGGCACGCTCAGGACTGGCACACAAGCCCAGAGGCCAATATTAATCTCCCACTTTTTTTTTTTTTCCAGGGAAAATTTATAAACCCATTAAAAAAAAAAAATAAATAAATAGGCTTTCTATGGCCCACTATCTGAGAGAGAGAGATGGCACGCTTAGGACTGGCACACAAGCCCAAAGGCCAATATTAATCTCCCACTGATTGATTTATTGATTTTTTCAGGTAGAATTTAGAACCCAAATAAAGCAAAAAAAAAAAAAAATGGGCTTTCTATGGCCCACTGAGTGAGTGATGATGCACACAGGAGTCAGGAGTGGCACACAAGCCCTGAGGCCAATATTTTTCTCCCACTGATTGATGTAGTGATTTTTTCAGGTAGATTTTAGAACCAAAATCAAGCAAAAAAATAAATAGGCTTTCTATGGCCCACTGAGTGAGTGATGATGCACACAGGAGTCAAGAGTGGCACACAAGTCCTGAGGCCAATATTTTTCTCCCACTGATTGATGTAGTGATTTTTTCAGGTAGATTTTATAACCCAAATCAAGCAAAAAAATAAATAGGCTTTCTATGGCCCACTGAGTGAGAGATGACACAGACAGGGATGGCACTCTAGCAGAAATGTCAATCTTAATCTCCCACAAAAAAAAAAAAAAAAATAGGGAGTGTCCTTCAATTACTATCTCCCTGCAGTAATCTCAGCCAGGTATGGCAGGCAGCAATAAGGAGTGGACTGATGCACAAATTAAATAAAAAGTGTGTACAAACCAAAAAGATAGCTGTGCAGAAAGGAAGGAACAAGAGGATTTGTGCTTTGAAAAAAGCAGTTGGTTTGCACAGCGGCGTACACACAGCAATGCAGCTATCAGGGAGCCTTCTAGGGCAGCCCAATGAGCTACAGCGCTGAGGGAAAAAAAAAAATGTAGCTTCCACTGTCCCTGCACACCGAAGGTGGTGTTGGGCAGTGGAAATCGCTACAGCACAAGCGGTTTGGTGGTTAATGGACCCTGCCTAACGCTATCCCTGCTTCTGACGAAGCGGCAGCAACCTCTCCCTAAGCTCAGATCAGCAGCAGTAACATGGCGGTCGGCGGGAACGCCCCTTTATAGTCCCTGTGACGCCGCAGACAGCAAGCCAATTACTGCAATGCCCTTCTCTAAGATGGTGGGGACCAGGACCTATGTCATCACGCTGCCCACACTCTGCGTTTACCTTCATTGGCTGAGAAATGGCGCTTTTCGCGTCATTGAAACGCGACTTTGGCGCGAAAGTCGCGTACCGCATGGCCGACCCCGCACAGGGGTCGGATCGGGTTTCATGAAACCCGACTTTGCCAAAAGTCGGCGACTTTTGAAAATGAACGACCCGTTTCGCTCAACCCTAGTCATCACCATTGGGAGCAGGGTTCTTTTTTGTGGCTAAGAAGGATGGTTCTTTGAGACCTTGTATTGATTACCGCCTTCTTAATAAGATCACAGTCAAATTTCAGTACCCTTTGCCGCTGCTGTCGGATTTATTTGCTCGGATTAAGGGGGCTAGTTGGTTCACCAAGATAGATCTTCGTGGTGCGTATAATCTTGTGCGTATTAAACAGGGCGATGAATGGAAAACAGCATTTAATACGCCCGAGGGCCATTTTGAGTACCTGGTTATGCCATTCGGGCTTTCCAATGCTCCATCAGTATTTCAGTCCTTTATATATGACATCTTCCGAGAGTACCTGGATAAATTCCTGATTGTATATTTGGATGATATTTTGGTCTTCTCGGATGATTGGGAGTCTCACGTGAAGCAGGTCAGAATGGTGTTCCAGGTCCTTCGTGCGAATTCTTTGTTTGTGAAGGGGTCAAAGTGTCTCTTTGGAGTTCAGAAGGTTTCATTTTTGGGTTTCATTTTTCCCCTTCTACTATCGAGATGGATCCTGTTAAAGTCCAGGCCATTTATGATTGGACTCAGCCGACATCTGTGAAGAGTCTGCAAAAGTTCCTGGGCTTTGCTAATTTTTATCGTCGCTTCATCAGTAATTTTTCTAGTGTTGCTAAACCGTTGACTGATTTGACCAAGAAGGGTGCTGATGTGGTCAATTGGTCTTCTGCGGCTGTGGAAGCTTTTCAGGAGTTGAAGCGTCGTTTTTCTTCTGCCCCTGTGTTGTGCCAGCCAGATGTTTCGCTTCCGTTTCAGGTCGAGGTTGATGCTTCTGAGATTGGAGCAGGGGCTGTTTTGTCACAAAGAAGTTCTGATGGCTCGGTGATGAAACCATGTGCCTTCTTTTCTAGAAAGTTTTCGCCTGCTGAGCGCAATTATGATGTTGGCAATCGAGAGTTGTTGGCCATGAAGTGGGCATTCGAGGAGTGGCGTCATTGGCTTGAAGGAGCCAAGCATCGCGTGGTGGTCATGACGGATCACAAGAATTTGACTTATCTCGAGTCTGCCAAACGGTTGAATTCTAGACAGGCTCGTTGGTCGCTATTTTTCTCCCGTTTTGATTTTGTGGTTTCGTACCTTCCAGGCTCTAAGAATGTGAAGGCTGATGCCCTGTCAAGGAGTTTTGTGCCCGACTCTCCGGGTGTTCCTGAGCCGGCGGGTATTCTCAAAGAAGGGGTAATTTTGTCTGCCATCTCCCCTGATTTGCGGCGGGTGCTGCAAAAATTTCAGGCTGATAGACCTGACCGTTGCCCAGCGGAGAAACTGTCCCTGATAAATGGACTAGTAGAGTAATCTCTGAGGTTCATTGTTCGGTGTTGGCTGGTCATCCTGGAATCTTTGGTACCAGAAATTTGGTGTCTAGATCCTTTTGGTGGCCGTCTTTGTCGCGGGATGTGCGTTCTTTTGTGCAGTCCTGTGGGACTTGTGCTCGGGCTAAGCCCTGCTGTTCTCGTGCCAGTGGGTTGCTTTTGCCCTTGCCGGTCCCGAAGAGGCCCTGGACGCATATCTCTATGGATTTTATTTCGGATCTCCCTGTCTCTCAAAAGATGTCGGTCATTTGGGTGGTTTGTGATCGCTTCTCTAAGATGGTCCATTTGGTACCCTTGTCTAAATTGCCTTCCTCCTCTGATTTGGTGCCATTGTTTTTCCAACATGTGGTATGTTTACATGGCATTCCGGAGAACATCGTTTCGGACAGAGGTTCCCAGTTTGTTTCGAGGTTTTGGCGAGCCTTTTGTGCTAGGATGGGCATTGATTTGTCTTTTTCCTCGGCTTTCCATCCTCAGACAAATGGCCAAACCGAACGAACTAATCAGACTTTGGAAACATATCTGAGATGCTTTGTATCTGCTGATCAGGATGATTGGTGTTATGACCTGGTGGTCAGGACAATAATGGACCTGGTGGTTAAGAGCACACGGAATGACCTGATAGTTACTGATAATAAAGGACGAGCTCTGGAACGTGGGAACTCTGCTGATCGCAATCCCTAATCCTATCAAACACACTAGAAATAGCCGTGGATTGCGCCTAACACTCCCTATGCAACTCGGCACAGCCTAAGGAACTAGCTAGCCCTGAAGATAGAAAAATAAAGCCTACCTTGCCTCAGAGAAATTCCCCAAAGGAAAAGGCAGCCCCCCACATATAATAACTGTGAGTAAAGATGAAAATACAAACACAGAGATGAAATAGATTTAGCAAAGTGAGGCCCGACTTACTGAACAGACCGAGGATAGGAAAGGTAACTTTGCGGTCAGCACAAAAACCTACAAAAAGACCGCGCAGAGGGCGCAAAAAAGACCCTCCGCACCGACTCACAGTGCGGAGGCGCTCCCTCTGCGTCCCAGAGCTTCCAGCAAGCAAGACAACAATAAAAAAATAGCAAGCTGGACAGAAAAATAGCAAACCAAAGAAATACAAGCTGGAACTTAGCTTCTGCTAGGAAGACAGGTCACAAGAACGATCCAGGAGTGAACTAGACCAATACTGGAACATTGACAGGTGGCATGGAGCAAAGATCCAAGTGGAGTAAGTAAAGCAGCCAGCTAACGAATTAATCTCGACACCTGTGGAAGGAAACTCAGAAACACCCACCAGAGGAAGTCCATGGACAGAACCAGCCGAAGTACCATTCATGACCACAGGAGGGAGCCCGACAACAGAATTCACAACAGATTGGGTGTCCTTTTTGCCTTTGGCTGAGTTCGCCCTTAATAATCGGGCCAGCTCGGCTACTTTGGTTTCGCCATTTTTCTGCAATTCTGGTTTCCATCCTCGTTTCTTTTCAGGGCAGGTTGAGTCTTCGGACTGTCCTGGTGTAGATACTGTGGTGGATAGGTTGCAGCAGATTTGGACTCATGTGGTGGACAATTTGACATTGTCCCAGGAGAAGGCTCAATGTTTCGCTAACCGCAGGCGCTGTGTGGGTCCCCGACTTCGTGTTGGGGATTTGGTTTGGTTGTCGTCTCGTTATGTTCCTATGAAGGTTTCCTCTCCTAAGTTTAAGCCTCGTTTCATTGGTCCGTATAAGATTTCTGAGGTTCTCAATCCTGTGTCATTTCGTTTGACCCTTCCAGCTTCTTTTGCCATCCATAATGTATTCCATAGGTCATTGTTGCGGAGATACGTGGCGCCTGTGGTTCTATCCGTTGATCCTCCTGCCCCGGTGTTGGTTGAGGGGGAGTTGGAGTATGTGGTGGAGAAGATTTTGGATTCTCGTATTTCGAGATGGAAACTCCAGTACCTGGTCAAGTGGAAGGGTTATGGTCAGGAAGATAATTCCTGGGTCTTTGCCTCCGATGTTCATGCTGCCGATCTGGTTCGTGCCTTTCATTTGGCTCGTCCTGGTCGGCCTGGGGGCTCTGGTGAGGGTTCGGTGACCCCTCCTCAAGGGGGGGGTACTGTTGTGAATTCTGTTGTCAAGCTCCTTCCTGTGGTCATGAATGGTACTTCGGCTGGTTCTGTCCATGGGCTTCCTCTGGTGGTTGTGAATGGAGCTGCTGCTACTGAGTTTCCTTCCACAGGTGACGAGGTTAATTCGTTAGCTGGCTGCTCTATTTAACTCCACTTAGATCATTGCTCCATGCCACCTGTCAATGTTCCAGTATTGGTCTAGTTCTCTCCTGGATCGTTCTTGTGACCTGTCTTCCCAGCAGAAGCTAAGTTCCTGCTTGTTTTTCTCTGGTTTGCTATTTTTCTGTCCAGCTTGCTATTTTGATTTTTGTCTTGCTTGCTGGAAGCTCTGGGACGCAGAGCGAGCGCCTCCGCACCGTGAGTCGGTGCAGAGGGTCTTTTTGCGCCCTCTGCGTGGTCGTTTTGTAGTTTTTTGTGCTGACCACAAAGTTACCTTTCCTATCCTCTGTCTGTTCAGTAAGTCGGGCCTCACTTTGCTAAATCTATTTCATCTCTGTGTTTGTAATTTTTATCTTTACTCACAGTCATTATATGTGGGGGGCTGCCTTTTCCTTTGGGGAATTTCTCTGAGGCAAGGTAGGCTTTATTTTTCTATCTCTAAGGCTAGCTAGTTTCTTAGGCTGTGTCGAGTTGCATAGGGAGCGTTAAGAGCAATCCACGGCTATTTCTAGTGTGTGTGATAGGATTAGGGATTGTGGTCAGCAGAGTTCCCACGTCTCAGAGCTTGTCTGTATTATTAGTAACTATCAGGTCATTCCGTGTGCTCTTAACCACCAGGTCCATTATCGTCCTTACCACCAGGTCATAACACCTGTCTACTCCTGGCCGTGTACCCCTGCAACCAATTTTAAAGTGCCTACAGCCCAATTTTATTATGTTAGGCCGTCGAAGCCTGGCTGCAGTCCCTCCTTCCAATAGTTCTCCACTGACCAGACCAATGCTGGCCGTGTACCCCTGGAACCCAGCTGAAAGTGCATGGAGCCTCCTTTTTTTCTTTGTTTTATATTTAGAAAGCCCAGATGAACTATGCTTTACCACGGTTCAAGCTACCCAGTCGACATTTCTTTTGCGAGAAAAGCCATCCCAGCCCTCCACTGGCATGAAAAAGTCTGCATTGTCATAGCACTCAGGCAATCAAACAGTAGAAAGGTGCACCTGACAAGAGACGCATGGACCAGTAGGCATGTCCACAAAAAGTTACGTGTCCATTACGGCTCACTGGGTTAATGTGTTGGATGCATGGTCCTCAGGGGACAGCCTACAAAGTCTGTCTGCAGTCCCTAATTCAAATTGTCCTCCGCTGACCACACCACTGCTGCCCATGTACCCCTGGAACCAATTTTAAAGTGCCTACAACCTAATTTTGTTATGTTAGGCCTACTACGCCTGTCTGCGGTCCCTCCTTCCAATACTCCTCCACTGACCACACCACTGCTGCCCGTGGACCCCTGGAACCTATTTTTAATTGCATAGAGCATCCTTTTTTTAATAGTAGGTGTACAAAGTCTGTCTGCGGTCCACTATTGAAATTGTCCTCCACTGACCAGAGCAATGCTGCCTGTGTACCCCTGTAACCTTTCTTAAACTGCATTGAGACACATTTTTGGTTTAAGGCCTACTACCTGTGTCTGTCTGCGCCACTCAATACAGCTGTCCTCCTTTGAAAAAAGCAGATCGCCAATAGTCTTGTTTTCAGCCTCTAGGAATTTGAAAACTGCATTGGGGCTACTACTTCGGTAGGGCCTACTAACGGTGTCTGCCGCTCCAAGGTGCTCCCCAGGTTTCCTCGCCATTGCTTCAATCTTCTGACTCTCGTTTAGTAGTTGTTGAAAACTACACTGCATTGGGCCTAAAAAATGGGTATGGGGTGTAGAGACGGTGTGTTCCACTCCAAGGTGTTCCCCAGGTTTCCTCTCCATTGCTTCGGTCTTCTGACTCTCGTTTAGTAGTTTTTGAAAACTACACTGCATTAGGCCTGCACATTGGGTATGGGGTGTAGAGACGGTGTGTTCCACTCCAAGGTGCTCCCCAGGTTTCCTCTCCATTGCTTCGGTCTTCCGACTCTCGTTTAGTAGTTGTTGAAAACTACACTGCATTAGGCCTACAAATTGGGTATGGGGTGTAGAGACGGTGTGTTCCACTCCAAGGTGTTCCCCAGGTTTCGTCTACATTGCTTCGGTCTTCCGACTCTCGTTTAGTAGTTGTTGAAAACCACACTGCATTAGGCCTGCACATTGGGTATGGGGTGTAGAGACGGTGTGTTCCACTCCAAGGTGTTCCCCAGGTTTCCTCTCCATTGCTTCGGTCTTCCGACTCTCGTTTAGTAGTTGTTGAAAACTACACTGCATTAGGCCTGCACATTGGGTATGGGGTGTAGAGACGGTGTGTTCCACTCCAAGGTGTTCCCCAGGATTCCTCTCCATTGCTTCGGTCTTCCAACTCTCATTTAGTTGTTGTTGAAAACTACACTGCATTAAGCCTGCACAATGGGTATGGGGTGTAGAGACGGTGTGTTCCACTCCAAGGTGTTCCCCAGGTTTCCTCTCCATTGCTTCGGTCTTCCGACTCTCGTTTAGTAGTTGCTGAAAACTACACTGCATTATTCCAACAAATTGGGTATGGGGTGTAGAGACGGTGTGTTCCACTCCAAGGTGTTCCCCAGGTTTCCTCTCCATTGCTTCGGTCTTCCGACTCTCGTTTAGTAGTTGTTGAAAACTACACTGCATTAAACCTGCACATTGGGTATGGGGTGTAGAGACGGTGTGTTCCACTCCAAGGTGTTCCCCAGGTTTCCTCTCCATTGCTTCGGTCTTCTGACTCTCGTTTAGTAGTTGTTGAAAACTACACTGCATTAGGCCTGCACATTGGGTATGGGGTGTAGAGACGGTGTGTTCCACTCCAAGGTGTTCCCCAGGTTTCCTCTCCATTGCTTCGGTTTTCCGACTCTCGTTTAGTAGTTGTTGAAAACTACACTGCATTAGGCCTACTAGTTGGGTTGGGGCCTTCTATCTGTGTCTGCCGCTCCTTGCTGTTCTCCTCCAGTGAACAAAGCTGTGCCGCCGGTTTACTACTGTTGCCAATTTTGAACTGCATTTAGAATACTTACTGATTTGGGCCTACTCTCTGTGTCAGCCTCTCATTCCAGTTGTCCTCCACTGAACAAAGCAATGCCCCCTGGTTAGTACTGTTACCAATTTTGAACTGCATTTAGCCCACTTTATTCTTTTGTCCCATTTCTGTTTCCCCCTCATTCTGCCCAGCCAGTGATAAATGAGTCTGCTGGTACATTGACCCATAACGCAAAATTCCCCGTGCACGCTGTTATGATAAGGTAATTCAGTACCACAATGGACATAGAGGTCAGAGCACATACAGTGACCTGACAATAACCCAAAAACATAGAACGAGCTCTGAGACGTGGGAACTCTGCTGACCGCAATCCCTAATCCTCTCCAACCACACTAGAGGCAGCCGTGGATTGCGCCTAACGCTCCCTATGCAACTCGGCACAGCCTGAGAAACTAGCTAGCCTGAAGATGGAAAATAAGCCTACCTTGCCTCAGAGAAATAGCCCAAAGGAAAAGGCAGCCCCCACATATAATGACTGTGAGTAAAGATGAAAAAACAAACGTAGAGATGAAATAGATTTAGCAAAGTGAGGCCCGACTTTCTGAACAGAGCGAGGATAGGAAAGGTAACTTTGCGGTCAACACAAAACCCTACAAAAACCACGCAAAGGGGGCAAAAAGACCCTCCGTACCGAACTAACGGCACGGAGGTACACCCTCTGCGTCCCAGAGCTTCCAGCAAGCAAGAAAAAAACAAATAGACAAGCTGGACAGAAAAAAACAGCAAACAAAATAGCAAAGCGGAACTTAGCTATGCAGAGCAGCAGGCCACAGGAACGATCCAGGAGGAAACAGGTCCAATACTAGAACATTGACTGGAGGCCAGGATCAAAGAACTAGGTGGAGTTAAATAGAGCAGCACCTAACGACTTCACCACAACACCTGAGGAAGGAAACTCAGAAGCCGCAGTACCACTCTCCTCCACCAACGGAAGCTCACAGAGAGAATCAGCCGAAGTACCACTTGTGACCACAGGAGGGAGCTCTGCCACAGAATTCACAACAGTACCCCCCCTTCAGGAGGGGTCACTGAACCCTCACCAGAGCCCCCAGGACGACCAGGATGAGCCATTTGAAAGGCACGAACAAGATCGGGAGCATGGACATCAGAGGCAAAGACCCAGGAAAGTCAGGTCCCCCTTCCCGCATACCATACCACATAACACGGGGACAAAGAGGAAGGTGCAGATGAAGGTGCAGGTTCCTTCATCAGGTGGGGGGAGGAATACTCGTTGGCGACGTCACTGGCACAGGGCCTCTCATAGTACGCAAAAGTGTTGCTGCCGGTGGGAGGCGCCCCCGCCGTGCAAACACACCGCTGTACTTTGAAGGGCCCTGTGCCAGTGCCAATGCCAACGAGTGGGCCCCCCCTGCTTGCTCAGGATCACAGCACTTGCAAAGTTGAAATACTTACCTCTCCCTGCTCCACTGCCGTGACGTGGTCCAGATTTACTGGGCACACTAATTACTTGAACCAGCCCTACCCCCCACAACTTTAGCCAAATGACCCCCAATTTCAAATGCCTTACAATTATTATAAGCTAAATTACGATTGACAAGCTTCAGTAGCAAGAATGGATGTTTTTGCCAATACAATGGGCTCTGTACATGTTTTCCTGGCCTCTACTCACTGCCGACTATGCTCCCCCATTGACTTGCATTGGGTTTTGTGTTTCGGTCGATCCCCGACTTTTCGCGATAATCGGCCGATTCCACTCGACTCGACTTTTGAGATAGTCGGGTTTTGCGAAACACAGATATAGGCCCAAAGAATAAAGTGGGCTAAATGCAGTTCAAAATTGGTAACAGGACTAACCAGGGGACATTGCTTTGTTCAGTGGATTACATCTGTAATGAGAAGCTGACACAGTGAGTAGGCCCAAATCAGTAAGTAGGCTAAATGCAGTTCAAAAATGGTAATAGAAGTAAACAGGCGGCACTGGTTTGTTCAGTGGAGGAGAACATCAAGGAGCGGCAGACACCGATAGTAGGCCCCAACCCAACTAGTAGGCCAAATGCAGTCTAACATTAACAACTACTTAACGAGAGCCTGAAAATGGAATTTCAGGACAGGAAACCAGGAGAACAGCAAGGAACGGCAGACACTGTTAGTAGGCCCCAACCCAACTAGTAGGCCAAATGCAGTTGTTCCATTTAACAACTATTTAACAAGAGCCTGAAGATAGCAGCTCAGGAAAGGCAACCAGGAGAACACCTTGGAGCGGCAGACACTGTTAGTAGGCCCCAACCAAACTAGTTGCCCCACTGCAGTTTTAAAATTCCGATAGGCTGAAAACCTGATAATTGCAGGTCATTTTTTTAAAGAGGACAGCTGTATTGAGTGGCGCAGCCAGACACTGCAAGTAGGCCTTACACCACAAAGTTGGCTCGATGCAGGTTTAAAAAAGGTTACATGGGTACATGGTCTTCATTGGTGTGCTCAGTGGAGGACAATTGGAAGGAGGGACCGCAGAAAGACTTAGTAGGCCTAAAATAACAAAATAGGCTCTATGCAGCTTCGATTATGTGGCAACCTGGAGAACACCTTGGAGTGGGAGACACTGTCTCTACAAGCCAGACCCAACTTGTAGGCCTAATGCAGTGTTGTTTCAACAACTACTTAACAAGAGCATGAAGATTGAAGCTATGGAGAGGCAACCTGGAGAACACCTTGGAGCGGCAGACACCGTCTCTACAACCCAGACCCAACTTGTAGGCCTAATGCAGTGTTGTTTCAACAACTACTTAACAAAAGCATGAAGATTGAAGCTAGGGAGAGGCACCCTGGAGAACACCTTGGAGCGGCAGACACCGTCTCTACAACCCAGACCCAACTTGTAGGCCTAATGCAGTGTTGTTTCAACAACTACTTAACAAGAGCATGAAGATTGAAGCTATGGAGAGGCAACCTGGAGAACACCTTGGAGCGGGAGACACCGTCTCTACAACCCAGACCCAACTTGTAGGCCTAATGCAGTGTTGTTTCAACAACTACTTAACAAGAGCATGAAGATTGAAGCTATGGAGAGGCAACCTGGAGAACATCTTGGAGCGGCAGACATCGTCTCTACAACCCAGACCCAACTTGTAGGCCTAATGCAGTGTTGTTTCAACAACTACTTAACAAGAACTTCAAGATAAAAGCGAAGGAGAGGCAACAGAGAGAACACCTTGGAGCGGAAGACTCAGTATGTAGACCACAACGAAACTTGTGGCCCAAATGCAGTTTTATAATTCTGACAAGCTGAAAATCCGCCATTTTTTTTAGAGGAGGACAGCTGTATTAAGTGGCGCAGGCAGACACTGCTAGTAGGCCTTACACCACAAAGTAGGCTCACTGCAGGATGACAAAAAGTTACATGGGTACACGGTCAGCATTGGTGTGCTCAGCGGAGGACAAATGGAAGGAGGGACCGCAGACAGACTTAGTAGGCCTAAAATAAAAAAATTAGCCTCAAAGCAGTTTCAATTATCTTGCAGGGGTACACAGGCAGCATTGGTGTGTTCAGCGGAGGACAATTGGAAGGAGGGACCGCAGACAGACTTAGTAGGCCTAAAATAAAAAAATTAGGCTCAAGGTAGTTTCAATTATCTTGCAGGGGTACACAGGCAGCATTGTTGTGTTTAGCGGAGGACAATTGGAAGGAGGGACCGCAGACAGACTTAGTAGGCCTAAAATAAAAAAATTAGGCTCAAAGCAATTTGAATTATCTTGCAGAGGTACACAGGCAGCATTCGTGTGGTCAGCGGAGGATGATTGGAAGGAGTGTCTGACACAGTTAGTACTCCCAAAAAATAAATAGATGTTAATGTCTCGCAAAACAACAAAACCAAAAAACAAAAGGGTGGCATACTTAGGTACAGGGGTGGGCTCCTCTGCTGAGTTTGAAACATAGTAATTTGGCGCTAAGTATTTACTGGTGTCAATATAGTACATTGACCCTGATTATTTTAACTAGCATCATACATGTCAACATATTGGTATTGTCAGTGCCAGGCATTGAAGAATGTCAGTGCATAGACTAAACATTGGTGGAGCTGTGAGAGATAATTTTGCAAGTGGTAGAGCACTGTTTGAGCTGGGGGGGAACTTTCTTGTGGCCGGCGGTAAAGGCCCAGGGCCCCTCATGTTGCAACGGTGTGTCTGACTTTGGGTGCGCACCACCACCGCCAGAGACACTTTATTGTACTATGAGGGACACAGTTGCAGTGCCGTTTACCAAAAGCGGGCACACCCACCTCTTCAGACAAACGGCACTCTCACGGGTGCTTGCGCCAAGTGGCGCGACCACGGCCCCATGGGGGAGTTAGCCCATTTAGGGAGTTGTAAACATGTTGTATGCTGGACAAACAGCTGCTGCAAATTAAGAGATTGGAACAGTCAGTAAGATGAGTCCACAAGCAAGACCTTTTTATAGGAAAGCTAGGTGTCAGCCGGGAAAGGGGGGGGCAAAATAATTCGAAATCCATGAGTGGTTCATTTTAATGAAGGTTAGATCATCAACATTTTGGGTAGCCAGACGAGTCCTTTTTTTGGTCAATATTGAACCTGCAGCACTGAATACTATTTCTGATAGCACACTAGCTGCTGGGCAAGCAAGCTCCTGCAATGCATATTCTGCCAATTCAGGCCAGGTGTCTATTTTGGATGCCCAGTAATCAAATGGGAATGACGGTTGAGGGAGAACATCGATAAGGGATGAAAAATAGTTAGTAAACATACTGGACAAATGTTGTCTCCTGTCACTTTGAATTGATGCTGCAGTACCTGTCCTGTCTGCAGTCATTGCGAAATCACTCCACAACATAGTCAGAAAACCCCTCTGTCCAACGCCACTTCTGATTTGTGCAACTCTAACACCTCTGCCCTGTTGCCCCCTGCAGCTCGTGTGAGAACCATCACCGGCGCTGTGTGCTGGCAATGCCTGAATCAAATGGTCTACAAGAGTTGCTTGTTTGGTTGCTAATATTTGTTCGAGGTTCTCATGTGGCATGATATTTTGCAATTTGCCTTTATAGCAAGGATCAAGGAGGCAGGCCAACCAGTAATCGTCATCAGTCATCATTTTAATAATGCGTGGGTCCCTTTTGAGGATACGTAAGGCATAATCCGCCATGTGGGCCAAAGTTCCAGTTGTCAAATCTGCGGTTGTGCTGGGTTGAGGGGCAGTTTCAGGCAAATCTACATCACTTGTCTCCCTAAAAAACCCTGAACCCTGCCTTGCAACGCCACCAGTTGCTATTGGCCCCGGAGAAGCTTCCTCATACAAAAAATACTCATCCCCATCATCCCCCTCGTAATCCTCCTCTTCGCCCGCTACCTCGTCCTGTTGACTGCCCTGACCAGACAATGGCTGACTGTCATCAAGGCTTCCCTCTTCCTCGGCTGCAGAAGCCTGCTCCTTTATGTGCATCAAACTTTGCATCAGCAGACGCATTAAGGGGATGCTCATGCTTATTATGGCATTGTCTACACTAAACAGCCGTGTGCATTCCTCAAAACACTGAAGGACTTGACACAGGTCTTGTACCTTTGACCACTGCACACCTGACAACTCCATGTCTGCCATCCAACTGCCTTCCTGTGTATGTGTATCCTCCCACAAATACATAACAGCACGCCTCTGTTCGCACAGTCTCTGAAGCATGTGCAGTGTGGAGTTCCACCTTGTTGCAACATCGATGATTAGGCGATGCTGGGGAAGGATCAAAGACCGCTGATGGTTCTGCATATGGCTGGAGTGCACGGGCGAACGGCGGATATGCGAGCAAAGTCTGCGCACTTGGAGGAGCAGGTCGGGTAACCCCGGATAACTTTTCAGGAAGCACTGCACCACCAGGTTTAAGGTGTGAGCCAGGCAAGGAATGTGTTTCAGTTGTGAAAGGGCTATGGCAGCCATAAAATTCCTTCCGTTATCACTCACTACCTTGCCTGCCTCAAGATGTACAGTGCCGAGCCATGACTGAGTTTCTTTCTGCAAGAACTCGGACAGAACTTCCACCGTGTGTCTGTTGTCGCCCAAACACTTCATTGCCAATACAGCCTGCTGACGCTTGCCACTAGGTGTCCCGTAATGGGACACCTCGTGTGCAACAGTGGCAGCTGCGGATGGAGTGCTCATGCGACTGCGGTCTGTGGACGAGCTCTTGCTTCTGCAGGATGAGGAGGGGGGCGAACGCCTACAGCCAACTGTTTCCTAGACTGTGGGCTAGGCAGAACTGTCCCAATATTGCTGTCCCCTGTGGACCCTGCATCCACCACATTAACCCAGTGAGCCGTGATGGACACGTAACGTCCCTGGCCATGCCTACTGGTCCATGCATCTGTTGTCAGGTGCACCTTTGTACTCACAGATTGCCTGAGTGCATGGACGATGCGGTCTTTTACATGCTAGTGGAGGGCTGGGATGGCTTTTCTCGAAAAGAAGTGTCGACTAGGTAGCTCGTAGCGTGGTTCAGCGTAGTCCATCAGGGCTTTGAAAGCTTTAAACTAACCAGTAGGGCATCATCTCTAATGAGATTAGTCTAGCAATGTGGGCGTTCAAACCCTGTGTACGCGGATGCGAGGATGAGTACTTTCCTTTCCTAACGAGAATCTCATGTAAGGTGAGCTGGACTGGAGAGCTGCAGATCGTGGAACTAGCGGGGGTGCCGGTGGATATGGCAGACTGAGAGAGGGTTGGAGATGGTATTCTTGCTGGTGCCCTACATGCAGTGTTTCCTACTACGAAACTGGTGATTCCCTGACTACAATGGCCTGGCGACGAAATTTGCACATTTGCTGCAGGTGGTGCGGGAAATGGTGGGCTTACAGTGAGGGAAGGGATGTAGCATTGCTGACTAGCTTCATTGGCTGAGGGTGCTACAACCTTAAGGGACGTTTGGTAGTTAGTCCAGGCTTGCAAATGCATGGTGGTTAAATGTCTACGCATGCAACTTGTATTTAGACTTTTAATATTCTGACCTCTGCTTAAGGTAGTTGAACATTTTTGACAGAAGACTTTGCGCTGATCATTTGGATGTTGTTTAAGAAAATGCCAGACTGCACTCTTTCTACTATCTGATACCTTTTCAGGCATTGCAGACTGAGCTTCTTTAACCGGATGTCCACGCTGTCCTACAACTGGTTTTGCCACGCGTTTTTGGCCAGATACGGGCCTGGCAGATGGAACCTGTTGCGATGTTGATGCCTTCTGCGGCTCCTCCTCCTCCGCTTCAGAGCTACTGCCGCCTGCACCCTGTTCCCCCAATGGCTGCCAATCGGGGTCAACAACTGGGTCATCTATGACCTCCTCTTCTATCTCGTGTGCAACTTCGTCTGTGTCACCGTGTAAGCCGGTGGTATAGCGTTCATGACGGGGCACCATAGTCTCATCAGGGTCTGATTCTGGATCAGTACACTGCGAGGGCAATGTTGTGGTCTGAGTCAAAGGAACAGCATAGTAATCTGGCTGTGGCTGTGCATCTGTGCACTTCATGTCCGATTCAACTTGTAATGGGCATGGCCTGTTAACTGTTTCACTTTCTAACCCAGGAACGGTATGTGTAAAGAGCTCCATGGAGTAACCCGTTGTGTCGCCTGACGCATCCTTCTCTGTTGTTCTTGGTGAAGAAGACAAGGAAGCAACTTGTCCCTGACCGTGAACATTCACTAACGACATGCTGCTTTTACATTTAGAAGTTTCACAAGAGGAGGCGAAAGGGCTAGAGGGTGAGTCAGCAAGGAATGCCAAAACTTGTTCTTGCTGCTCCGGCTTTAAAAGTGGTTTTCCTACTCCCAGAAAAGGGAGCGTTCGAGGCCTTGTGTAGCCAGACGACGAACCAGCATCAACAAATCGAGACTTAGGTGCTATATTGCTATTCCCACGACCACTTGATGCTCCACCACCACTACCATCATTACCAGCTGGCAATGACCGCCCACGGCCACGACCTCTTCCACCAGACTTCCTCATTGTTTGAAAAACGTAACCAAACTAACGGTATTTGTTACTGTAAAACCAGTTACAAGGTGAACTCAAACTTCTCTTGGATTTATATATCCCTTTATAGGTGGGTCAGACTGCAGGGAAATCAGGCCCAATGTATAACAGTACACAGCTTCAGTGGCAGACAGATATGCCACTAACAGGAATGACGCTGATGCAGACACTAACAATTCAAATCTCCCCCTTTTTATTTTTTTCTGGGAGAATATTGAAGAAATGTGGCCAACTCTCATACAGTATATGTTCTGTGGCACAAAATTTGAGACAGGTGGCACACACAGGAGTGGCACTGAAGCAGAAATGCCAATCTTAATATCCCACAATTTTTTTTCAGGGAGAATTTAAAAGAAATCTGGCCCAGTATTACACACTAGGTTTAATGTGGCACACAATTTGAGACAGGTGGCACACACAGGAGTGGCACTGAAGCAGAAATGCCAATCTTAATCTCCCACTATTTTTTTTTCAGGGAGAATTTAAAAGAATTCTGACCCAGTATTACACACTAGGTTTAATGTGGCACACAATTTGAGACAGGTGGCACACACAGGAGTGGCACTGAAGCAGAAATGCCAATCTTAATCTCCCACTATTTTTTTTTTTCAGGGAGAATTTAAAAGAAATCTGACCCAGTATTACACACTAGGTTTAATGTGGCACACAATTTGAGACAGGTGGCACACACAGGACTGCCACTGATACAGATTTGCCATTTTTAATCTGCACTCTTTTCTTCTTCAGGGAGACTAGTGAATAAATCTGGGCCACTGTATTAGAGTATATTTTCTGTGGCAGAAAGTGGCTTGAAGATATATAACGAAACAAAAAAAAGGGACTGTCCTACAATTACTATCTCCCTGCAGTAATCTCAGCAATGTATGTCAGGCAGCAATAACAAGGAGTGGACTGATGCACAAAAAAAGTCAACAGTGTGGACAAACAAACAAGGAAGCTGTGCAGAAAGGAAGGAGCAACAGGACTTGTGCTTTGAAAAAATCAGTTGGTTTGCACAGCGGTGTACAAACAGCAATGCAGCTATCTGGGAGCCTTCTAGGGCTGCCCAATGAGCTACAGCGCTGAGGGAAAAAAATGTAGCCTCCACTGTCCCTGCAAACAAAAGGTGGAGTTGGACAGTGGAAATCGCTACAGCACAAGCGGTTTGGGGGTTAATGGACCCTGCCTAACGCTATCCCTGCTTCTGACGAAGCGGCAGCAACCTCTCCCTATGCTCAGATCAGCAGCAGTAAGATTGCGGGCGGCGGGAACGCCCCTTTATAGCCCCTGTGATGCCGCAGAAAGCAAGCCAATCACTGCAATGCCCTTCTCTAAGATGGTGGGGACTGAGACCTATGTCATAACGCTGCCCACACTCTGCGTCCACCTTCATTGGCTGAGAAATGGCACTTTTTGCGTCATTGAAACGCGACTTTGGTGCGAAAGTCGCGTACCGCATGGCCGACCCCACACAGGAATCGGGTCGGGTTTCATGAAACCCGACTTTGCCAAAAGTCAGCGACTTATGAAAGTGACCGACCCGTTTCGCTCAACCCTAGTCCCCAGAGGTCCTCTATAGAATTATGTCGTCACTTCTGTGCTAGAACACAGTATAGTGACTCCCACAGTTGTCCTCACACTTTATGATGTCCCACACACAGTATATTTGCCTCCACAGTAGCCTCGACAATGTTTATTGACCCTCACAGTAGCCCCCATACTGTATAATGTCCCTCACACTTCATAATAGCTGCCACAGTAGTCGTCACACATTATGAGGGCCATGCACAGTAGTCCACACTGTGTAATGGCCCTCCCATTAGCTTCGACACTTTATAATGGCCCCCACAGTGGTCCCCACACTTTATGATGGATCCCTCAGTAGTACCCACACATTATGAGGCCCATGAACAGTTGTACACACTGTATAATGGCCCTCCCATTAGCTCCGCAATACGGAGGGTGGAATGGCGATTGACCTGCCACTATTAACTAGTTAAATACCGCTGTCAAACGCTGACAGCAGCATTTAACTACATCTTCTGGCCATCGGGCCGGAAATGAGCGCAGCGCCAACCCACGTCACATTGCTAGCGATGCGTCGGCATGAAAACCGGAGGTCTCCTTGAGACCTCTATGGTTGTTGATCGCTCCTATGTAGCAAAGCCAGTCGAGTTGTGCCAGCTTCTAGCCTCCCATGGAGGCTACTAAAGCATGGCAAAAGTGAAAAAAAAAGTTTTAAAAAAATTTTTTTTTCAAAACAATAAAAAAAATCAAACCTACACCTATTTGGTATCGCCGCGTTCAGAATCGCCCGACCTATCAATCAAAAAAGATTAACCTGATCTCTAAATGTCGTAGCGATAAAAAAAATTCAAAATGCCAGAATTACTTTTTTTTTGGTCCCCATGACATTGCATTAAAATGTAATAACGGGAGATCAAAAGAATGTATCTGCACCAAAATAGTATCATTAAAAACATCAGCTCAGCATGCAAAAAATAAGCCCTCACCTGACCAGATCACGAAAAATGGAGACGCTACGTGTATTGGAAAATTATGCAATTTAAAAAAAAAATTTTTTAGCAAAGTTTGGAATTTTTTTTACCACTTAGATAAAACATAACCTAGACATGTTTGGAGTCTATGAACTCGTAATGACATGGAGAATCAAAATGGCAGGATAGTTTTAGCATTTAGTGAACCTAGAAAAAAAGCCAAACAAAAAGCCTGTGTGGGATTGCATTTTTTTTTACAATTTCCTCGCACATGGAATTTTTTTTCTGGTTTCTAGTAGACGACATGCTAAAACCAATGATGTCGTTCAAAACTACAAATTGTCCCGCAAAAAATAAGCTCTCACATGGCCAAATTGAAGGAAAAATAAAAAAGTTATGAACGGGGAGGGGGGGGGGGGACGAAAAAGGACAAGGTCTTGAAGGGGTTAAAATTTCTTCTTCATCAAGCAGGCCTTTCTTCATGAGATTCTTCATTTTTGAGAGGTTGTTGCCCAGTTTTTGTTCATCTGGTGCACTCCATCTAGTGGACTCTAATCCTATCATGAAATCTTCAGTATCATTTCACTATACGTTACATTTGGCCATGTGTACTACTAGCCAGGAAGTGGAAAGGACTTGGATATGTGGTTTGAAGGAGAGATCAGAGTCAAGGATTGCCCCGAGGCAGCTAGCTTGTGGGGCTGGGTTAGAGTGAGCAGCCATTTACTTTAAAAGTACATAGTATACCCAGTGCCGTAATATGACATTTTACAAAAGGTGACAACCTTAACCCCTTACCGACCACCAATACACTTTTTAACTGCAGCAGTCAAGGGTACTTATGTCTCAGCGCCGCTTTTTAACAGCGCTGAGAAATAAGTGTATAGCTCCCATCAGCCTCAGAATTTCTTTGTTGTCTCGCATACCGGGGGTAGCTGAAGCCCCTGAGAACATGATTTGGGTCGATTTTTACCAACCCCAGTGTTGCGATCGCAACAACGGCGACAGCAAAAAATAAAAATGGCCAATTTAAATTCTCTATCCTCTGATATGATCGCACATCAGAGGAGATGGAAATGGGGTCCCCCGATCCCCTAAGTACCTCCGGTGTCCCTGCATCCACTCGTGAAGTCTCCCTGCTGGCAGCGTCTTCTTCTGGGAAGAAAATGATGGGCGCATGTACAGTGCACCTGCCGAGATATGCCGGCTGGCACTCGGCAACAATAGGAACTTTTTCTTATAGGTTCATTTTGATCACTGTGATAGACCCTATCACAGAAATCAAAATAAAAAGAAATAGTAAATAAAGTCCTCCATTATCACCCCCTTGGTTAGGTTAAAATAATACAATAAAAAAAAAAACATTTATGTCCATTTTTCCATTAGGGTTACAGTTGGGCTAAAGTTAGGGATGGTAATGTATACACTAGCGGCGCTTGTGAGATGGATAGAGGTAGCTGCAGGTACTGCTCCTCACCAAACCGAGGAGAAGGGGGAAAAAAATTTTCGAGACACAAAACTGTATATAACAGTATATGTACCTGCGCTTGACCTTATAGAGAAACTATAGTACATAAACACGATAGGTAGTTACCTTCAAGGTGGGAAAACAGTAATGGATCCGTTTAGGGTGCATAAAGTAAGACTGGAGTAGCTGATATGCAGGGACTGACTGAAATAATCGGTGTGCCGGGACTAGAATGGGGAAAAACAATGGCAATGTTGCAATAAATATGTAAATAAAATCATGTAAATAAAATCATACGAGTAATAACTAAAAACCCCGAGCAGTAAACAGCCTCATATAAATAGTGCGTATATATATGTGGTCTTACAGGCGGTACCTCCAATATAGTAGAGATCAAGTACCTGTCTTATGGTAAGCCCCGGGGAGGAAGTTTAGAAAAAATAACACTAAAAGAAATCCGCAACTTGTAGGTAATAGTCGCACTGTAGAAACGTTGCACTTAGCTCAATTGAGCATAACAGTGTAGAAATTAGGAGCGTTGTACTTAGCTCAATGAAGCGATGTGGTTGAAGTGTCCTCAGGCGGCTAATGCAGGCGCCGTCCTGGCCGGTGACGGGCGCTCGCGCGGCCTGTGTTAAGTCCTGTACGATGCTGTGCAGGACCTGCGGTGACGTTCGGGTCACGTGCTGAGGAGTCACGTGGTGCCCTGGATGATGCTACGGAGCGCTGTGGGAGCCAAACCAACGCGTTTCGGAAAAAACTTCGGTTTCCTTCATCAGGGTAGGCTCCCCCTGCGCGTGCTGGCTATTTATAGCGATGGTCTCCTCTCCCATTGGTTCAATTAAAAGCAAAGAGTTCCACCTCATTATTCAGACCCCTTGGTTTTAATGTATCAAGTTCAAATATATATCTAGTTTCCTCCCGAGACATTTGCTTAATAAAGTCCCCATTACGCCAATCCTGTTGAACCACTTTTATTCCCATGACTTTAATGCCCTGTACGGATCCTTCATGGTACATAAGAAAGTGTTTAGATAGGGGATGTGCATCGTATCTATTACGTATATTCCTGAGGTGCTCATTGATCCGTATGTATAGGGGACGTTTAGTGCGCCCCACGTATTGTTTCCCACAGGGGCATTCCAGAACGTAAATAACCCCTTGTGTTTTACAGGTTATAAAATCTGTAATGCGGATCTCTTTACCCGCTTTTGATATAACTCTTTTTTGCTTAATTGGTTTAATTGATTTACACATGCTGCATTTTTTGCAAGGAAAAAAGCCCTGAATTATTTGTTTAAAAGGGCCCTT
The DNA here is from genome assembly GCF_032444005.1 of Ranitomeya imitator. Taxonomy (NCBI): domain Eukaryota; kingdom Metazoa; phylum Chordata; class Amphibia; order Anura; family Dendrobatidae; genus Ranitomeya; species Ranitomeya imitator. The sequence goes on from NC_091282.1 coordinate 1,042,197,878, forward strand.
ATTATTACCTGCGGGTTTGGGGTTACGTACCGTGGGGGCAACAATGGCACCTAAATTACGTGCTTTCCTGAAAACAAAGCGAGGATATTTTGACAAAGAATCTCCTATTATTTTGTCCTCTTGTAAGAGGCCCCAGTGCTTATTAACAATTTTCTTCAGTATACAGACATTTGAATTGTATTGGGTAATGATTGGTATTGCAATTTGGTGATCAGGAAAAAGACTTTCATTATTTATTCTACTCTTATGGTTATTATGTTCCTCCAGGAGTATTATTCTAGGAATTATAGGGAAGTTAGGGATGGGCTAAAGTTAAGGTTGGGCTAAAGTTAGTGCTATGGTTGGGGCTAGGGTTAGGGTTGGGATAAAGTTAGGGATGGGATAAAGTTAGGGTTGGGGCTAGGGTTAGGGTTTTGCTAAAGATAGGGCTGGGCTAAAGTTTGGGTTGGACTAGGGTTAGGGTTGTCATTTTGGTTGGAATTATGGTTAGGATTGGGATTAGGGTTAGGGGTGTTAGGGTTATGTTTGTGGTTAGGGTTATGGTTAGGGTAGTGATTAGGGTTAGGGGTGTGTTGAGTTAAGGGTTGGAGTTTGAATTGGGGGGTTCCATTGTTTAGGTACATCAGGGTGTCAAAACATGACATGGTGCAACCATTGATTCCAGCCAATTTTGCGTTCAAAAGTCAAACGGTGCTCCCTTACTTCTGAGCCCTGCCATGTGCCCAAACAGTGGCTTTCCCCCACATACAGGGTATTGGTGTACTCAGGAGAAATTGCACAACAAATTTGTGCTCTATTTTCTCCTGATACCCTTGTGAAAATAAAAAATTGGTTCCAAAGTAAAATGTTTATTTTTTCTTTCCACATTGCTTTACTTCTCGAGAAGCAACTAAAGGGTTTTGTAAATTTTGTTGGAAAACGAGAAATCGCTGGTCAACCTTTAACTCTTATGACGTCCAAACAAAAAAATGATGTTTCCAAAATTGTGCTGATGTAAAGTTGACATGTGGTAAATATTATTTAGTAAGTATTTTGTGTGACACCACTCTGATTTAAGGGTACAAAAATTAAAAGTTTGAAAATTGCTAAATTTTCCAAACTTTTGCCAAATTTATGCTTTTTTTTATAAATAAATGCAAGTTATATCAAAGAAATGTTATCACTAACATGAAGTACAACATGTCATGAAACAATAATCTCAGAATTAGTGGGATACATTGAAGCATTCTGGAGCTATAATGTCATAAATTGTCAGTGGTCAGAATTGTAAAAATTGGCTTGGTCAATAAGTACCAATACTGGCTCTGTCACTAAAGGGTTAAAGAAATAGATCAAATGTTACATTAGTTTTAACAATAACATCTGATGCTGTAACTGACTTTTCACCTGCAAAATAATACATCAAAACATAATAATATATCAAACATACATCATACATACATCATACATACATCATAATACATCATACATAATAATACATCAAAACAATCTGACAATCTAGTATGATATCTAATGTTACCCAAATATGTTGTTTGGTTCTTATTATTACATACTTGTCATACTTAAAAACAGCCGACCTTTGCAAAAAAAAAATAATTTATTAGTAAAGGCTAAGCTTATAAAACAGTTTACTGTATACCCATTTAACTTAACAGCTCTCCTCCTTTCCTGTATTACCTCATTGCCTTCTGTAGTAAGGAGATCGGTAATTTTTAGGGACACTGTCTCCACTTGGAAGGCAGTGAGGAAAAAGTTTGGAATTTCTTTTAGAATATCAAAACACCTTCCATTATGGTGAATCACCAAATTCTCTCAGAGTAGGGAAAATATTTTTTTTTCAAAATGGCAACAGGCGGGTATAAAAACTGTCTCTCATCTTCTCCACGTAACTGAATTGAGATGGCTAGCTTGTACAGAATGCCTAGAAAAATATAACCTACCTCTTCAACAATATCTTCAAGACGAGCAAATCAAACTCTCCTTTATGGCCAATTTAAAAGACGTTACATATGAGGTTGCCCAAAACTAGTTGGATGTTATTTTATCTCCCATGGGTAACCCTTCAATATTGGTCCTTTATTCTGTAATGAAATCTAATTTGCTGGGGGTGCACCAAGATATCTTCTTTAAATAATGGAAGCAGCAATTAGACGATGTAGAGATTCCCTGCAAGATTAGAGTGGGGTGAAGCTTGTTTAGGAAACACATTATAAGCGAAACATGGAGAGAGAGACTCAGGATAAAATCTTGCTTGGGGCTATTTATGCTTTCAATATGCCGAAAAGGATCCTCTATCAAATAGACTAACTGCTTGTCCTAAATGCCAATCTCTCTAACTCAGACCTCCTACATGGCCTTTGGTCTTGTCCTGTGTCAGTCTCTTTTGGGGGTTTGGTATCAAATAGTTCACCGTATAGAATTACTGTAGTTAAATTATCTTTTTTACTACCTAAACACAACATACAGTAATATTATAAAAGAAGACCACTACCACCAATTAAAAAGGAAAAATGCCAGGAGGTGCCTGAACCTGTCTCTTTGCTAGACTGTCCTACCTACCAGCGGAGGTTGGCACCCTACATCTGCGCAATGGCGCCCCGCTCATCATCAACTCTCCCTTCTAGTCCCTATCCAGCCCTAATAGGGTTTGGGAAAAAGGAAAGGAGATAAGATAGTTCAAGACAATAATTCACAATTAAATGTGGGGAAATTGTGTTATTCTTTCCACCCACAAATTGATAAGGTGCAAAAATATTTAAAAAAAATGAAAAAGTGAAGGCCAATAGGAAAATAGGATACCATCCATAATCTTTCCCCTGCCTGTCAGCGGAGGTTGGCACCCTAAATGATAAACAAATTCTTGGTTCCCCTGCTCCCGGCGGCAATCCCTCCTTTCCCTAGGGATGCAACTGTATGTCTGTAGGGAACAGTAAATAATGGCCAGTGAAGGGATAGAGAAATAAAAATTGTCTAGCACTGGTATACAGCAACAATAGGAGAGTATCTCCAAGTCCTATTGCCCAGTCCAAAATATAATACAGTGAGCTCAATATGTTGCAAGGTGTAATTCCACTGTATAATAAGGGACAATTATAAACATTCTCTATGGGAACCTGTTCAGATAGATCTTTTATGACATTATTTGGCCAATGTTCCACATTTAGTATTGCATCACCCCAATCATGAAACAGAAAAAGTCAAAAATAAACAATACCAAATATAACTCTGCCGTACATTATAGGTGCACACATGATTTGCAATAAATAAAAATTCAAAGAAATTAAGAGCTCCAAGGGACACTCAACACGTTTTCCCTCTCAAGGTTCATCAGGAGTGAAAAAATTATGAAAGAGACTACTTAGCTGATGAAGACTTTAGAATTCAGGCACATGAGGAACAATCCCCTATCACGATGTGCAGCATGGTATGATGCATGTCAGTTCACGAGGTTGAATGTGAAAAAAGGGGAGGTTTTTATACCTGTCCAGTATGGTGGATTTCCGTGTCTGGATTATTCATAGCATGTAAAGAAGCTGCGGAGACACCATCACGTGTTTCTCGACGCAAGCAGTGAATAGCCAGGCCTTTCCCCGGGAAGGAACAACCACGGGAAGGGCAGCATCCTATGAAGGAAAGCCACCTATGCCAAGCATGGTATCCATCCACAGACAGCTGTTTCGGGGTTTTTGCCCCTCATCAGTGTGGAGTAGGAATCTGGCTATTAGGAGCAGTGCCTAGTAAAAAGGCTATAAAGGCACAGATGATTGGCCTCGGGGAGACCAAAACATCCAACACCGCGGAGACACCATCACGTGTTTCTCAACGCAGTGATTCCAGAACACTGCCCCCATCCCTTATGGGAAATATGCAGATGCATGTAAAGAAGCTGCGGAGACACCATCACGTGTTTCTCGACGCAAGCAGTGAATAGCCAGGCCTTTCCCCGGGAAGGAACAACCACGGGAAGGGCAGCATCCTATGAAGGAAAGCCACCTATGCCAAGCATGGTATCCATCCACAGACAGCTGTTTTGGGGTTTTTGCCCCTCATCAGTGTGGAGTAGGAATCTGGCTATTAGGAGCAGTGCCTAGTAAAAAGGCTATAAAGGCACAGATGATTGGCCTCGGGGAGACCAAAACATCCAACACCGCGGAGACACCATCACGTGTTTCTCAACGCAGTGATTCCAGAACACTGCCCCCATCCCTTATGGGAAATATGCAGATGCATGTAAAGAAGCTGCGGAGACACCATCACGTGTTTCTCGACGCAAGCAGTGAATAGCCAGGCCTTTCCCCGGGAAGGAACAACCACGGGAAGGGCAGCATCCTATGAAGGAAAGCCACCTATGCCAAGCATGGTATCCATCCACAGACAGCTGTTTCGGGGTTTTTGCCCCTCATCAGTGTGGAGTAGGAATCTGGCTATTAGGAGCAGTGCCTAGTAAAAAGGCTATAAAGGCACAGATGATTGGCCTCGGGGAGACCAAAACATCCAACACCGCGGAGACACCATCACGTGTTTCTCAACGCAGTGATTCCAGAACACTGCCCCCATCCCTTATGGGAAATATGCAGATGCATGTAAAGAAGCTGCGGAGACACCATCACGTGTTTCTCGACGCAAGCAGTGAATAGCCAGGCCTTTCCCCGGGAAGGAACAACCACGGGAAGGGCAGCATCCTATGAAGGAAAGCCACCTATGCCAAGCATGGTATCCATCCACAGACAGCTGTTTCGGGGTTTTTGCCCCTCATCAGTGTGGAGTAGGAATCTGGCTATTAGGAGCAGTGCCTAGTAAAAAGGCTATAAAGGCACAGATGATTGGCCTCGGGGAGACCAAAACATCCAACACCGCGGAGACACCATCACGTGTTTCTCAACGCAGTGATTCCAGAACACTGCCCCCATCCCTTATGGGAAATATGCAGATGCATGTAAAGAAGCTGCGGAGACACCATCACGTGTTTCTCGACGCAAGCAGTGAATAGCCAGGCCTTTCCCCGGGAAGGAACAACCACGGGAAGGGCAGCATCCTATGAAGGAAAGCCACCTATGCCAAGCATGGTATCCATCCACAGACAGATGTTTCGGGGTTTTTGCCCCTCATCAGTGTGGAGTAGGAATCTGGCTATTAGGAGCAGTGCCTAGTAAAAAGGCTATAAAGGCACAGATGATTGGCCTCGGGGAGACCAAAACATCCAACACCGCGGAGACACCATCACGTGTTTCTCAACGCAGTGATTCCAGAACACTGCCCCCATCCCTTATGGGAAATATGCAGATGCATGTAAAGAAGCTGCGGAGACACCATCACGTGTTTCTCGACGCAAGCAGTGAATAGCCAGGCCTTTCCCCGGGAAGGAACAACCACGGGAAGGGCAGCATCCTATGAAGGAAAGCCACCTATGCCAAGCATGGTATCCATCCACAGACAGCTGTTTCGGGGTTTTTGCCCCTCATCAGTGTGGAGTAGGAATCTGGCTATTAGGAGCAGTGCCTAGTAAAAAGGCTATAAAGGCACAGATGATTGGCCTCGGGGAGACCAAAACATCCAACACCGCGGAGACACCATCACGTGTTTCTCAACGCAGTGATTCCAGAACACTGCCCCCATCCCTTATGGGAAATATGCAGATGCATGTAAAGAAGCTGCGGAGACACCATCACGTGTTTCTCGACGCAAGCAGTGAATAGCCAGGCCTTTCCCCGGGAAGGAACAACCACGGGAAGGGCAGCATCCTATGAAGGAAAGCCACCTATGCCAAGCATGGTATCCATCCACAGACAGCTGTTTCGGGGTTTTTTGCCCCTCATCAGTGTGGAGTAGGAATCTGGCTATTAGGAGCAGTGCCTAGTAAAAAGGCTATAAAGGCACAGATGATTGGCCTCGGGGAGACCAAAACATCCAACACCGCGGAGACACCATCACGTGTTTCTCAACGCAGTGATTCCAGAACACTGCCCCCATCCCTTATGGGAAATATGCAGATGCATGTAAAGAAGCTGCGGAGACACCATCACGTGTTTCTCGACGCAAGCAGTGAATAGCCAGGCCTTTCCCCGGGAAGGAACAACCACGGGAAGGGCAGCATCCTATGAAGGAAAGCCACCTATGCCAAGCATGGTATCCATCCACAGACAGCTGTTTCGGGGTTTTTGCCCCTCATCAGTGTGGAGTAGGAATCTGGCTATTAGGAGCAGTGCCTAGTAAAAAGGCTATAAAGGCACAGATGATTGGCCTCGGGGAGACCAAAACATCCAACACCGCGGAGACACCATCACGTGTTTCTCAACGCAGTGATTCCAGAACACTGCCCCCATCCCTTATGGGAAATATGCAGATGCATGTAAAGAAGCTGCGGAGACACCATCACGTGTTTCTCGACGCAAGCAGTGAATAGCCAGGCCTTTCCCCGGGAAGGAACAACCACGGGAAGGGCAGCATCCTATGAAGGAAAGCCACCTATGCCAAGCATGGTATCCATCCACAGACAGCTGTTTCGGGGTTTTTGCCCCTCATCAGTGTGGAGTAGGAATCTGGCTATTAGGAGCAGTGCCTAGTAAAAAGGCTATAAAGGCACAGATGATTGGCCTCGGGGAGACCAAAACATCCAACACCGCGGAGACACCATCACGTGTTTCTCAACGCAGTGATTCCAGAACACTGCCCCCATCCCTTATGGGAAATATGCAGATGCATGTAAAGAAGCTGCGGAGACACCATCACGTGTTTCTCGACGCAAGCAGTGAATAGCCAGGCCTTTCCCCGGGAAGGAACAACCACGGGAAGGGCAGCATCCTATGAAGGAAAGCCACCTATGCCAAGCATGGTATCCATCCACAGACAGCTGTTTCGGGGTTTTTGCCCCTCATCAGTGTGGAGTAGGAATCTGGCTATTAGGAGCAGTGCCTAGTAAAAAGGCTATAAAGGCACAGATGATTGGCCTCGGGGAGACCAAAACATCCAACACCGCGGAGACACCATCACGTGTTTCTCAACGCAGTGATTCCAGAACACTGCCCCCATCCCTTATGGGAAATATGCAGATGCATGTAAAGAAGCTGCGGAGACACCATCACGTGTTTCTCAACGCAAGCAGTGAATAGCCAGGCCTTTCCCCGGGAAGGAACAACCACGGGAAGGGCAGCATCCTATGAAGGAAAGCCACCTATGCCAAGCATGGTATCCATCCACAGACAGCTGTTTTGGGGTTTTTGCCCCTCATCAGTGTGGAGTAGGAATCTGGCTATTAGGAGCAGTGCCTAGTAAAAAGGCTATAAAGGCACAGATGATTGGCCTCGGGGAGACCAAAACATCCAACACCGCGGAGACACCATCACGTGTTTCTCAACGCAGTGATTCCAGAACACTGCCCCCATCCCTTATGGGAAATATGCAGATGCATGTAAAGAAGCTGCGGAGACACCATCACGTGTTTCTCGACGCAAGCAGTGAATAGCCAGGCCTTTCCCCGGGAAGGAACAACCACGGGAAGGGCAGCATCCTATGAAGGAAAGCCACCTATGCCAAGCATGGTATCCATCCACAGACAGCTGTTTCGGGGTTTTTGCCCCTCATCAGTGTGGAGTAGGAATCTGGCTATTAGGAGCAGTGCCTAGTAAAAAGGCTATAAAGGCACAGATGATTGGCCTCGGGGAGACCAAAACATCCAACACCGCGGAGACACCATCACGTGTTTCTCAACGCAGTGATTCCAGAACACTGCCCCCATCCCTTATGGGAAATATGCAGATGCATGTAAAGAAGCTGCGGAGACACCATCACGTGTTTCTCGACGCAAGCAGTGAATAGCCAGGCCTTTCCCTGGGAAGGAACAACCACGGGAAGGGCAGCATCCTATGAAGGAAAGCCACCTATGCCAAGCATGGTATCCATCCACAGACAGCTGTTTCGGGGTTTTTGCCCCTCATCAGTGTGGAGTAGGAATCTGGCTATTAGGAGCAGTGCCTAGTAAAAAGGCTATAAAGGCACAGATGATTGGCCTCGGGGAGACCAAAACATCCAACACCGCGGAGACACCATCACGTGTTTCTCAACGCAGTGATTCCAGAACACTGCCCCCATCCCTTATGGGAAATATGCAGATGCATGTAAAGAAGCTGCGGAGACACCATCACGTGTTTCTCGACGCAAGCAGTGAGTAGCCAGGCCTTTCCCCGGGAAGGAACAACCACGGGAAGGGCAGCATCCTATGAAGGAAAGCCACCTATGCCAAGCATGGTATCCATCCACAGACAGCTGTTTCGGGGTTTTTGCCCCTCATCAGTGTGGAGTAGGAATCTGGCTATTAGGAGCAGTGCCTAGTAAAAAGGCTATAAAGGCACAGATGATTGGCCTCGGGGAGACCAAAACATCCAACACCGCGGAGACACCATCACGTGTTTCTCAACGCAGTGATTCCAGAACACTGCCCCCATCCCTTATGGGAAATATGCAGATGCATGTAAAGAAGCTGCGGAGACACCATCACGTGTTTCTCGACGCAAGCAGTGAATAGCCAGGCCTTTCCCCGGGAAGGAACAACCACGGGAAGGGCAGCATCCTATGAAGGAAAGCCACCTATACCAAGCATGGTATCTCCGCGGTGTTGGATGTTTTGGTCTCCCCGAGGCCAATCATCTGTGCCTTTATAGCCTTTTTACTAGGCACTGCTCCTAATAGGCAGATTCCTACTCCACACTAATGAGGGGCAAAAACCCCGAAACAGCTGTCTGTGGATGGATACCATGCTTGGCATAGGTGGCTTTCCTTCATAGGATGCTGCCCTTCCCGTGGTTGTTCCTTCCCGGGGAAAGGCCTGGCTATTCACTGCTTGCGTCGAGAAACACGTGATGGTGTCTCCGCAGCTTCTTTACATGCATCTGCATATTTCCCATAAGGGATGGGGGCAGTGTTCTGGAATCACTGCGTTGAGAAACACGTGATGGTGTCTCCGCGGTGTTGGATGTTTTGGTCTCCCCGAGGCCAATCATCTGTGCCTTTATAGCCTTTTTACTAGGCACTGCTCCTAATAGCCAGATTCCTACTCCACACTGATGAGGGGCAAAAACCCCGAAACAGCTGTCTGTGGATGGATACCATGCTTGGCATAGGTGGCTTTCCTTCATAGGATGCTGCCCTTCCCGTGGTTGTTCCTTCCCGGGGAAAGGCCTGGCTATTCACTGCTTGCGTCGAGAAACACGTGATGGTGTCTCCGCAGCTTCTTTACATGCATCTGCATATTTCCCATAAGGGATGGGGGCAGTGTTCTGGAATCACTGCGTTGAGAAACACGTGATGGTGTCTCCGCGGTGTTGGATGTTTTGGTCTCCCCGAGGCCAATCATCTGTGCCTTTATAGCCTTTTTACTAGGCACTGCTCCTAATAGCCAGATTCCTACTCCACACTGATGAGGGGCAAAAACCCCGAAACAGCTGTCTGTGGATGGATACCATGCTTGGCATAGGTGGCTTTCCTTCATAGGATGCTGCCCTTCCCGTGGTTGTTCCTTCCCGGGGAAAGGCCTGGCTATTCACTGCTTGCGTCGAGAAACACGTGATGGTGTCTCCGCAGCTTCTTTACATGCATCTGCATATTTCCCATAAGGGATGGGGGCAGTGTTCTGGAATCACTGCGTTGAGAAACACGTGATGGTGTCTCCGCGGTGTTGGATGTTTTGGTCTCCCCGAGGCCAATCATCTGTGCCTTTATAGCCTTTTTACTAGGCACTGCTCCTAATAGCCAGATTCCTACTCCACACTGATGAGGGGCAAAAACCCCGAAACAGCTGTCTGTGGATGGATACCATGCTTGGCATAGGTGGCTTTCCTTCATAGGATGCTGCCCTTCCCGTGGTTGTTCCTTCCCGGGGAAAGGCCTGGCTATTCACTGCTTGCGTCGAGAAACACGTGATGGTGTCTCCGCAGCTTCTTTACATGCATCTGCATATTTCCCATAAGGGATGGGGGCAGTGTTCTGGAATCACTGCGTTGAGAAACACGTGATGGTGTCTCCGCGGTGTTGGATGTTTTGGTCTCCCCGAGGCCAATCATCTGTGCCTTTATAGCCTTTTTACTAGGCACTGCTCCTAATAGCCAGATTCCTACTCCACACTGATGAGGGGCAAAAACCCCGAAACAGCTGTCTGTGGATGGATACCATGCTTGGCATAGGTGGCTTTCCTTCATAGGATGCTGCCCTTCCCGTGGTTGTTCCTTCCCGGGGAAAGGCCTGGCTATTCACTGCTTGCGTCGAGAAACACGTGATGGTGTCTCCGCAGCTTCTTTACATGCATCTGCATATTTCCCATAAGGGATGGGGGCAGTGTTCTGGAATCACTGCGTTGAGAAACACGTGATGGTGTCTCCGCGGTGTTGGATGTTTTGGTCTCCCCGAGGCCAATCATCTGTGCCTTTATATGGATTATTCATAGGACACACATGTGTCCATATGGCCAGCAGTGTATGCTATATTTCACCAGAACGTTTTTATACTGATTGTTGATTCATGATCAAACAAGTAAAGAAAAAAATAATCCTATTAGAAGAAACCAGACACTGATAACTATTAACATATGGTAAAATACATATTTCATACAAATAATCCCATAATAGGGATTAAGAGATATTTACTTGTCACTAGCCCATCAGAGCTGATTAACAAGAAGGCGGAAATTCTCACAAAATTCGTCCCTGATAAAGGGATTATATATAACACCCAAAATGTATTTGCTCATTCAGCCCTTTTGGGTGTACAGAGTCAAATCTATGAATCCATCTTAGTTCTTTTTGGAGGATCCTCCGGTTCCGATTCCCACCTCTGACTACTTCAATAGCAGTAAAAGTAAATGAACTCAAATCCCCATGATGAACCTCTCATGTGTCTGGAGATAGGGGTATCTCTGGCTTATATTATATCCCCCAGGTGATCCCTATCTGTCTGCGTATTTCTCTTTTTGTTTTGCCAATATACAGTTAGGGCCAGAAATATTTGGACAGTGACACAATTTTCGCGAGTTGGGCTCTGCATGCCACCACATTGGATTTGAAATGAAACCTCTACAACAGAATTCAAGTGCAGATTGTAACGTTTAATTTGAAGGGTTGAACAAAAATATCTGATAGAAAATGTAGGAATTGTACACATTTCTTTACAAACACTCCACATTTTAGGAGGTCAAAAGTAATTGGACAAATAAACATAACCCAAACAAAATATTTTTATTTTCAATATTTTGTTGCAAATCCTTTGGAGGCAATCACTGCCTTAAGTCTGGAACCCATGGACATCACCAAACGCTGGGTTTCCTCCTTCTTAATGCTTTGCCAGGCCTTTACAGCCGCAGCCTTCAGGTCTTGCTTGTTTGTGGGTCTTTCCGTCTTAAGTCTGGATTTGAGCAAGTGAAATGCATGCTCAATTGGGTTTAGATCTGGAGATTGACTTGGCCATTGCAGAATGTTCCACTTTTTGGCACTCATGAATTCCTGGGTAGCTTTGGATGTATGCTTGGGGTCATTGTCCATCTGTACTATGAAGCGCCGTCCAATCAACTTTGCAGCATTTGGCTGAATCTGGGCTGAAAGTATATCCCGGTACACTTCAGAATTCATCCGGCTACTCTTGTCTGCTCTTATGTCATCAATAAACACAAGTGACCCAGTGCCATTGAAAGCCTTGCATGCCCATGCCATCACGTTGCCTCCACCATGTTTTACAGAGGATGTGGTGTGCCTTGGATCATGTGCCGTTCCCTTTCTTCTCCAAACTTTTTTCTTCCCATCATTCTGGTACAGGTTGATCTTTGTCTCATCTGTCCATAGAATACTTTTCCAGAACTGAGCTGGCTTCTTGAGGTGTTTTTCTGCAAATTTAACTCTGGCCTGTCTATTTTTGGTATTGATGAATGGTTTGCATCTAGATGTGAACCCTTTGTATTTACTGTCATGGAGTCTTCTCTTTACTGTTGACTTAGAGACAGATACACCTACTTCACTGAGAGTGTTCTGGACTTCAGTTGATGTTGTGAACGGGTTCTTCTTCACCAAATTAAGTATGCGGCGATCATCCACCACTGTTGTCATCCGTGGACGCCCAGGCCTTTTTGAGTTCCCAAGCTCACCAGTCAATTCCTTTTTTCTCAGAATGTACCCAACTGTTGATTTTGCTACTCCAAGCATGTCTGCTATCTCTCTGATGGATTTTTTCTTTTTTTTCAGCCTCAGGATGTTCTGCTTCACCTCAATTGAGAGTTCCTTTGACCGCATGTTGTCTGCTCACAGCAACAGCTTCCAAATGCAAAACCACACACCTGGAATCCACCCCTGACCTTTTAACTACTTCATTGATTACAGGTTAACGAGGGAGACGCCTTCAGAGTTAATTGCAGCCCTTAGAGTCCATTGTCCAATTACTTTTGGTCCCTTGAAAAAGAGGACGCTATGCATTACAGAGCTATGATTCCTAAACCCTTTCTCCGATTTGGATGTGGAAACTATCATATTGCAGCTGGGAGTGTGCATTTTCAGCCCATATTATATATATAATTGTATTTCTGAACATGTTTTTGTAAACAGCTAAAATAACAAAACTTGTGTCACTGTCCAAATATTTCTGGCCCTAACTGTAGTTGACAGGACAAGAGCACTTGAATAGCTATACAACTCCTTTGGTTTTACAGTTGGCAATATGTCTAGAATAATATCTTTTACCAGTACGGGCACTGTCAAAAAATGTACACACCTCAATGTACTTGCAATAATTGTTCCCACCATACCGAATGGTACCCTAGCTTCTGTTATCAAGCCAGGGACCCTTTTTCTTAGGGGGGACATATGTGCTGTGTACTAGTTGGCCACCAATGGATCTCCACTTCCTATAGGCAATTGCTGGTAACACAAAGGTAATTGCTGGTAATACGATTTGTATTTGCAACACATGATTTTCTATTTAACTTAATTAGGCAAATCAATAAAGTAAAGAACATGCAATACGTTTACTGTCTTGTTCAGCTACTTTCAGATATATTATGAAAATATGATAGAATTATCTAGATTTAATTATGGAGGGTAATATTGTCACTGGTGCGCGGGGTGAATTATTCTTAATTATGCCAGAGGTATTGTTTCTTTGTTCAGTAGGTCAAGGGACATGAGCCATTGCTTTATGTGAGTCTGTCCTTTGACCTTTGCTGTGGGATATTAAAGGGGGTTACCTTTGTCTCCAGACAAACTCTACAGGATATCAACTTGCTCCACTGCCCATCACTGAATACACGAAAATTTTTGGAGAACCTAGGTTTGGACAATCATTTCACCTCACCATATACCTCACTGTGCTCGATCAGCTTCCTAAGCTTGGCACTATCTCTTCTATGTGGGTGCCAGCCAAAAGCAGGGTGCTACTGGTTGAGGTGGTTGGCCCTGGATGCCTCAAAATCACAGAGGCTCTAATCCCTGGTGAGAAGCAGAAGAGTGAAATTATGTTATTATCACTATCTTCTGTACTTGCTCAGAATGTACTAGTGTTGCTGACTGTCGGTGATTCAATAAAATATTCGTCCAGTCTGTTAACCATAGGCTGCCGTCACACTAGCAGTATTTGTTCAGTATTTTACATCAGTATTTGTAAGCCAAAACGAGGAGTGGGTGATAAATGCAGAAGTGGTGTGGTGCATATGTTTCTATTATACTTTTCCTCTATTTGTTCCACTCCTGGTTTTGGCTTACAAATACTGATGTAAAATACTGACCAAATAATACTAGTGTGACAGCAGCCTTAGACTGTGTTGTCTGAGTAGTATTCTGCCCATAGGGAAGGAGTACGGGTGTTCACTGGGATGAAACCTGGCCCATGCAGTTTTTCAATATACTATATTCTGGTTGCTATACAGTCAGACAAAAAACAACAGTAGTCAGACAAAACACCTCCAATTTGCACCTGTTCATCTCAGCCCTGTGTCTGTTGGGGACCCTCAAGATCCATGTCACATGCGGCATGATTTGGAAGAGGGAGAGGAGGAGGATATGGAGCAGGTAGTATTGAAGGATGACATAGGTTTGTTACAAGCAGGGAACGAAATGGACAATCAGAGCAAAAATTATGATGACTGACCGTTACAAGTGTGACGCCCAGGAGACCGGGATACCCAGCACCGGACCAATGGAGTCTGTCTCTTGAGGGGGATGTCACGGGTGGCTTGACCCGGTGCTGTGGCCTCAGGCAATGCACAGTGTAAGGGGTATCATGAGGGGACAGGCACTTACTTGATCAGCAGCAGGTTCTCCCAGCGGTGACGATCTCGATCCTGGATAGATGGCTATTGTCCAAATGAAAGACTGAGGCACTGAAACGTTTAACCAGTTTACTTTAACATAAAAGGATTTACAACCAGTCCTGTCACCGGAGTCTGTATGGGAACTCTGAGTTACTTTGACCCTGCCGGGGTCTTCGCCTCTTATTGTGCGCAATTTCTGTGTGGCCCTGCTGCTGTATGTGAACTGGCTGCCGGCCCAATCTGTCCCCTCCGGGTCCTGGTTCGACGGGCAACCCGAGTCCTTTTATCGGTTTACCCCCTCTGGGAGTACCGCTGAACTCTGTGTCTGTTGCTGCATCCGACCCTAGTGAAGCTGATATCACCTCACGTTTTTCCGGTTGCTGTATTATATATAATGAATACAGCCACGGATCCGGTATCCGTCTTTGCGCCTGTTCTGGGTAGTGATTAATGCTACCCGGTTCTCACAATGTCCTTTTTCTCTATCCCTCTTCTCCTCAGGCCGGTGATTTAGGCCTGGTAACAGTCACAGGGCTGTTAGAGATTCAACTGTATGACCTCTCACTATCAGCTCCTTGGCCCAACTGCCATTTCTTCTCTCAGACCAGAATGGATCAAGGGGAGTCTCTGGAGCTCCCCCTTCTGGCCGGAGGTGGTAGTGCAGTCTTGCTATTTTAGTATTTGTACTTACTGTCAGTAACTATTTTTGTGGCAAATACCCCTAGGGGTGCCACATTCCCCCTTAGTTAAGAACAGTACTCCGGGACTGTGGGACAATAACATTTTGAAATAACAATTAATATGTACAGAGTCTTAAAAATGAAAAGTTACAAAAACCACTCAAGGAAACAAAAATAGAGTTCTGTAAAAAGTCACTTTAAATAGCGTCCATTAATACAGTTCTATCCTTGAAGGTATTAGGAACGGCACTGTACTTAGTGTCCAGGAATTTAGTTCCATTTTTCCAACGGAGTTATCAATATAAAGTCTAAAGAAAGTTCAAAAAGAGCAAAAAGCAAAGTTCAAAAAGCAGTCTTTCCGGAGCTTTGATTTAGTGCCTCCGGGCTGATAAAAAGTTCAAGAATATGCAATAAGTTCATACAGACAAGTCTCTGTAGGCACTGGGCTTAAACGTTGCAGACTGATAGCAATGACTATACTACATTTTCTGTTTAACTATATACGGCATAACATATATACAATTCACATTATGAGCTTTATAGTTGGTAATCTGCATACCTGGCCGGTAATTGACCCTGGGTACTACGCTGTGATCTACGTAATAGCGGTGTCTCTTCATGTGGTGTACTACTGTCTACTGCGGATGTAGTATCTGCCCGCTCTGCTAAAGATAATTCCACGACTATGGAGTTGGCAAGTCCACCGTGAATGGGATTACTCTGACCAGGAATCTGTTCTTCCTGGCCTGGAACCTCCTGTAGTACGGGGTCAGCCTCTTCCTGTCTTGGGACTTCTGGTATTGGGTTCGGTGTTGGGTAAAAGGCCACCATGGGAACCACTACTGCACCATGGTATGTTAGTAGGGTTTTGGGAAAGTCTCCTATACAGGTGTGATACACTTCCTCTTCTTTTTCCTTTACTGGTTGAACCTGTATGGGTTGAATAACTTCTGGTTCTGGCTGGACAACGTCTGGCTCTTTCAATGCTTCCGGACATAATTTAAGATTGTCTCTTGACACTAGTACAGATGTTAAGCCTCCGTTTTTGCTAATGAGACACATTTTAGGATTATCCACTCTTGTTGGTAAAACTGTGTAGGGTACGGCTTCCCACTGATTGTCCAGTTTATTGGTTCGACGATTTCTCTTGAGCACTTGGTCACCCGGTCTTAATGGGGTCGCTAGAGCATTCTGGTTGAAAGTTCGCTCTTGTCTTTCTCTAGTTTGCTGAAGGCTTCTTTCCACACTCTCTTTCACTTGGCGATACTGCTTTTGCCGTATGATATCCCAATTGGAGTCTTGAACTTCTGCGTCTGGTTTCAGAATTCCCATTTCTAGATCGATTGGTAATTGGCCGGGTCTTGCACGCATAAGGTAAGCTGGGGTGCAGTTGGTGGAGCTCACCGGGACATGATTATACAGATCCACCAAGTCAGGCAATTTCTCTGGCCATTGATTCCTTTCTGTCTCAGGTAAAGTCTTTAGTAGGTCTATTACAATATGGTTCATCTTCTCGCATAAGCCGTTTGTTTGTGGATGATAGGCCGTCGTCCGGATCTTTTTGCAACCATACATATTACAGAATTCTCTGAAGATCTCTGATTCAAAGGCTGTACCTTGGTCGGTGAGAACCTGTTCCGGATATCCATGGGGTCTACAAAAGTACGTTTGGAACGCTTTGGCTGCTGTTTTTGCTGTCAGATCTTTTACGGGTACTACTACCAAGAAACGTGAATAATGGTCCACGATGGTCAAGGCATAGACATAGCCGGACCGGCTTGGTGTCAACTTCACGTGGTCCATGGCTACAAGTTCAAGTGGTTGTTTAGTGATTATGGGCTGCAGTGGTGCTCTTTGGTTCTTTTGATCGTTTCTTCTGAGGTTGCACGGGCCACAATTTCTGCACCACTGTTCGATTGATTTTCTCATCCCGACCCAATAAAATCTTTCTCTTAGAAGTACTTCTAACTTTTTCCTACCGAAGTGACCAGCACCATTATGGTAAGCTTCGAGGACCATCTTCACATCTTGTTTAGGCACAATAATCTACCAAACCAATTCATGTGTTTTCGGATTGGTGTATCTTCTACAGAGCTTCCCTTGATACAGGAACATTTTGCCTCTCTCTTTCCAGAGTTGATGCGTCTCTTCTAGGGCATCCTCATAGGGATATGCACTTTGCTCAGTCAACAGTTCCTTCACCAACTTCACAGCCGGATTGCTGTCTTGGGTGTCAGCCCATCTATGGTGTGCTAACGGATTAAAATTCACCTCTTGTTGTTTCTGATAGGTACTTGACCGATGATGTTTTGCCTTGGGACGATGGAAGGCTGTTAGTTCAATTTCTTCAAGCTCCCCCGTTTCCTCTTCTACATCTCTCAAGTGTGGCATCCGGGATAGGGCATCGGAATTTCCATTCTTGCGACCTGCTCGATACTTGATTATGAAGTTGTAATTAGATAACCGGGCTATCCATCGCTGTTCTAACGCACCTAATTTGGCTGTGTCCAGGTGGGTCAACGGATTGTTGTCAGTATAGACAATAAATTCTGCAGCGGCCAGATAGTGTTTGAAACGCTCCGTCACAGCCCAAACTACTGCCAGTAGTTCCAATTTGAAGGAGCTGTAATTTTCTGAATTTCTTTCAGTAGGCCGGAGCTTTCTACTTGCAAAGGCGATGACTTTCTCCCGACCTTCTTGCTTTTGTGACAGCACCGCTCCTAGTCCCACATTACTGGCATCGGTGTAGAGGATGAAAGGTTTATGGTAATCTGGGTATGCCAGAACCTCTTCTCCGGTTAGTGCCTTCTTTAGTTGTTCAAAGGAGTCTTCCCTTTCGTCGTTCCACTGAAAAGGAGGGTTTCGGTTTGAAGGTTTCTTCGTCTGCCCTACCAAGGTGTCTTGCAAGGGTGCTGCCAACTTGGTAAATCCTTTTATAAATCTGCGATAGTAACCCACCAATCCCAGGAATTGTCTCACTTCTTTTGCGCTGGTAGGTCTTGGCCAATCCCTTATGGCGCTTATTTTCTCGGGATCTGGTGCTACTCCCTCCAAACTCACGATGTGTCCCAGGTACTGTACCTTTGGCTTGAGAAGGTGACATTTGGATGGCTTGACTTTCATGCCATACCTGGATAAGGCTTCGAACACTTCTGCCAGGTCTATTAAGTGTTGTTCGTAAGTCTTTGAGTAGACGATCACATCATCTAGGTACAGGAGGACGGTCTCGAAGTTCTTGTGTCCGAGGCAGCATTCCATCAGCCGCTGGAAGGTACCGGATGTGTTGCAGAGTCCGAACGGCATGCGATTAAATTCACATAGACCCATTGGTGTGGTGAATGCCGTCTTTTCCTTATCTCTCTCAGCCACAGGGACTTGCCAATACCCGCTTGTTAAGTCTAAGGTGGAAAAATAATTAGCAGATTTCAAAGCAGTTAAGGACTCTTCTATCCTAGGCAAGGGGTAGGCGTCTTTATGGGTGATGTTATTAATCTTCCGGTAGTCTACGCACATTCTCATGGTTCCGTCCTTTTTTTTGACAATCACTAGAGGGGCCGCCCAGGGGCTACAGCTGTCTCTTATTACCCCGGCCTGTTTCATTTCCCTCAGCATATCTTTTGCACATTGATAGTGAGCGGGCGGTATGGGTCTATATCTTTCTTTTATTGGGGGATGGTCACCTGTGGGGATTGTGTGTTCTACCCCTTCTATCCGTCCGAAGTCCAATGGGTGTTTACTGAAGACTTGTTCATATTCCGTCACTAGCCTATACACCCCTTGTTTTTGATGGGTAGGTGTTGAATTTATGCCCACGTGTAGCTGTTGGCACCAATCCTCCATTTCTCCATCTGAGCCATTGCCTTCCACCTGACAGGTTGGTTCTAAGGGCTCAATGGTTGTGATGGCATTGTTGTCAACAGTATATAGCTTTGCCATTGTAGCATACCTTGGCAAAGTGACCTCTTCCTCTCCACAGTTCAAAAGTCGTACCGGCACTCGTCCCCGGTGTACCTCGACTATCCCTCGTGCTGTGAGTATAGTGGGCCTGCTGTCGGTGTACACTGGTTCTATTAAGGCTTGATAATCTCGTCCCTTAGTACCAATGGCTGCTCTACACCATACCAGCATTTCTGTTTTTGGTGGGATTACAATAGACGTTGGATCACTTACCCTCACACTGCCGATTTCTCCACCTGCAACTTCTACCTGTTGCCTTAACATCAATACTTTTATTTCCCTCCGGAGAACTCTCTGCTGGCAGGATTGGGCAGTTTCAGCAATTTGCTGTAAGACAGAAATGACTTCGGAAAAGCAGTTCTCTAACACATTCATTCCTATCAATACAGTTGGTTCACAGTTCCGCCGGTCAACATCAACAACAATTATACCCTGTTTCTTCAGTTCTACTTTACCAATCTTTATGGTCATCTCCCTGAATCCTAGTTTCGGTACCAACTTACCATTACTGGCCCATATATCTAGTTCAACATCAGAGGGCCCTTTATCAATATCTGCATCAGCCCAGTACCTCTTATAAAGGATATACGGTATAGATGAAATCTGGGAACCTGTGTCCAGCAAAGCGTTGAGGGGAATTCCGTCCAGCACGATAGGGATAATGGGTCGTCCTCCGATGTACCTGTCGTGCCAGGGTGTTGGGCCTTGAAAGTTCATTCCTGCGAAGCGGCCCGCATTCCCAGGGGATTCCCGTTTAAATCACAATCTCGTGCAAAGTGGCCCGGCTGCTGGCAACGGCGGCAAATGGGCTGTCCATCCGGTTGGTAGCGGTCGCGGGGTCGTCCTCTCCATGTCGGGTATCTCCGGGGTCTCATCCATGGAACATCCTCTCTACAGTTTGCTAACTCCATCTTGTGTCCTCTCATCTCCTGCATGGTTTTAGCCATTGAAGCAACAACATCAGCTAAAGAGTCAAGCTTTTGTTGAAGAGCCTCATTAGTACTGGGCCCCAGGGGCTTAGCAATGGCCCCAGACATAGCTGATGTCACTGGCACTCCCTGTTGTTGAGGTGCCTCTGCCATGGGTTGCGCAGGATCCTGATCCCGAGGTGCCTCTGCCAGCTGGAGACGTATAGCGCTCTCCTTTAATTGGGCAAATGTCAATTCAGGGTTCTTAAAAACAAGCATGCTCACATGCCCCCGGTGAGAAGGGGTGTAGAGTCCCTCAATAAATTGATCTCTTAGCAGTTTATCCGCTCCGGTGTTAAAAATGGGTTCAGCCAGTGTAAGTGATTTAAGGGCTTCCTGCAGGTTTAAGGCAAAGTCTCTCACGCCCTCATTAGCTTTTTGTTTGCAACTAAAGAATCGTATTTTAGCTTTGCTGCTGGCCGTGGTTTCAAATGTAGCTTTTAATCCAGCAAATATGCGTTCAACAGTGCCTTTTAGATCAGCTGCCCATGCTGTGACTTCTCGCTTAGCATGGCCACTTAACTGCATCATCAGGAGACTAACACGCTGAACTTCACCCACAGGGAACATGTCAAAATGGGCCAGCATCTTTTCTCTGAAATCGTCAAGGGTATTAGGCTCACCTTCATACATTGGAAGCCATGGGCCACCCGGGGTATATGGCATCAGCACCGGCATGATGGGCGCCACTCCTTGCACCGCTGCGCTGCCGGACTCTCTATTGACACTCTGTCTTTCAGCTGCATTAGCGTTGCCGAGTGCTGCGGCGTCTCCGTGCTGCGACATACTGTGCCCCCTTAGTTAATCCGGACCCTTCCGGTCCTCCGCTTCCGTCGGGATAGTGTAGATTCGTTCCGCTGTGCAGAAGGATCGATTTTCCCCTTGCTCTGATGTCAGAGCGCTCAGCTTGGTGCCGCCCACAATGACACGCCCCCTGCTGCTCCCACCCACTGCGCTCTGTAATGGCGGATTCTGAAGTTTTTCAGTTAGACTGGGGCTCAGGTGATGGCGTAGCTCAATTAACAGTCTCGTGCCTAACGGTTATGAAGTGATTACCTCAGGGGATGGCGGCCATCTTTACTCCATTATAACCAATGGGGAAAAGTCACTTTCAATAGTTTTCAATGGGGAATGGATTTTTCTTTAATAAAGTCAATTTTCAAGATTTTTCATCCCAGTTTTCACAGTTTTGGGCTCCAATCACGGCACACAATACCCGGTATACGGGCTGGCTAGATCCTGTTCGTGACGCCAATTGTGACGCCCAGGAGACCGGGATACCCAGCACCGGACCAATGGAGTCTGTCTCTTGAGGGGGATGTCACGGGTGGCTTGACCCGGTGCTGTGGCCTCAGGCAATGCACAGTGTAAGGGGTATCATGAGGGGACAGGCACTTACTTGATCAGCAGCAGGTTCTCCCAGCGGTGACGATCTCGATCCTGGATAGATGGCTATTGTCCAAATGAAAGACTGAGGCACTGAAACGTTTAACCAGTTTACTTTAACATAAAAGGATTTACAACCAGTCCTGTCACCGGAGTCTGTATGGGAACTCTGAGTTACTTTGACCCTGCCGGGGTCTTCGCCTCTTATTGTGCGCAATTTCTGTGTGGCCCTGCTGCTGTATGTGAACTGGCTGCCGGCCCAATCTGTCCCCTCCGGGTCCTGGTTCGACGGGCAACCCGAGTCCTTTTATCGGTTTACCCCCTCTGGGAGTACCGCTGAACTCTGTGTCTGTTGCTGCATCCGACCCTAGTGAAGCTGATATCACCTCACGTTTTTCCGGTTGCTGTATTATATATAATGAATACAGCCACGGATCCGGTATCCGTCTTTGTGCCTGTTCTGGGTAGTGATTAATGCTACCCGGTTCTCACAATGTCCTTTTTCTCTATCCCTCTTCTCCTCAGGCCGGTGATTTAGGCCTGGTAACAGTCACAGGGCTGTTAGAGATTCAACTGTATGACCTCTCACTATCAGCTCCTTGGCCCAACTGCCATTTCTTCTCTCAGACCAGAATGGATCAAGGGGAGTCTCTGGAGCTCCCCCTTCTGGCCGGAGGTGGTAGTGCAGTCTTGCTATTTTAGTATTTGTACTTACTGTCAGTAACTATTTTTGTGGCAAATACCCCTAGGGGTGCCACACAAGCAACCATCGCAGTGGTGCTACGACAATGAATCAAAGGAGCCCTCGCTCATGCTGGTGGGTATAGGAAGCTGTACTTGTGGGAGGATAGGTGCATGAATCAAAGTTATAACTACTGGAAAGCCATTCTTTTAGCATATTGCAAGAAAAAAAATGATACACTTATTTTGACTCCCTAACAAAAGGGATAATTTTTGAACGGCTTATGAAAAAGCTGTATAAGTATATAAGGGGACAATACAAATATCTCGCTGAGGATCTGTTTATACCAAGGAAGGTGACGGGCACAAGGGGGCATTCTTTGCGTCTGGAGGAGAGAAGGTTTTTCCACCAACATAGAAGAGGATTCTTTACTGTTAGGGCAGTGAGAATCTGGAATTGCTTGCCTGAGGAGGTGGTGATGGCGTACTCAGTCGAGGGGTTCAAGAGAGGCCTGGATGTCTTCCTGGAGCATAACAATATTGTATCATACAATTATTAGGTTCTGTAGAAGGACGTAGATCTGGGGATTTATTATGATGGAATATAGGCTGAACTGGATGGACAAATGTTTTTTTTCGGCCTTACTAACTATGTTACTATGTTACTATATCTTCTTCATTTAGCAAAGTGCAAAGTCTCTATAATCCCAAAACAAACATAATTGTAACACCCAACTGTGTCAAAATGCCACAAATTCCTCTGTTTGTACTGCCTGCCTTTAAACCACAGCAATGCATACATCTGCCATCCCTAACAGATAATTTTTAAACTGTCTATACAATTTAGGTAGCCTATATAGTCAGATACTGTAGTGTGTTGTTAAGTATGCTGTTGACTATCTCTGGTTTTCATCCATTTTCCCCTGGCCAGATAGATTGAAGTCATTTTCACATTAAAAATGTTGTTCTTGCATTACAATGCTGAAGTTACGTGCAATTGACTCTAATGGTAACGCAAAGTGTGTATCACATATTTTCCAGTCAATAAGAGGCATGTAATGATATAATTAAACAACAAACTTATTCACCAGCAATCAAATTTGGTTCCTGGAGAATTGCACAAAGTCAACTATATATATATATATATATATATATATATATATGTGTGTATATATATATATATATATATATATATATATATATATTGACGAGCAAATGGGTAACAATGTTTAGAACTTTAGACTTTCAGGCTCCATATCTCACCATCTACCACTGCTTCGGACATGAGACTAAAATAATTTTTTTTGACAATCATATCATCTCGTACATTGCAAATTCATGTCATATCACTGCATTGTCACTGTTTTATTCCTGGTGATGGAAAAATCTCTTTCTTCTTGTTTACTACAAATTACAACCTGTTCCCTAATAGCTCAATGTGTTTTATTAGTTTTATTTCCAAGCGAAAGGTCACTGGCTCAAATCGAAGAGCAGCCATGAAGATTTCTCAAGAAAAGAGAAGCAGAATCATCCAGCTCATCGATAGTTGTCTCTCCGCCAAAAGTATGGCCAAAATGCATTATGTGACTGCTATGATAGTTTTGCGTGTCAGTGTAAACTTGGTAGTGCATTCTCGAACCTCACAGCATGCACTGTCAAGATTCTATCCTGCTTCACACTGCCAATGAGTGTCATGTGTGGTGGTCGTCGTCACCTCATGTGTGATTTGCCAAAGGTTTTCTTATCTCAAATGAGTGACCTTTAAGAGAAAGCGAGAAAGCCGTCAGGCACATGTATGGAAATCCCCATCCGTGACAAATGATGGAACTGTGAAACAGAAAGGGATATTAATAATGTGTATCTTACACACTATTGGGATTAAGCGTGTTACAATCCCTCCTTAGGTGTAATCATGGCCTGCAGAACCCCTCTAATAACATTGCCACAACAGGCAAAGACAGTGTTTACAAGTGTAACATCATGCAATAATGCCGTATAGCAGTGTTCCCCAACTCCAGTCCTCAAGAGCCACAAACAGGTAATATTTTCAGGATTTTCTTATTATTGTTACGGTGATGGAATTATTGCCTGTCCAGGTGATGCAATCATCACCACTGCAATACTAAGGAAATCCTGAAAACATGACCTGTTGGTGGTTCGTGAGGACAGGAGTTGTGGAACACTGCCTTATAGTATACAGTGAGTGATGAAGAACACCAGAGCGACACTTCACAATCTGTTTGAAATATTTTCACTCCAAAGTCAGTTTTGTCTTATCATATGATGCAATATGAGTCCTAAAATACAATAATGTATGAACACAAATCCAATTGTAATTAAACGCTTTATTACAATAAAAAAGTTGAAAAATATAAGCACAAATTCTAAATAACTTTTTAACAATCATTATTTAAACCAAAAGCTGAAATTTCATTAGAGTTTGGTATAAAGTTTTATATCAGTAGCTTCTCCTACATAGAGTATACCCTAATCCCGTTAGTCATGTCTTGCATTGATTTTCCTTGTAAATATGTCTCTTGTGCTCAGGCTCAGAGAGCAGTTTTCAGACAGATTGTTAAATGTAATTTGTACAATGACTTTATAGCTGTTCACCCCCTCAACCCCTCACCTCACCCTCCACCACAAAAAGAAATCTTGACATCAGGGAACGGAGCTTTAAGTACCATTGAATAGATGTAATCAATATCACACAGAGTGAGTAATACAAACTCAGTTATAGAAGCCAATAATGTGACTGTCTGACAGAGTCTCAACAAAGGTCAAGAAAAAACAGGACCCAAAAATAAAGCTTTATTAAAAACTGTGTAAAAACAATCTATTTTGTAATAAATTTGTTGTGCTTACAGTTACAGTGTGTTCTAATTTAAGTACTTATGATAAAATTACAGACCTACAATATATATTATATGCAAAGTACATCAAAGAGGTGAATTCAGTGATACATAGTTCATGAGTTGCAAAAAAGACAAATTATTCAATTAGTTCATTAATCAACAGTAAGTTCTTATTTTAAACCTTCTTTATCTAAAGCTATATTATCTATTGCTAGGTAATTTAGAACCTATACTTCAATTTTTGGAGAAAATCATCCAACCATTTTCTAAATGCTGATATAGTTTCTACCAATACTAGATTTTGTGGTAGCACATTTCACTGTAAAGAACCCTTTGCTATTTAGCTGCCAAAATCGTCTTCCCTCCTGAATGTTCCTGGTGCCTTGTAAGGTCCTTGAAAGTAATAAGTCATTTGCCAGTTCTCTGTATTGACCACACATGTATTTGCACTTAAATCGCCCCAGGTTTTCTTTTTTTTAAAGCTAAGAAGCTCAACTTTTCTATATTCTCACTTTAGGAGAGGGCTTCCATCCTATGTAATAATCTAATTGCTAAATTTAAACTGAATTTACGTTTACATTGTCCTTTTTTATAATGTGGAGCTCAAGACTGGATCCCAAGTTCTAGATGTGGCCTTAAAATGGATTTAGAGAAGTAATAATAGATTTGGATCACAGGATTTTATCTATTTATACATCATGAGAAAGTCACTGTTAAAATATTATTATTCTTATTTATTTATATAGCACCATTAAGTCCATGTGAAAAGGGGTTACATACAGGGTTATGGATATCGTTAACAGTAAACAAATTTACAGTGACAGACTGGTACAGAGGGGAGAGGACCCTGTCCTTGCGGACTTACATTCTTCAGGATAATGGGGAAGAGACAGGAGGTTGGTGTGCTGCAGCACTGGTGGTGGTGAGGCGGCAGCTCGGGTGGTCGTGGCAGCAGCTTGGGTGGTCGTGGCGGCAGTTTGGGTGGTCGGTGACGTGGCGGCAGCTCGGGTGGTCGGTGACGTGGCGGCAGCTCGGGCGGCTGGTGAGGCGGCAGAATGGTTATTGCAGGCTGTAGGCTTTCCTGAAGAGATGGGTTTTCAGGTTCCGTCTGATGGATGCGAGGGTGGTGGATAATCGGACGTGTTGAGGCGTGGAATTCCAGAGGATGGGGGATAACCGGGAGAAATCTTGGAGGCGGTTGTGTGAGGAACGAATAAGTGTGGAGGAAAGAAGGAGGTCTTGGGAGGATCAAAGATTACGTGAGGGAAGATAGTGGGAGATTAGTTCAGAGATATAGGGAGGGGACATGTTGTGGATGGCTTTGAAGATCAGTGTTTGTAGTTTGAACTGGATTCGTTGGGGAATTGGGAGCCAGTGGAGGGATTTGCAGAGGGGTGAAGCAGAGGAGTAGCGAGGAGAGAGGTGGATTAGCCGAGCAGCAGAGTTGAGGACAGACTGGAGTGGTGCAAGGGAGTTAGTGGGGAGGCCACAGAGGAGGGTGTTGCAGTAAAATACTGGATAAGTGTCACTCAGGATGCCTCAGTGATGTGAACCTGGAAAAAGTCTCCAGCATACTAAGCGCTGAGATGGGTTAATCAGCCATGTTAATGGCATGTTAAGGACAGGGTTTAATGAATACCTGAAGAGTGGGTGGGAGGCTGTTCACTATATCTCAACCCCAAGGTGTGGTTCAGTAGCTAAATGTTGTGCCTTTGGACTCTTCAGTGATTGGTGTGTCTGGAGACGAGAGTTCCAGAGCTGTGAGAACTGAACAGTATGTTTTTGACCTGAGAAGGTGGATCCCTGCAGCCACACAGACTGTGTTGTAAGTTATTTTGTTTATCCTGTTATGCCAGAAGGATCATGCTTATTTTCTTAACTTTGCACTGGTTTATGCAGTACATTTTTAGTAAACCAGTTGTTAGGTGTCGAGTTCTCGCCTCTGCACAGGGGGAATCTCGAACCATCTCTGCTGCGGTCTCCCATTCTTCTCCAGCTGCAGTGGAGTCTGCTCAGCAGAGACGTTGTTCCCAGCGTCTTGCTCAGTCTCACTCTGTGCATAGGATTACTGCTGCTTTTCCTGCTTCTGCCATTGAAGTCAGTGCTGGGCAGCGGCAAGCAGACGCTTTTGGGACTAAGTCCTGCTTTTTCCCTTCTGAGCATGCCCAGGGTGAAATCTCTATTGTAATCGTGTGTGTGTTGATGAGTGCAAGTCGTTCCTTAAAAAA
This sequence comes from Ranitomeya imitator, assembly GCF_032444005.1. NCBI lineage: Eukaryota > Metazoa > Chordata > Amphibia > Anura > Dendrobatidae > Ranitomeya > Ranitomeya imitator. Next base: position 1,042,224,908 of record NC_091282.1, read on the forward strand.
TCCATCCCTTGTGTATGACTGTTCGCATAAGGTGTGTGGCTGCAATCTAGCACCCGGCTGAACTCACAGCATTTACACACGAAACCAGCGCCTATTGCTGTGACCGCCTGTATGGTGCCACGCGCTATTAGAGCGCTTCTTTAACCCAAGTCAGGGTGGTTAGTGGCGTCTGCCAGTACGGCACAGTTCGCACTCTCATGCTATTCAATTATTAGTTTTGTTACGTGCGGTACTGCGGCCCTGTGACGCAACAGGGTTCGCTTCCTTCACACAGGGTGAAGTTAACCCGTGTGTGTATTCACATTGTACCGCCATATAGTCGGTCATTACTTGGCAGCAGGTTCCATCTCTGCACGGTGGAAACAGAGCTGCGAATGCACCTTAATCTATTTTATTATTTGGTGCATTCCGCTAGCCCTAACACCAGTTATTTTGTTTACTTTTGTAGCTTCTTGACATTGAGTACTGCTGCTTAGGCTGGTTTCACACTTGCGTTTTTTTAAAAAAACGCATGGTGCAAAAACGCATGTAAACGCATGTAAACGCTGCGTTTTTTTGACGCATGCGTTTAACGCATGCGTCAAAAAAACGCAGCGTTTACACGCGTTTACATGCGTTTTTGCATGCGTTTGCGTTTTTTACAGCATTTTCCAAAAAAAAAATATACAAAAAAAAGGTAACCAGACACAACCAATGGGAATAGAGAGGGCGTATATGATTGTCTCTCAATATATAGACCCTAGGGGTACAGAAATTTACACAGCTTGCTACTGTTTCCGGTGTCATGATGGATCTTGCAATGGAGAGTTTTTATTTCAAACTGGAGTTCAGCTTCAAGATTTTCCTTGCCTGTGTTTTTGCTTGGGAGCAAGACCGAAACCGCCAAAGATGGAGAAGGAGACAGCGTCGGCGTTTTTGGAGGCACCCCATCATTGAAGTGCGTGAGAGCCGTGGAGCATATCACACGCTCTATGCGGAGCTGAATGCCAACCCGGAGAAATTCCAGGATTACACGAGAATGTCTCAGGAATCTTTCCGGGATTTACTGTCTCGTGTCGAAGGATCCATACGGCGACAGGACACACGGCTCCGTAGAGCGATTCCACCCGAGGAACGTCTGTTAGTGACATTACGGTACATTCCAAAACTAAACCAATGACCGTCAAATGTTCTGTTATGACATTTATTTTATGTTGTTTTTTTCTTTTTCTTATTTTTAAACACACCATTAAAAGAGCCGATTTTAAATGTTTTCTTTTGTTTCTTTTTCTTCTAGATTTCTTGCCACAGGAGAGAGTTTATCTTCCCTACACTTCCAATACCGCCTTGGAATCTCAACCCTGTCCGGAATTGTTGTGGACACTTGTCGTGCGTTATGGAATGTACTCCGTGAGGAGTTTATACCAGTACCCACCGTGGACATTTGGCGGGAAATTTCTGATAAATTTTTGAACGTGTGTGATTTCCCCAACTGTATAGGGGCGGTGGATGGAAAGCACATCCGCATTATAAAACCTGCCAGAACCGGATCTGAGTTTTTTAACTACAAAAAATATTTTTCGGTAGTTCTCATGGCAATAGCGGATGCGGAGTGTCGCTTCATTGCCATAGACATTGGAGCTTTTGGCCGTGGCAATGATTCCCAGACTTTTAAGAGCTCGGATATGGGCCGTCGTGTGTATGACAACAATTTTAATTTTCCCCCTCCACAGCCTCTCCCCAACAGTCAAGGCCCACCGCTGCCATTTGTTATGGTTGGGGATGAGGCCTTCCAGATGTGTGAAAATCTCCTGAAGCCATATTCTAGTAGGGACTTGGACCACACTAGAAGAATCTTCAACTACAGACTGACCAGGGCCAGAAGAACCGTAGAATGCACCTTTGGCATTCTGGTTGCTAAATGGCGCATTCTTGCAACAGCCATCAATCTAAAAGTGGAAACAGTGGACAAGGTGGTCAAAGCCTGTGTGGTTCTACACAATTATATAATGGCTAAGGAGCGACCCCACATTGAACTTGATGAACCTGTTTCACACCCACTGCCTGATTTTCAGCATCACCCGATGCGGTGAACTGCAGCCGTTGGTCTTATGCGGGACCAATTTGCGGCCTATTTTGTTTCCGATATTGGACGGGTGTCATGGCAGGACAATGTTGTATAAATGTCCTGTTGTATGTTTATCTTTACCAATTCTTAAAGACTGATACAAATTTTTCAAATTAATAAAGTTGAGTGTTGGTTGTGTTGACCATGTCTCCTATCTTTTTCATCTCTAAACAAAGGTTGCCCAAAGGTGGGCAGTAGATATGTATATCATATTTTGTAATCCAAAACCAGGAGTGGGTGATAGATGATGAGGTAATAGTTATTATTTTTTTGATCATAATTGACCTCTTACATTGTTGCACTCCCTATTTTGGATTACAAATACTGATATAAAACACAGGCCGCATACTTATAATAATGGAAAAAATGTTGATTTATTGGTAATCTTGTTGACGTCATTGCGTCAAGACTGTCACGCTCTCTATACCCATCAAGTCAAGTGTAAGAAATAATGAATTCATGATAAACATATACATGCTCATGAATTCACAATTTCTTACACCTGGCCAGGTGAGCATAGATATGTAGCGTGTGACAACCATTGTCCCATCAGTTTGACAACCATTGTCACATAATTTGCTATATAAATAAGAGAATATGGTGAATATACAAGGCAGTAATCAACTCAATAGGTCAGGTGTCTATTTTGACACTACACTAGGTACAAAAATAAGAGTATGGAAATAAGAAATATTTTTTTGGCCAACTCATATCTGTATACTGAAGAAACACATATAGATGTAGTCTTGTATTTTATACTACTGGAGATATGTTTTGGCCAAAAGAATAAGTGTGTGGCGAAGTTTATTGGTGTGTATTGAGAGCGGTGAAATACACAATAAACCAAACATAATTGTTGCAAATAAACTTTTTTTTATTGAGTTAACAAGTTTTAAACATTTATTTTTTTGTACGGCAACGGGTTGTACCGCGACGGCTGGGGGTAGAGTGACGTAACCGGGGGGTGTTGAGAACTGAAGCCTGGCTCACCGTGGAGGAGGCAGAGGTGGCAGGAGAAGGGGCAATATAACTGGAAGGGTCTGGAAGTTCGGGGATGGGGCTTAAAACATGAGGGGCTTGAGACACACTGGAAGGGTGAGACACAACAGACAATACAGACACATCGGTAGGTGATGGGAGAGGAATACTCTGAGTTTTTTGCTTTTTGTGTGTTTTTGGGGTTTTCCTTTGGGTTTTCCTGGTAGGGGGATGTTGAGTGTTGGTGGGAAACACGTCAGGATCCGGCTCCACAATAACAGTCTGTCTCCATTGTGGAGCGCTCGGCAACGCTAGAGTCCAACTGCATCGTAGTGGGAGGGAAAGATAAAGCCCTGCCAGGGTCCTGGTGCCTCGTTGGGGGGGAACATAAAACCATCCCAGGGTCCTGGTGCATCCTTGGGGGGGGAACATAAGCCCATACCAGGGTCCTGGTGCATCGTAGGGGGGGAACATAAGCCCATACCAGGGTCCTGGAGCATCGTTGGGGGGGGACCTAAACCCCTCCCAGGGTCCTGCTGCATTGCTGGTGGTGGGGAACATAAAGCCCTGGCAGGGTCCTGCTGCATCGGGGTGGGTCCTGCCCGGAAAGCTATGGCTTGGTCCTGCTGCATCGTGGGGGGGCCGGTGCGATGCGCCATGCCTGGGTCCTGCTGCATGGGGGGGGCCGTCCTATACGCCTGGCCTGGGTCCTGCTGCATCGGGGGGTGTCCTGCCCGGAAAGCAATGCCTCGGTCCTGCTGCATCGGGGGCGGCGGTCCGATATGCCATGCCTGGGTCCTGCTGCATCGGGAGGGAGCCGGGCCGATAAGCCACGCCAGGGTCCTGCGTCATCGTGGTGTCAGCGGAGGAGGTCCAAGCCGGAGCAGCGGTTGTCACGGTGGTGGCGGTGGGATGTCCAACAGCACTCGTCATCGTGTTGGTGCTGTAGTGGAGTACACCTGTGGATGGAATAGAGGTGGCCATGCAGTGGTATGCAGCGGAGGTAGGAATGGTGGTTAATCGTGACAGTGACGGCACAGTTGGATAGGCCGCCACTGTCTGCTGTAAATTGCGACTCTGACTCTGCTGCATAGCCTGCACAAAAGCAACATTGCAGGCCTGCATCACACTCAGCTGGAGATCAGGGCTAAGGTGTTCCGACATGCCCTGTTGTATTTGATTAAAAAAATGATGAGCTGGCTTCTGGAGGTTGGCTTTAACTTGATCAACGCTTTTGGCGACATCCTGGATGCGGCAATCTAAGAGGTTATGGGACACATCCATTCTGTCACCTAAAGCCTTGATTGCTTCGGGTAAAACCGAGCTCAAGTGCAAAAACTCGGGCATGAGAGACCTATCCGAAGTGAAAGAGGACTGCGAAAGGGGAAGACCTGATGGGCCAGCCCCCTGGTCTCCAGTTAGTGTGGAAGGCCCACCTGCTGCTGCGCTGCTGGATGGCTGGGATGGGTCCGTGGCTGCCGGCTGAAGGACCGCTCCAGAACCTGGTGCGACAGTCGTGCTGTGTGTGCTGAGAAAAAAGAAAACAGAAAATTAATACCAAAATATAACAAGACGGTACATCCTGTGAAATTTAAAATTACAGATTATGTCAATGCAATACAACCGGAAGCATGTGAGAAATACTTACGTTCTCATGAGAAGGACCGGTCTTAAAAAGGCCAGCACACGGTGATATTTGTACAGCCTGTGCCTTGCTCCGGAACCACTTGCTGCACGATTCTCTGCACGAAGGTCCTTGTTGAAGCGGTCCTTCATGGAACGCCAACGTGTTCTTATTTTGTCCACTGTGAAATAACAATAACATATAATGGTCAGAAAAAGTACTTTTGGCCGTGCTCTCTTGACTGTGTGTGATGACAGAAACTCCGAAAAGTTTCTTTCATCACACACAGTAAAGAGAGCCTGGCCAAGGTCTCTGCTGCTTCACACTGCAGTGCAATACTTACCAAATGCATTACGGACCCGTGGCGGGGCATTCTCCCAGCCATCCCACAACGCTTGGGCCACCTCACTCCACAACCGACGTAGCGTACTATTGACTGCGTGCTGTGGATCACGGCCGTCCCACAACGGGAATCGCTTCTGGACCAGGGTGATCAGGAGGTCATTATCGATCCGGTTATCGTCCTGTTGGGAAACCTAAAAGTAAAAGAAAATCATATAAGTTTGCTCTATCACATTGGGAAAAAAATACCAGAAGATGAGAAAGGGCAGGAATATGAAAATAAAGTTTCAGAAAAGGATCATACAAGAAAAAATTAAACGAAAATCAAGGGTACAGAAAGGAAGATTCAAGAATATTACAATGAGGACAGTCTGTCTTGTATACATACCCGCTGCCGTCTTCCCACCGGACCTTGACTCCGCTGCTCCGTCCCTCTCTGTCCCTCAGTTGAAGTGCTCTATAAAAAAAAAATCAAATTGTCTCATGTGTCGATGTGACAGTCAATACTTACCAAGCTGAAGGACAAAAAACTAACCTCACTGACATGATCCACTTCTGACTGACGTGGCTCAAACTCCTCATCAGATGAAGACTCCGCAGATGACATTTTGATGCATGTTGAAATAAAAAAAAATAAGAAATTAGGACATGTAGATACAAAAAATTTAAAATAAATGCATTGGCTAGGATATACTCACATTGCTCTGGGTCTTGTCCACCAATGCGTCCGGGCAGGGTCTTGTCTTCTTTCGAGTCTGATGAGAAGTGACCAGAAACTTCCCCCAACCTTCCTTTTATAACCCTGCTGCTATGGGGGAGGCTTATCAGTGTCTAGACAACCTTATCTAGGTCCCAATCTGGAATTGCTTGCCTGAGGAGGTGGTGATGGCGAACTCAGTCGAGGGGTTCAAGAGAGGCCTGGATGTCTTCCTGGAGCAGAACAATATTGTATCATACAATTATTAGGTTCTGTAGAAGGACGTAGATCTGGGGATTTATTATGATGGAATATAGGCTGAACTGGATGGACAAATGTCTTTTTTCGGCCTTACTAACTATGTTACTATGTTATCTACAGTCTATTCAACCTTTGTTAAAAAAAAAAACGCATGTACAAAAAAACGCATGCGTCCCCATTGACTCCAATGTATTTTTGGACCAAAAAAAACCGCATGAAAACGCATGCGTTTTTATGTGTCCAAAAAACGCCTCTCAAAAATACTACAAGTTGCATTTTGGAAAATGAACGCATGCAGTAAAAAAACGCATGCGATTGAAAACGCGACCAAATGCGTACACAAAAAAACGCATGCGTTTTCAATGTTAAATATAGGGAAAAAAATGCATGCTTTTTTTGCGCAAAAAACGCTGCAGACAAAAACGCAAGTGTGAAACCACTCTCAGCGTACTTGTATCCAGAATACCTAAATCCTTCTACTGTTTTGTAATCTCTGTATATTATTGTATGTGTTGCAATATGATTTCTGTGGCTTTTGTGCATTACTCTACATTTATCAACACTAAACTTGATCTGCAATGTGTTTTCACATGCAGACATTTGAACTAGATCATTCTGTAATAATACAAAGTTTACCTCTGTTTGAATTATTCTACAAAGTTTTGTTCCATCTGCAAAGACTGCATAATAATGTGTAAAAATAGTGAGAATATAAATAATTGAGCCTAATAATAATTCTGGCTGCCCCCAGTGCTAACTTTGTCCCACTTAGAGAACGCACCAGTAACTTCTCTTTATTTCTTGTCCCTTAACCAGTTATTCACCCATGTACATGTAGTCTCCATGTCTAGCAAGGTGTTCACTGTGACCCTAAGGTTTCCAGCCATTAGTAGGCTCCTGACCATGCAAAGTGAACTTCGGGGCAAGGTTGGGGCCAAACCCTCTAGACTAGAATGAATAGCAAACCAAAGATGTGGTGCGATGGAGGCACAAAGGACCGTAAAGCAAGCTGGGAGCAGCCTGGGCAGATGGAAAGGTGTGCGGATAGGTAAGTATGTTTTTTTAAACCTTCTGCCTGTTCAGCAAAATGACGGCCACAGCTGACTACCATTTTGCTGAAATCACACAGAGCAAATTGCACACAATTAATATATACAACTAGATGGCATTTTTTGTAAAGTTTGCGTACAATTCAATTACACTCAATTGAATTTGTCCAACTGTGCACATCTAGGATATCAATCTTACCAAAAAGTACCCTTCTGAATATCAGTACACAAGCCTTCCTCTGATCTTTTGGACATGGAAGATGAGATTCCGCAGTCAGTCAGTTACTAAATTATACTTCCACAATATCCTTGGATGAATGCTATCTGGGGGTTCAGTCAATATTTAATTTGCTCAGATGTAGCCATATTTCTTAATGTAAACACCAGGCACAAGAAATTCATTGGTGAACACAGATGAATAGTGCCTGGTTAATATCTCAGCCTTCTCTTTGTCTTCTATAATTGCAATGCTTTGATTATACTTAATCATCTGTTTTTTTTTTTTTTATTATTAACCCCTTAAGCCCCAAGGGTAGTTTGCACGTTAATGACCGGGCCAATTTTTACAATTCTGACCACTGTCCCTTTATGAGGTTATAACTCTGGAACGCTTCAACGGATCCCGGTGATTCTGACACTGTTTTCTCGTGACATATTGGGGTTCATCATAGTGGTAAAATTTCTTTGATATTTCCTGTGATTATTTGTGAAAAAATGGAAATTTGGCGAAAATTTTGAACATTTCGCAATTTTCCAACTTTGAATTTTCATGCCCTTAAATCACAGAGATATGTGACACAAAATACATTAATAAGTTACATTTCCCACATGTCTGCTTTACATCAGCACAATTTTGGAACCAAAATTTTTTTTGTTAGGGAGTTATAAGGGTTAAATTTGACCATCAATCATTTTTTTAAGGGACCACATCACATTTGAAGTCATTTTGAGGGGTCTATATGATAGAAAATAACCAAGTGTGACACGATTCTAAAAACTGCACCCCCCAAGGTAAAAACACATTCAAGAAGTTTATTAACCCCTCAGGTGTTTCACAGGAATTTTTGGAATGTTTAAAAAAAAATGAACATTTAACTTTTTTCACAAAAAATGTAATTCAGCTCCAATTTGTTTTATTTAACGAAGGGTAACAGGAGAAAATGGACCAGGTTGTTGTACAATTTGTCCTGAGAACGCCGATACCCCATATGTGGGGTTAAACCACTGTTTGGGCACATGGCAGAGCTCGGAAGGGAAAGTAGACCCCCTAAGGAACTTATCTAGATGTGTGGTGAGCACTGTGACCAACCAAGTGCTTCAAAAAAGTTTATAATGCAGAGCCGTAAAAATAAAAAATCATATTTTTTCACAAAAATGATCTTTTCGCCCCCAATTTTTTATTTTCCCAAGGGTAACAGGAGGAATTGGATGACAAAAGTTGTTGTGCAATTTGTCCTGAGTACGCTGAAACTCCATATATGGGGGTAAACCACTGTTTGGGCGCATGGAAGAGCTCGGAAGGGAAGGAGCGCCTTTTGGAATGCAGACTTAGATGGATTGGTCTGCAGGCATCACGTTGCATTTGCAGAACCTTTTGATGTACCTAAACAGTAGAAACCACACACAAGTGACCCCATATTGGATACTAGACCCCCCAAGGAACTTATCTAGATGTGCTGTGGGAACATTGAACCCCCAAGTGTTTCACTATAGTTTATAACGCAGAGACGTGAAAATAAAAAAATCATTTTTTTCCCACAAAAATGTTTTTTAGCCCCCCAAATTTTTATTTTTTTATTTTTTTTCATTTATGTTCATTATCCCAGTCTGCAAAGTTCCAGGTTTTCGTGTTTTTCCTTTGTAATGTTTTGTTTAATATTATATTAAAATATACCATATTATAATCGCTGCTGCCCAAGTGCTCACAGACCTGTAAATCTGATATTGTATCTAGTCTATTTTACACGACCAGATCCAACAAAGTATATCCTCTGGTTGATTCATTAATCAAATGAGAGATAATTGTCTTGAGTTGTGGATAAGAGCTAACAGCTTTTAGGAGAACTAGAAGATTCTATATCTCATTGACTATCTAAAGATTTAAAATCCCCCATAATAAGGACCACATTAAGGTTTGCTCCTTTTTCTAATTGTAGCATTTCTAGCATTTCATCTTCCACCTATTAGGCTACAGTAGGAAGCTTATAACAAACTCCAATTAGTGGTTTACCTTTATTGTTGGCCCTAAGTATTTTACCCATACTGACTCTATATTGTCACAGCTCCACCCAATGTCATCATTAGTGTTTAGCCGATACTGCAAATATCGGGTATTGGCCGATATTCGCGGTATCGGAATTCCAATACTGAGTTCCGATACTTTTGTAATATCGGATACCAGAATCGGAAGTTTCCATAATGCAATTATTATTATTATTATTTATTATTATAGCGCCATTTATTCCATGGCGCTTTACATGTGAGGAGGGGTATACATAATAAAACAAGTACAATAATCTTGAACAATACAAGTCACAACTGGCACAGGAGGAGAGAGGACCCTGCCCGCGAGGGCTCACAATCTACAAGGGATGGGTGAGGATACAGTAGGTGAAGGTAGAGCTGGCCGTGCAGCGGTTTGGTCAATCGGTGGTTACTGCAGGTTGTAGGCTTGTCGGAAGAGGTGGGTCTTCAGGTTCTTTTTGAAGGTTTCGATGGTAGGTGCAATGAGCCAGTTTGATTTAATTCAGCCAATGAGGAATCATTAGAAGTGTGGGCACATCCTGTTCTGCATGTTAGGCTTGTAACTACTGGCATGACTGTGATTGGCTGCTGAAATGATGTCATGATGCACTATAAAAGCCGCTGCTGCCATTTTGGGTTCACTCTGCTGTGAATTCAGTTAGGGACAGGACGCTGTGTTAGGAGTCGAGTTTCCTCTGCTGCACAGGGGGAATCTCGATCCGTCTCCGCTGCGGTCTCCCATTCCCCTCCAGCCGCAGTGGAGTCTGCTCAGCAGGGACGTCGATCCCAGCGTCTCGCTCAGTATGACTCTGTGAGAAGAGTTATTGCTGCTTCTCCAGCTTCTGCCTTTGAAGCCTATTCTGGTCAGCAGCGAGCGGACTTCTCTGGGACTAAGTCCTTATCTGCACACACTGAGCATGCCCAGGGCAAGATCTCCCGTTGGAGATCGAGGGTCATGTGCTCAGGCTCTGCGGCACATTCCATTGGTCCTCTTGGCAGGTCCTAGAAGGGCAAAAGTTCTGTAGCCATTTCCTGTGCTGCAGCTATATAAACTGCGCATGACCGCACGGCCATGCGCTAGTATTGTCTTACAATTGATATGTGTGTATGTGTGAGTGCAAGTCGTTCTTGGTTACCCCTTCCCTATTGAATGTCTGTTCGCGGAAGGTGTACGGCTGCTATCTAGCGCCCGACTTAGCCTACTACACTAAACACACATCACAGCGTCCTGTAGCTGTGCCTGCCAGTACGGCGCCGTGCGCCTGCCTTGCGCTTTCCATACCCAAGTCTGGGTGGTTAGTGGCGTCCGTTAGTGCGGCATCGCTCGCGCACTTGTGCGCTTATATTTCTGAAGGTTCTCTACACACCCAGTTGCGGTGTTGTGCCAGCAAGGGCCTAATCGGGCTTCAATCCCTTCTGGGGTTAAGTCCGCTGGCCACTTGCTCGCTCTCTAGTGCGGTATTGCGGTCCTGTGAATTAACAGGATCGCTTTCCTCACGCTGGGTGAGGTTTAACCCACGCGTGTTTACTTTAGTGTACCGCTATAGAGTCTGCAAATTGCTAGCAGCAGGTTCTCACCTGCACGGTGGACCCCGGACTGCGAACGCATCTTCGTCACCTGTCTTGGTGCGTTCCGCCAGTCCTAACATAATACTAGCGCCAGGGTCTGGCTAGTAAATGGCAGACGGTCAGCGTCTACAGCAGTACATCCAGCAGCTGGAGGGTAGGTTGGCGGCTCTCGAGCGCACAACCTCAGCTGTGGACGTTACTGCTGTCGCTGTTCAGGCTGCAAGTGCAGCTGCAGCCAGTTTGTCCGCTGCCACCCCTGCTCCGACCTTATCCCGTCTCCCGCTTCCAGACAAGTTTGCTGGTGACAGTAAGCCATGTCGGGGATTCGTGAGCCAGTGCTCCATACATCTCGAGCTGCTGGCTGCACGTTTTCCTACGGAACGGGCGAAAGTGGGATTCATTATATCTCTCTTGTCGGGCAGGGCGTTGGAGTGGGCAACGCCGCTTTGGGAACGTGGTGATCGTGTGGTGCAGAGTGCTCCTATCTTCCTGGACGCTCTGAGGCAGGTCTTTCTGGGACCTCGTGTCACCCACGATACCGCGCTCCAATTGTTGGCAATTACTCAGGCTTCGTCCATGGTCAGCCAGTTTGCCATCCTATTCCGGACTCTAGCTTCTGAGCTGGAATGGCCGGATAAAGTCCTTATTCCGGTGTTCTGGAAAGGACTGGCAGATCATGTGAAGGACGCCTTGGCCACCAGGGAGATTCCCGCCACACTGGAGGAGCTTATTACTATAGCTACCCGCATCGATCTCCGTTTTAACGAGCGGAGGTTGGAGCGGACCCAGTGTAGGCAGAGGTTTCGGCTGGCTCCCATCTTTGCCAAACCTCTAGAATCTCCTGTTATGGCGTCCGACTCCCATGAGGCCATGGAGGTTTCTCGAGCGGGATCTAGGTCTCAGACCGCTCGAGTACCTGTGCTATGTAAAAATTGCCAGCAACCGGGACATTTCGCTAATAAATGTCCACGGCGGTCGGGAAAACGATCGCGTCTAGTGTCCATTGGAGGAGGTTCACTGGACACCGCGGCATTTTCCTCAAAATTGTCCTTTAAAGGGACAATCCTGTTAGGCATATCCACTCTTACAGTAGAGCTTTGTGTGGATTCAGGAGCAGAGGGAAATTTTATGTCTTCTGCTTTTGCTCAGCGCCACGCAATACCTCTGGCTATGCTAGCCAAACCAGTAACCGTGAGAGTGGTGAATGGGTCGACACTTCCATTACAGATCACACATCAGACTGTCCCTTTCACGTTAGCCATGTCCCCATCCCACCAGGAGACTATTTCCCTTCTTGTCCTTCCCGAGGGAGTGGATGAGATTCTGCTGGGAATGCCCTGGCTTCGTTTCCACTCCCCACATATTGAGTGGACCTCTGGGAGGATATTGGGTTGGAGTGAATCCTGTAAGGGCAGATGTGTGAAAGAGTGCGTTCAGGTTTCCACCACTGAGATACCCGCAGATCTCTCTACTCTCCCCAAACACTATTGGTCTTATGCAGACGTCTTTTCCAAAAAAGCCGTGGAGACCCTTCCGCCTCACCGTCCCTATGACTGTCCTATAGATCTCTTGCCTGGAGCAGAACCTCCTCGGGGACGTGTCTATCCCCTCTCTCTCCCGGAAACGGAGGCTATGTCCCAATACATCCAGGAGAATTTGGCAAGAGGATTTATTAGGAAGTCAGTGTCACCAGCTGGGGCAGGGTTCTTCTTCGTACAGAAGAAGAATGGAGAGTTGCGTCCTTGCATAGACTACAGGGGTCTTAACGCCATCACCGTTAAAAATAAGTACCCGCTGCCCCTGATTTCTGAGCTTTTTGATAGGCTACGGGGAGCTAAGGTATTTACCAAATTAGACCTGCGGGGAGCTTATAACCTGATTCGCATTCGTGAGGGGGACGAATGGAAGACGGCGTTTAACACCAGAGATGGGCATTATGAGTATCTGGTGATGCCCTTCGGGCTCTGTAATGCCCCAGCCGTTTTCCAAGACTTTGTCAACGACATCTTCCGGGATATGCTTTCCACCTCGGTCGTAGTCTATCTGGATGATATTCTCATCTTCTCTCCAGATATTGACTCCCACCGGAGAGATGTTGGCAGAGTCTTCGACCTCTTACGGGCAAACTCTCTTTACGCAAAGTTGGAGAAGTGTGTGTTTGAGCAGGAGTCTTTACCTTTCTTGGGCTATATCATCTCTGCCCAAGGATTGGCTATGGATCCTGCCAAACTACAGGCTGTGATGGACTGGCAAGAACCCCATTCACTTAAAGCGGTGCAGCGCTTTATGGGGTTCATTAATTATTACCGCCAGTTCATCCCCCATTTCTCAACTTTGGTAGCTCCCTTGGTAGCCCTCACCAAGAAGGGAGCAAATCCCAAAGTGTGGTCTGAAGAGGTCTCCAGGGCCTTTTCTTCTACTAAGTCTCATTTTGCTAGCGCTCCCATCCTACATCGTCCCGATGTCGATAAGCCGTTTATAATGGAGGTGGATGCCTCTTCCGTTGGTGCTGGAGCAGTCCTCTTCCAGAAGGATGCTCAAGGTCGGAAGCATCCGTGCTTTTTCTTCTCCAAGACCTTCACACCAGCGGAGAGGAATTATTCCATCGGGGACAGGGAGTTGCTAGCGATGAAATTGGCTTTCTCTGAGTGGAGACATCTCTTGGAGGGGGCTCGTTTTCCCTTTCAAGTATTTACAGACCATAAAAATTTGCTATATTTGCAAACAGCCCAGAGGCTAAATTCTCGCCAGGCCAGATGGTCCTTATTCTTCTCCCGATTCCACTTCACCCTCCATTATGTCGCTGGGGAGAAGAACATTCGAGCTGATGCTCTTTCTCGCTCTGTTGTGTCATCTGAGGAGGAGGAAGGAGAGCCTCGGCTTATTGTTCCTTCTGAGAGATTGAGAACCGTGGCTCCGGTGTCGCTTGAGTCTGTGCCTCCAGGCAAGACTTTTGTGCCCATAAATTTGCGACCGGAGGTTCTCTCTTGGGCTCATTCCTCCAGGGTGGGTGGACACTTTGGGACTAAAAGGACATCTGAGCTGCTGGCGAGGACGTACTGGTGGCCGCATATGCTGCAAGATGTCAGGGATTACGTTCTGGCGTGTGTCTCATGCGCCAAAAATAAGTCTCCTCGACAACGGCCGTCTGGGTTACTCTATCCCTTGCCGGTGGCAGACAGGCCCTGGGAGATGGTCGGGATGGACTTTGTAGTGGGTTTGCCCAAGTCTCGCGGCTGTACCGTCATTTGGGTAATTACCGATCATTTCTCGAAAATGGTGCACTTGGTGCCGCTCCCACGGTTACCTTCTGCACGGGCCTTGGCAGCGTTGTTCATAAGACACATCTTCCGCCTACACGGCATGCCAGACAAAATTGTCAGTGACCGGGGTCCCCAGTTTGCGTCTCGGTTCTGGAGAGAGCTTTGTCGTCTTCTCAGCATTGAGTTAAATCTCTCTTCCGCATATCATCCCGAGACGAATGGGTTGGTAGAGAGGGCCAATCAGACTCTGGTCACATATCTGCGACATTTTGTTTCTGCCAGGCAGGATGACTGGGCATCTTTATTACCATGGGCAGAGTTCGCCCTTAATAACGCTGTAGCCGATTCCACCGGTCAGACTCCTTTCCTCCTTAATTACGGCCAGCATCCGCGGGTTCCTGTGCCTATGCCCGTGTCCTCTGCTGACTCCAGGGTGGCAGACTGGGCAGTGGAGGCACGGGACATTTGGGACCGCACTCAGGATGCCATTCGGGCCTCGAAGGAGAGAATGAGGTCCTCCGCCGATGCACATCGGCGCCCTGCCCCGGCCTTTGCTCCTGGCGACTTGGTGTGGCTCTCCGCCCGTAACATCAGGCTGCGAGTTGAGTCCACTAAGTTTGCTCCTCGCTACTTGGGCCCATTCAAGGTCCTCGAGCAGGTTAATCCCGTGGTCTACCGCCTGGCTCTTCCTCCACGCTTGGGTATCACCGACACCTTTCATGTGTCCCTCTTGAAACCCGTATACATGTCCCGGTTTTCCGAGTCATCTGCCGGGACATCGGGTTCGTCTACGGACGATTACGAGGTGAACGCTATTTTAGGGTGCAAGGTGGTACGCGGCAAAAAGTTTTATTTGGTGGATTGGAAGGGTTATGGTCCAGAGGACAGGTCTTGGGAGCCTGCTGAAAACATTCGGGCCCCACAGCTCATTGCTGCCTTCGAGCGTAGCGAGGCCCAAGGAGGGGGGGGCCCTAGGAGGGGGGGTAATGTTAGGAGTCGAGTTTCCTCTGCTGCACAGGGGGAATCTCGATCCGTCTCCGCTGCGGTCTCCCATTCCCCTCCAGCCGCAGTGGAGTCTGCTCAGCAGGGACGTCGATCCCAGCGTCTCGCTCAGTATGACTCTGTGAGAAGAGTTATTGCTGCTTCTCCAGCTTCTGCCTTTGAAGCAGCGAGCGGACTTCTCTGGGACTAAGTCCTTATCTGCACACACTGAGCATGCCCAGGGCAAGATCTCCCGTTGGAGATCGAGGGTCATGTGCTCAGGCTCTGCGGCACATTCCATTGGTCCTCTTGGCAGGTCCTAGAAGGGCAAAAGTTCTGTAGCCATTTCCTGTGCTGCAGCTATATAAACTGCGCATGACCGCACGGCCATGCGCTAGTATTGTCTTACAATTGATATGTGTGTATGTGTGAGTGCAAGTCGTTCTTGGTTACCCCTTCCCTATTGAATGTCTGTTCGCGGAAGGTGTACGGCTGCTATCTAGCGCCCGACTTAGCCTACTACACTAAACACACATCACAGCGTCCTGTAGCTGTGCCTGCCAGTACGGCGCCGTGCGCCTGCCTTGCGCTTTCCATACCCAAGTCTGGGTGGTTAGTGGCGTCCGTTAGTGCGGCATCGCTCGCGCACTTGTGCGCTTATATTTCTGAAGGTTCTCTACACACCCAGTTGCGGTGTTGTGCCAGCAAGGGCCTAATCGGGCTTCAATCCCTTCTGGGGTTAAGTCCGCTGGCCACTTGCTCGCTCTCTAGTGCGGTATTGCGGTCCTGTGAATTAACAGGATCGCTTTCCTCACGCTGGGTGAGGTTTAACCCACGCGTGTTTACTTTAGTGTACCGCTATAGAGTCTGCAAATTGCTAGCAGCAGGTTCTCACCTGCACGGTGGACCCCGGACTGCGAACGCATCTTCGTCACCTGTCTTGGTGCGTTCCGCCAGTCCTAACACGCTGTTGTCCTGACTGAGGGATAGTTTGAGATAGCGATTTGCTTCATTGTGCTTTACCCAGGCTAATTTATGTTTAAAAGCACAGAACACCTAAAACTTATCCAAAGATACAAAAATATTAAATAAAATATATACATACAGTATATATAGGTATATTAATAATACCCAGGTAGTCGTGGTGTGCTGAGAAGATTATTTAGTGGGAACCACTACAGAGGAAGCACCAAAGCCAGAGTAACACCGAACATGAGGCTACCAGAAATTATACAGGCTGAGTTCAGATTAAAATATGCCTTTATTCATAACATAGTGGCAAATAGTTACAGTAAAATATATAGCAAATTATTAAAACCAAAATATGCGCAGGACTAAGACTAATAGGTTATGATTATTCACAGCAACCCCAGAAGGAACACACTATGAAGATGGTAATATATTACTTCAACTGTGTATACACATTTTCCTATAAAAATTGATTAATTTTACCATAATAAGTGAAAAAAGTGCATAGATCAACATAAATCATCAATTAAAATTTATATATGTAGACAAAGTGCATACGTGCAAAAAAAGATCACATATTCAAGGGCAAAAACATGTGCAAAAAATATGCACTGCTAATAAGTACATATAGGGGCTGGCACAGGTATAGGGCATGCATTTTACTGGGCCAGCCCCTATTTGTACTCATTAGCACTGCATATTTTTCCTTCTGGGGTTGCTGTGAATAATCATAACCTATTAGTCTTAGTCCTGCGCACATTTTGGTTTTAATAATTTGCTATATATTTTACTGTAACTATTTGCCACTATGTTATGAATAAAGGCATATTTTAATCTGAACTCAGCCTGTATAATTTCTGGTAGCCTCATGTATGGTGTTACTCTGGCTTTGGTCCAGGCTAATTTAGCAACCGCTGGGTGAGAACCTTGTTTTTGCCTTGCAGCGCTGTTCACGGCTGTCTGCAAGGTCTCTGTGTGAGTGCAGGTCACTCTGTAGTCTGTTCTGCAGCCACAGCTGGTTGTAGTCAGCTAGTGTGCTTCACTGCCTCATACTGTTCCATTGTCCTTTTTCAATTAGTGCTGCCTGCTGCACATTTTTCCAGATTTATCCTATTAGTGTGTTTCCATTTGTATCCTGCTAGATTGCGGAAAAACACTATATAGGAGTTCATAGAGGAACTTTTTTTGGCCTTGCAGCACTGTTCTCGGCTGTCTGCAAGGTCTCTGTGTGAGTTCAGCTCACGCTGTAGTCGGTTCTGCAGCCACAGCTGGTTGTAGTCAGCTTAGCGTGCGTCACTGCCTCATACTGTTCCATTGTCTATTTTTCAATTAGTGCTGCCTGCTGCACATTTTTCCAGATTTATCCTATTAGTATGTTTCCATCCGTATCCTGCTAGATTGTGGAAAAACACTATATAGGAGTACATAGAGGAGCTTTTTTTGACCTTGCAGCGCTGTTCACGGCTGTCTGCAAGGTCTCTGTGTAAGTGCAGCTCAAGCTGCAGTCTGTTCTGCAGCCACAGCTGGTTGTAGTCACCTCCGTGTGCGTCACTACCTCATGCTGTTCCATTGTGCTTTTTTCAATTAGTGCGGCCTGCTGCACTTTTTTCCAGATTTATCCTATTAGTGTGTTTCCATCCGTATCCTGCTAGATTGCGGAAAAATACTATATAGGAGTACATAGAGGAGCTTTTTTCGCCTTGCAGCGCTGTTCACGGCTGTCTGCAAGGTCTCTCTGTGAGTTCAGCTCACGCTGTAGTCTGTTCTGCAGCCACAGCTATCAGGAGCCTGTCAGCACCGGTGCCATGGCTGAACAGGGGGACTCACCCACACTGCAGGAGAGCCTGGGGGTCAGATGCCGCAGGGAAAGCTCAGACAGACGGGACCTGAGCAGCATGCTGAGTATGACAGAGAGCAGAAGGACCTACGATCATGTGACCACAGGGGGCTGAGCTTAGCGTCCTGCTGCTGGACATGAGTTCACAGTGCAGGATTCTACAGGGAACCTGAAGTAGAGGAGAGGGGAACTCAGGTCGGACAGGCGGAGGTCATAGATGGAGAGGGCGGCACAGTACAGAAGGGCGAGCAGAGAATAGTCAGAACGTAAGCAAGGGGTAATACACGGAGATAGCAGAGCAGTACAAGAGGGACAGGCAGAACTCTAAACGGGGACAGAACCAGATCAGAACCAGACAAGCATAAAGTAGCACAGGCACAAAGCACAGACACAGGCACAACAGGGTCACACACACTCAGCCAAGGGTCAGAGTATAAGCGATGAGTAGAGTTGAGCGACTTTTACTTTTTTAGGATCGAGTTGGGTTTCGCAAAACCCGACTTTGTCAAAAGTCGGGTCGGGTGAAATCGGCCGATTATTGCGAAAAGTCGGGGGCCGACCGAAACCCGAAACCCAATGCAAGTCAATGGGGAATCAAAGTCCACAGTCTACTGTGCCCATTTTAATGCCAAAAACTGTATTAATGCCAAAAACTGCCAAAAAATGTATTTGTCTATATTTGCCCCGTATTCACATGTAAAGCGCCATGGAATAAATGGCGCTATAAAAATGTATAATAATAATAATAATAATAATAAAAAAACATCAATTCTTTTTTCTTAAGCTTGTCAATCTTAACTTACTTCATAATAATAGTTAGGCATTGAAAACAGGGGGTCATTTGGCTAAAGTTGTGGGGGGGTAGGGCTGGCTCAAGATTTTCGTGGGCCCAGGAAATGCGGAATACGTCACGGCGGTGGAGCAGGGAGAGGTAAGTATTTCAACTTTGCAAGTGCTGTCTGCAGCAAGCAGGGGGGCCCACTAGTTGGCACTGGCATAGGGCCCCTCATAGTTCAGCGGTGTGTTTGACGGCGGGTGGCACCTCCCACTGCCAGAGACACTTTTGCATACTATGAGGGGCCCTGTGCCAGTGCCAATGAGTATGCCCCACCTGATGAAGGAACCTGCACTTTCATCTGCACCTTCCTCTTTGTCCCCGTGTAAGGTGGTATAGTATGCGGGAAGGGGAGCCTGACTTTCAGCAAGGTCAGATTCAGGCTGTGTAGAGTGCAAGGGGAATGTAGTGGTCTGGGTCAATGTACCAGCAGACTCATCTAGCAGTGGCTGGGCAATGGGCAGGATGAGGAGGAAACACATATATAGGCCCAAAAAATAAAGTAGGCTAAATGCAGTTCAAAATTGGTAACAGGACTAAACAGGCGGCATAGCTTTGTTCAGTGGAGGACAACTGTATTGAGTAGCGCAGACACAGTTTGTAGGGCCAAAATACAAAAGTAGGCTAAATGCAGTTCAAAATTGGTAACAGGAGTACACAGGCGCCATTGCTTTGTTCAGTGGAGGAGGACAACTGTAATGAGTGGCTGACAGCCAGACACAGGTAGTAGGCCCAAATGATAAAGTAGGCTAAATGCAGTTCAAAATTGGTAACAGGAGTACACAGGCAGCATTGCTTTGTGCAGTGGAGGAGGACAACTGTAATGAGTGGCTGACAGCCAGACACAGGTAGTAGGCCCAAATGATAAAGTAGGCTAAATGCAGTTCAAAATTGGTAACAAGAGTACACAGGCGGCAATGCTTTGTTCTGTGGAGGAGGACAACTGTAATGAGTGGCTGACAGCCAGACACAGGTAGTAGGCCCAAATGATAAAGTAGGTTAAATGCAGTTCAAAATTGGTAACGGGGTACACAGGCAGCATTGCTTTGTTCTGTGGAGGAGGACAACTGTAATGAGTGGCTGACAGCCAAACACAGGTAGTAGGCCCAAATGATAAAGTAGGCTAAATGCAGTTCAAAATTGGTAACAGGAGTACACAGTCGGCAATGCTTTGTTCAGCGTAGGACAACTGTAATGAGAGGCTGACACAGTTCATACGCCCAAAAAAGTAAGTAGGCTAAATGCAGTTCAAAATTGCTAACAGGACTAAACTGGCGGCATTGCTTTGTTCAGCGAAGGACAACTGTAAGGTGTGGCTGACACAGTTACTAGGCCCAAATAAGTAAGTAGGCTAAATGCAGTCCAAAATTGGTAACAGGACTAAACAGGCAGCATTGCTTTATTCAGTGGAGGACAACTGTAATGAGTGGATGACACAGTTAGTAGGCCCAAATGATAAAGTGGGCTAAATGTCTGCCAAAAAATTGTTCATAAATAAACAGGTGGCATAGCTAGGTACAGGGGTGGGATCCTCTGCTGAGTAGCAGACAGTGGTAGTTGGCGGATTAACTGGTCTAAATGGACGCCAGGGCCCCTGTATATTTTAACTATCATCTATCATTTCAACAAATTTGTATTGGTAGTGCCATTGAAGGATTTAACAGCACAGACTACACAGTGGTGGAGCAGGGAGAAGTAAGTTTTGCAAGTGGTAGAGCACTGTTCGAGCTGGGGGGGAACACTCTCTCATGGGCGGTGGTACTGGCACAGGGCCCCTCATATTACGACGGTGTGTCTGACGTTGGTTGTGCACCACCACCGTCAGAGACACTTCATTGTATTATGAGAGACCCTGTGCCAGTGCCGTCACCCAAGAGTGGGCACACCCACCTGTCCAGGCAAACGGCACTCGCATGGGTACTTGCGCCAAGTGGTGACCACGGCCCTGTGGGGGGAGTCAGCCCATTTAGGGAGGTATAAAAATGGCCTATGGTGGACATTCAGCAGCTGCAAATGGAGGAATTGGAGCAGTCAGTAAGAGGAGGCCAAAAGCAAGACATTTTTCAGGCAAGCTACGTGTCAGCGGGGGAAGGTGGGGCAAAATAATTTGAAATCCATGATTGGTTCATTTTAATGGAGGTTAGATCATCAACATTTCGGGTAGCCAGACGTGTCCTTTATTCGGTCATTATTGAACCAGCAGTACTGAAGACTCTTTCTGATAGCACACTAGCAGCAGGGCAAGCGAGCTTCTGTAATGCATATTCTGCCAATTCAGGCCAGGTGTCTATTTTAGATGCCCAGTAATCAAAGGGGAATGACCTGTGAGGGAGAACATCGATAAGGGAGAAAAAGTAGTTCGTAACCATACTGGACAAATGCTGTCTCCTGTCACTTTGAATCGATGCAGCACTACCTGTCGTGTCTGCGGTCATTGCGAAATCACTCTACAACCTGGTCATAAAACCCCTCTGTCCAACGCCACTTCGGATTTGTGCACCTCTAGCACCTCTGTCATGTTGCCCCCTGCAGCTCGTGTGAGAACCATCAGCGCCGCTGTGTGCTGGGAATGCCTGAACCAAATGGTCTACAAGAGCTACTTGTTTGGTAGCCAATATTTGCTCAAGGTTCTCATGTGGCATGATATTTTGTAATTTTCCTTTATATCGTGGATCCAGGAGGCAGGCCAACCAGTAATCGTCATCGGTCATCATTTTGATAATGCGGGGGGCCCCTTTTTAGGATACGCAAGGCATATTCAGCCATGTGAGCCAATTTCCAGGTGTCAATTCACTGCTTGTGCTGGGTTGAAGAGCACTTTCTTGCAAATCAACATTACTTGTCTCCCACAAAAACCCTGTACCTGACCTTGCAACATCACCAGTTTCTATTGCCCCCTGAGAAGCATCCTCCTCCCATAAATATTCATCCCCATCATCCTCCTCCTCCTCTTCGTCCGCCACCTCGTCCAGGAGAGTTCCCTGAGCAGACAATGGCTGACTGTCATCAAGGCTTCCCTCCTCCTCGGCTGCAGATGCCTGCTCCTTAATGTGCATCAAACTTTGCATCAGCAGACGCATTAGTGGGATGCTCATGCTTATGATGGTGTCGTCTGCACTTACCAGCCGAGTGTACGGGCGACCGGCTGATGTGCGAGCAAAGTCTTCACACCTTCAGGAGCAGGGCTGGTAACCCTGGATAATTTTTCAGGAAGCACTGCACCACCAGGTTCAAGGTGTGAGCCAGGCAAGGTATGTATTTCAGTTCTGAAAGGGCTATGGCAGCCATAAAATTCCTTCCGTTATCACTGACTACCTTGCCTGCCTCAAGATGTACACTGCCCAGCCATGACTGAGTTTCTTGCTGCAAGTACTTGGCCAGTACTTCCGCGGTGTGTCTGTTGTTGCCCAAACACTTCATTTCTAACACAGCCTGCTGACGCTTACCACTAGCTGTTCGATAATGGGACGCCTCGTGTGCAACACTGGCAGCTGCGGATGGAGTGGTCGTGCGACTGCGCTCTGTGGACAAGCTTTTGCTTCTGGAGGAGGAGGAGGAGGAGGAGGAGGAGAGGTGGCGAACGCCTACAGCCAACTGTTTCCTAGACAGTGGGCTAGGCAGAACTGTCCCACTATGGCTGTCCCCTGTGGACCCTGCATTCACCATATTAACCGAGTGTGCCATGATGGACATGTAACATCCCCGGCCATGCCTACTGGTCCATGCATCTGTTGTGAGGTGCACCTTTCTACTGACTGTTTGCCTCAGTGCATGGACAATGAGGTCTTTGACAAGCTGGAGGAGGGCTGGGATGGCTTTTCACACAAAGAAGTGTCGAGTGGGTAGGTCATAGCATGGTACTGCGTAGGCCATCAGGGCTTTGAATGCTTTGCTTTCAACCAACCGGTAGGGCATCATCTCTAACGAGATTTTTTTAGCAATGTGGGCATTCAAACCCTGTGTATAGGGATGAGAGGATGAGTACTTTCTTTTCCTAACAAGAGTCTCTTGTAGGGTGAGCTGGACTGGAGAGCTGCATATGGTGGAACTAGCGGGGGTGGTGGTGGACATGGCAGATTGAGAGAGGGTTGGTGATGGTATTCTTGATGTTGGCCTACATACAGTGTTTCCCGCCAGGAACATTGTGATTCCCTGACTGCTTTGGCCTTGCGACGATACCTCCACATTTGCTGCTGGTGGTGTCCTAACCGGTGGGCTTACAGTGAGGGAAGCAATGTAGCGTTGCTGACTACCTTCATTCTGAGTAGGTGCACCAACAGTACGGAATGTTTGGTAGTTAGTCCAGGCTTGCAAGTGCATGCTGGTTAAATGTCTAAGCATGCACGTTGTATTTACATTTTGGAGATTCTTCCCTCTGCTAAAGGTCTTTGAGCATTTCTTACAGATAACTTTGCACTGATCATTCGGATCTTGGTTAAAAAATTGCCACACTACACTCTTCCTACTATGGAACACCTTTTCAGGCATTGCACACTGTGCTACTTTCACCAGATGGCCACGCTGTCCTAAAACTGTTTTTGTTTTTGACAAAACGTTTTTGGCCAGATACAGGCCTGCCAGATGAAAGCTGTTGCGATGTAGATGGCTGCTGCGGATCATCCTCCTCCGCTTCTGAGCTACTGGCAGCGGCACCCTCTTCCTCAAATGGCTGCCAATCTGGGTCAACAACTGGGTCATCTCTCACCTCCTCTTCAATGTCATGTGCACCTTCCTCTGTGTCACCGTGTAAGGTGCTATAGCGTTCGGGACGGGGCACCATAGTCTCATCAGGGTCAGATTCTGGCTCAGTACACTGCGAGGGCAATGTAGTGATCTGAGTCAATAGAACAGCATAATAATCTAGCTGTGGCTGTGCATCAGTGCACTCCATGTCCGATTCATCTTGTAATGGGCTGTTAATAATTTCCCTTTCTAACCCAGGCATGGTATGTGTAAAGAGCTCCATGGAGTAAACTGTAGTGTCGCCTGCCGCATCCTTCACTTTTGGTTTGGGTGAAGGACACAAGGAAACGACTTGTTCCTGACCTGGAGCATCCACTGACGACTCGCTGCTTTTATATTTGGAACTTTCTGAAGAGGAGGCGAAAGAGCGAGAGGCTGAGTCAGCAAGGAAAGCCAAAACTTTTTCCTGCTGCTCCAGCTTTAAAAGCCGTTTTCCTACTCCAAGATAAGGGAGCCTTCGAGGCCTTGTGTAGCCAGACGATGACGCTGGCTCAACACCTCGAGCCTTAGGTGCTATTTTGCTTTTCCCACTACTACCAGATGCTCCACCACCACCATCAGTACCAGCTGGCAACGACCGCCCACGGCCTCTTCCACCAGACTTCCTCATTTTTGGGAAAATCTAACCAAAATAACAACCGTTATGTGGTACTGTAAAACTAGGTAGAAGGTGTATATAAACTTGTTGAGAATTTAAATCTTTTTTTTTGGGAGACTGAACCAAAACTCAGGCCCAGTGTATAACACTACACAATGTAAGTGGCAGAACATAGCTGGCTGATATACAACAAACTAACAGAACTGACATAGATCCACTTTGTGACAATTTGAATCTCCCTTTTTTTGGGGGGAGAATGCACCAAAATTCAGGCCCAGTGTATAATACTACACAATGTAAGTGGCAGAATGTGGCTGGCTGATATACGACAAACTAACAGAACTGACGTAGATCCACTTTGTGACAATTTAAATCTCCCTTTTTTTGGGGGGAGACTGCACCAAAACTCAGGCCCAGTGTATAACACTACACAATGTAGTGGCAGAACGTAGCTGGCTGATATACAACAAACTAACAGAAATTACGTAGATCCACTTTGCTGCAGTGCCTGAGAAACTAACGCCGCATCGCCCACATTCTCAACACGGCTGATTATTGGGTGTACACAATCCTAGATTCTCGCTACCGGTACAACTTACAATGCCTCATAACACCGTTGAATCGGGAGCATAAAATGCTGGAGTACCAAGACACACTGGTGCATTCCATCATGTTCTCTTTTCCAACCGAGAGCAGTGCTGCTAGTGCTTTACAAAGCAGCTCAGTGCGTCGAGGCAGTGGAGGAAGTGCTGCACAAAGAGGGAGCAGAAGCAGTGCCTCAGCACAAGGCAAGACCAGTTTGGCCCAAAAGTATTGTGTGCCCGCCACAATTGTCTACACCATCTCAGACGGCTCCAGTCAGCAGGAGGCAATGTTTCCATCAGATGGTGACAGACTACATGTCTTGCCCTCTCAGTGTACTCCCAGACGGCTCTTCCCCCTTCAAGTTTTGGGTCTCTAAGCTGGATAAATGGCCAGAGCTTAGCCAGTATGCATTGGAGGTGCTGGCTTGCCCTACTGCTAATGTATTATCAGAATGCATCTTTAGTGTCGCAGGTGGTGTACTAACAGACCGTCGCATGCAACTATCCTCCGATAACGTTGACCGGCTTACACTTCTGAAAATGAACAAGGCCTGGATCTCGCAGGAATTTACCACTCCTCTTCCAGATTAAATAAATTGGTTGGCAACAGTATCCAGGTCTCCTGTTGTGTTCATGTTTCTACCACCTGAACTGTAATCCCTGCGCTCCAACACCGCCAGTTGCTGCTCATTAGTGCCGTCTGCACAGTCAACGCATGACCCAGTGTTATTGGGTTTCAGTAATGTCAACTGATCCCCAGCTGTCTATCCGGCAATTTCTCCTGCTCCGTCCAGACTCACACTGCAACAGATATTAAACTTGCTCCAATTAGGCCTCAGTCTACACTCTGCTTCTCCTGGATTCCCTGTGCTCCAACACCACCAGTTGCTGCTCAGAAGTGCTGTCTGCACAGTCAACAGTTGCTCCTCTGTTATTGGGTTTCAGTAACGTCAGCTGATCCCCAGCTGTGTATCCGGCAATTTATTCAGTTCCCTCCACACTCACACTACTACAGATATTAAAGGGAACGTGTTTCCCCCCAGGAGTTTGTAACTAAAAGAGCCACCTTGTGCAGCACTAATGCTGCATTTGGACAAGGTGGTCTTTTAGTTATGCTCCTTGCACATGCTGAACTAAACACTTATAAAATACTAGATGGTGGCCCGATTCTAACGCATCGGGTATTCTAGAATATGCATGTGCACGTAGTATATTGCACAGCCCACGTAGTATATTACCCAGCCACGTAGTATATTGCCCAGCCACGTTGTATATTGCCCAGCCACGTAGTATATTGCCCAGTCACATAGCATATTGCCCAGCCACGTAGTATATTGCCCAGCCATGTAGTATTTTGTCCAGTCACATAGTATATTGCCCAGTCATGTAGTATATTGCCCAGCCACATAGTATATTGCCCAGTCACGTAGTATATTGACCAGCCACATAGTATATTGCCCAGTCACGTAGTATATTGCCCAGTCATGTAGTATATTGCCCAGTCACATAGTATATTGCCCAGCCACATAGCATATTGCCCAGTCACGTAGTATATTGCCCAGTCACATAGTATATTGCCCAGTCACGTAGTATATTGCCCAGTCACGTAGTATATTGCCCAGTCACATTGTATATTGCCCAGCCACGTAGTATATTGCCCAGTCACATAGCATATTGCCCAGTCACGTAGTATATTGCCCAGTCATGTAGTATATTGCCCAGTCACGTAGTATATTGCCCAGCCACATAGTATATTGCCCAGTCACGTAGTATATTGCCCAGTCACATAGTATATTGCCCAGTCACGTAGTATATTGCCCAGTCACGTAGTATATTGCCCAGTCACGTTGTATATTGCCCAGCCACGTAGTATATTGCCCAGTCACATAGCATATTGCCCAGCCACGTAGTATATTGCCCAGCCATGTAGTATTTTGTCCAGTCACATAGTATATTGCCCAGTCACATAGTATATTGCCCAGCGATGTAGTATATTGCCCAGTCACGTAGTATATTGCCCAGCCACATAGTATATTGCCCAGTCACGTAGTATATTGCCCAGCCACTTAGTATATTGCCCAGTCATGTAGTATATTGCCCAGCCACGTAGTATATTGCCCAGTCACGTAGCATATTGCCCTGTCACATAGTATATTTCCCAGCCACGTAGTATATTGCCCAGTCACATAGTATATTGCCCAGCCACATAGTATATTGCCCAGTGACGTAGTATATTGCCCAGCCATGTAGTATATTGCCCAGCCATGTAGTATATTGCCCAGCCATGTAGTATATTGCCCAGTCACGTAGTTTATTGCCCAGTGACTTAGTATATTGCCCAGCCACATAGGATATTGCCCAGCCACGTAGTATATTGGCCAGCCACGTAGTATATTGCCCAGTCACGTAGTATATTGTCCAGTTACGTAGTATATTGCCCAGTGACGTAGTATATTGCCAAGTGACGTAGTATACAGCACAAAGCCATGTAGTATATTGCACAGCGACGTAGTGTACAGCATAGAGCCACGTAGTATATTGCCCAGCCACGTAGTAGATTGGCCAGTCACGTAATATATTGCCCAGCTACGTAGTATATTGCCCAACCTCGTATGTCACAGGTTAAAAAATAAAAAATAAACATATTGTCACCTTCCGAGGGCCCCTTGTAGTTCGGTCACATGACTGTGACGTCATGGCAGGTCGTTCTCGCACAGGCGCGCAGAGCCTGTGATGACGTCGTGGTCACATAACTGACGTCTTGGCAGGTCCTTCTCCCATACCATCCTTGCCACCGGAACCTGCCGCTTGCATGGAGCGGTCACCGGAGTGTCGCGAAAGGTGAGTATATAATGACTTTTTATTTTTTTAACATTAGATGTTTTTACCATTGACGCTGCATAGGCAGCATCAATAGTAAAAACTTGGTCACACGGGGTTAATAGCGGTGGTAACGGAGTGAGTTACCTGCGAAATAACGCGGTCCGTTACCACTAGCATTAATACTGTGTAAGCGGTGACTGTAGGGAGTATGGAGCAGGTGTCGGGCGCTGACTGCAGGGGAGTAGGGAGGGACTAATCCGACTGTGGCCATCGCTGATTGGTCGCGGCAGCCATGACAGGCAGCTGGAGAGACCAATCAGTGACTTGGATTCCATGACAGACAGAGGCCGCGACCAATGAATATCCGTGACAGATAGAAGAACAGACAGAAAAACGGAAGTGACCCTTAGACAATTATATAGTAGATGTCCCCTCATACCGTGAAAGTCCCGGAGACAGGACTTTCCGTCCTAATCAGACACAGCACAGCTGTCATTCATACCCCCATGAGCGCCGTGTGCCACCTCCTGAGCATTGTTTGAATCTGTCCCGGAGCCTGCGCTGTTATGTTATCCCTTGGCCATGCGCAGTTAGCGCTGCCGGTCTTCTGACATCATTTGATGTCAGGCCGACGGCGCCTGTGCGGCCGCGCTGCCCGAGATCCCGCCCCGCAGTGTCTTCTGATTTATTCACACTGCGGGGCTGGGATTCATGGGCATGCACAGTGCATATCTCCACCTCTCACGCATCTCATTCCGACTTCTTCAGACTGTGCGGCATTAGCTGATCCCTAAGCGCATGCCACGGCGATTAGGGATCAGCTGATGCCGCACAGCCTGAAGAAGGTGGAGGGAGATGAGTGAGAAGAGAAAATAGGCACTGCGCATGCCCATGAATCCCAGCCCCGCAGTGTGAATAAATCAGAAGACACTGCAGGGCGGGATCTCGGGCAGCACGGCCGCACAGGCGCAGTCAGCCTGACATCAAATGATGTCAGAAGACGGGCAGCACTAACTGCACGTGCCCAAAGGATAACATAACAGCGCAGGCTCCGGGACAGATTCAAACAACACTGAGGAGGCGGCACCCGGCGCCAAGGGGGTATGAATGATGGCTGTGCTGCGTCTCATTAAGAAGGAAATTCCCGCCTCTGGGACGGTTTCACGATGTGAGGGGGCACATTTTATAAGTGTTTACTTCAGCGTCTGCAAGGCGCATAACTAAAGGAGCCACCTTTTCCTTGTGCAGCATTAGTGCTGCACAAGGTGGATCTTTTACTTACAAACGCCTGGAGGGGTTACAGGTTCCCTTTCAACTTGCTCCAATTAGGCCTCAGCCTACACTCTGTTTCTCCTGTAATCCCTGGGCTCCAACACTGCCAGTTGCTGCTTGAAAGTGCGGTCTGAACAGTCAACACATGCTCCAGTGTTTTGGGGATCAGTAACATCAGCTGATCCCCAGCTGTGTGTGCGGCTATTTCTCCTGCTCCCTCCACATTGACACCACTACAGATTTTAAATTTGCTCCAAATAAGCCTCAGCCAACACTCTGTTTATTCTGTAATCCCTGGGCTCCAACACAGCCAGTTGCTGCTCAGAAGTGTCTTTGGCACGGGTACTCCCTCCTGCCCAGCCTGGTTCCAGCACACCAGCTGTTTCCGGGTAGTGTCTTGGTCACTTTCCCTCCAATACGTTGTCCTGTAGGGTTGCGGTCGGGTTAGCTAACTCTATGGTGCCTGCAGTTTAGGTGTTTCCTATGTGGGCTGCGGGAACTGGCAATCAAGGCTGGTTCCGTAGTGCCAATAGCACAAGCTCCCCCTGTCGGACTGTGGGTTTTCGGTAACTACGGCCGGCTCGCGGCCTAGCAATTTTTTTTTCATGTGGACCTTCTGCTGCCTATCTGAGTTTCAGCACCATTAGCTGGTTCTTTGGAAGACAATCTTAAATAGGTCCCCCTGGTTCCAGTACCATCAGCTGGTTCCAGGCAGAGCCTTTGGCTTAGGTGCCTCCTTCTCGGTATCCGAGTTCCACCAATGTCTGGTGGTCCTTGGTAGTACTTCCTGGCATGGGTACCTCCTGCTTAGTAACCGAGTTCCAGTACCTTCAGCTGGTCCTCCACAGTTCCATTGACTCTTGTACCTTTGGCTACCCATCCGGGTTCCAGTCCCATCAGCTGTTTCTCGGCAGTGTCTTTGGTGCGGGTACACCCTACTGCCCAGCCTGGTTCCAGCACACCAGCTGTTTCCGGGTAGTGTCAAAGTCACTTTGCCTCCAATACGTTGTCCTGTCGGGTTGCGGTCAGTTTAGCCTACTCTATGGTGCCTGCATTTTAGGTGCTTCCTATGTGGGCTGCGGGAACTGGCAATCAAGGCTGGTTACATAGTGCCAATAGGACAAGCTCCCCCTATAGGACTGTGGGTTTTCGGAAACTATGGCCGGCTCGCGGCCTAGCAATTTTTTTTTTCATGTGGACCTTCTGCTGCCTATCTGAGTTCCAGCACCATTAGCTGGTTCTTTGGAAGACAATCTTGAATAGGTCCCCCCGGTTCCAGTACCATCAGCTGGTTCCAGGCAGAGCCTTTGGCTTAGGTGCCTCCTTCTCGGTATCTGAGTTCCACCAACGTCTGGTGGTCCTTGGTAGTGCTTTCTGGCACGGGTACCTCCTGCTTAGTAACCGGGTTCCAATACCATCAGCTGGTCCTCGGTAGTTCCATTGGCTCTTGTACCTTCTGCTCCCCATCCTGGTTCCAGTACCACCAGCTGGTTCCAGGCAGAGCCTTTGGCTTAGATGCCTTCTTCTCGGTATCCGAGTTCCACCATTGTCTGGTGGTCCTTGGTAGTGCTTTCTGGCATGGGTACCTCCTGCTTAGTAACCGGGTTCCAGTACCGTCAGCTGGTCCTCGGTAGTTCTATTCACTGTTGTACCTTCGGCTACCCATCCGGGTTCCAGTACCGTCAGCTGGTCCTTGGCAGTGTCTTTTGCTCTTGTACCTTCTGCTCCCCATCCTGGTTCCAGTACCGTCAGCTGGCTCCAGGCAGAGCCTTTGGCTTAGGTGCCTCCTTCTCGGTATCCGAGTTCCACCAATGTCTGGTGGTCCTTGGTAGTGCTTTCTGGCACAGGTACCTCCTGCTTAGTAACCGGGTTCCAGTACCGTCAGCTGGTCTTCGGTAGTTCCATTGGCTCTTGTAACTTCAGGTAGCCATCTGGGTTCCAGTACCGTCAGCTGGTTCTTGGCAGTTCCTCAGCCTTCTTGCACCTTCTGCTACATTTCCAAGTTCAAGCTTTTGGAAATGTTTTTTGCTAATCATTCTGGATCTCCCTGATGACGACCCTAAAGACGACGACCCTGAAGACCACAACGAAGAAGACGACGACCCCGGAGATGACGACCCCAGAGACGACGACCCTGGAGACGACGACCATGAAGACCACCCCGAAGAAGACAACGACCCAGGAGACGACGACCCTGGAGATGACAACCCTAGAGACGATGACCCTGGAGACGATGACCCTGGAGACCACCCCAAAGAAGACCAAGAAGCAGAAGAACAAGAAGCTGCAGAACAAAAAGCAGCAGAACATTAAGCATAAGACTAAAAATCAGAGCAAAAGATATTATCTAAATTATAAGCAGAAGAAGACTAAGCAGTGTATGGGGGTAAGTCCGTTCCTCCTCGTGGTGCCCCTGGAAAAAACCTGCTGCTGCAGGCCAAACTGAACGCGGACAAATCCTGTTGTAAATCTTTTGTGACGGGCAGAACGGAAGGTGTAATCTTCAAACTTTTATAGATAACAACTACAGGAATGCCTGACACAAATAAGAATATGATGAAGAAGAAGAAGATGAAGAAGTAGAATATCAAGAAGAATAATAGTTGAATAAAAAGAATATGAAGAATGTAAAAAGAAAGAATAATAGGAAGAAGGTGAAGAAGAAGAAGATGAATAATAATAATAATAATAATAATAATTTTTATTTATATAGCGCCAACATATTCCGCAGCACTTTACAATTAAGCGGGGACATGTACAGACAATAAATTCAGTATAAGTTAAGACAATTTAAACAGTGACATTAGGGGTGAGGTCCCTGCTCGCAAGCTTACAATCTACAAGGAAATGGGGGGACACAATAGGTGAAAAGTGCTTGTTATTCTGTTGCAGCTCCTGCGCAGCCATAGTTGAGGGCAGAGCAAAGTACTGCAGTGCACAGGTGCTGGGAAAGGTCAGAGAGGCCCAGAGCCTGCGCACTGCAGTACTTTACGCTACCCTCAACAGGGCAAATCAGTATGCCTGCGCAGGAGCCGCAACAGAAGCAAGGAAGAGGACGTCATCGCATGAAGATGGGAAGCACCAGTCCCGGACATGCGATGCCCATCGAACCCACACCGAGCCGGGACCACCCCTGGGTGAATATAATCTAACTTGTTTTTCTTATCTTTCAGTTTACATCGGGGGCTTATCCACAGCATTACAGAATGCTGTAGATAAACCCCTAATGGCGGTGGCTGTTGTGAATTCTGTGGCTGAATTCACTCCTGTGGTCACAAGTGGTACTGCAGCTTCTGGGCTTCCTCCCTCAGGTGTTCTGGTGAGCTCGTTGGCTGCCTTGTTATTTAACTCCACCTGATTCTGTCTTCCTTGCTCCTTGTCAATGTTCCAGTGTTGGATCTGAGTTTCTGGATCTTTCCTGTGGCCTGCTGCTCTGCTTGGATGGGTGCTTCTTTGCTTTTGTTGCTGTTTTTTCTGTCCAGCTTGTCTATTCGTTTTTGCTGGAAGCTCTGAGACGCAAAGGGTGTACCGCCGTGCCGTTAGTTCGGCACGGTGGGTCTTTTTGCCCCCTTTGCGTGGTTTTTTGCTTTAGGGTTTTTTGTAGACTGCAAAGTTCTCTTTGCTATCCTCGCTCTATCTAGAATATCGGGCCTCACTTTGCTGAATCTATTTCATCCCTACGTTTTGTCTTTTCATCTTGCTAACAGTCATTATATGTGGGGGGCTGCCTTTTCCTTTGGGGTATTTCTCTGAGGCAAGTCAGGCTTGTATTTCTATCTTCAGGCTAGTCAGTTCCTCAGGCTGTGCCGAGTTGCATAGGTAGTGTCAGGCGCAATCCACAGCTGCCTTTCGTTGTGTTTAGGATAGGTTCAGGTATTGCGGTCTACAGAGATTCCACGTCTCAGAGCTCGTTCTATTGTTTTTGGGTTATTGTCAGATCACTGTATGTGCTCTGATTACTGCACACTGTGTTACTGGATTGCCTTCATAACAGGTGGCCGCAGCTTAGATGAGAAAAATGAGGTGACAGGTTCCCTTTAAGCACTGACAATAAAACATTCAAAATCGATGAGAAATTGGAGTTTATAATGACTTTTATATAGGGTAACATTTAGAAAGGATTTAAAAAAAATATAGTTTTGCCTGCACTACACCAGAATGTAGCAGTCAACATCACCCGTTCCTTAACAAAATCTCTCTTACATGGTACATTTCCCCACAGACACTTGGACGAGTAAGCATGGCCAAGGGCAGTAAATCTCGTTGACTGGGCACTGGGTGACTCTGATGGATGTGGGTCAGGCACTGCTCCACAAGTTTTGGAATTCCCAAGGCTTGCAGGCCAAACCGCTACATTTAACACTTCCTCCACTGCTTTTGCCTCATCTGTCTCCTCTAGGGACTCCACTTGCACCCTCCAACTCTGCCTTCATGAGACATGCACTCCAACAGTGCATAGCAAACCCCCACCACCTCCGTACTGCGCAGCCAGAGCTCAACGCTCTCAGACAGTCTTAAAATTGATATGCCTTGGAGAATGCAGTTATACAGCTGAAGAGTTGTGAACAGCTCTCCATGCTGAGTTTGATCAATGGCTCTCTGCGCTGAACCTGCATTCAGGGAAGGCCGTGTCAGATAACGGTGCAAACCTCATGGCAGCCCTACTGTGAGGCAAGCTCACACACATGCCTTGCATGACTCATGTCCTCAACATGGTGGTGCAGCATTTTTTCAGTCACTATCCTGGCCTGGGTGACCTTCTCCAGAAAGCATGTAAGCTGTGTGCTCATTTCCGCAGTTCGCACCTCTCTGCTCATCGACTTGCATCGATACAGAGGTCTTTTTCCATGCCAGCTAACAGGTTGATATGCGGTGTGATGACACAGTGGAATTCCACTCTGCATATGGTGCAGCGACTGTGGCAGCAGCAGCGAGCCCTGATGCAGTATGTCATGCCTAATAGCCTGGGCCAATGCAGTATGGAGGTGGCACATATCACGTTTACAGAGTGGGCACAGATTAAGGACCTCTGCACCCTTCTGCACAGTTTTGAAATGGCTACTAAGCTGGTTAGCGTGGATGCCGCCATCATCAGCATTACTATTCCAATCATTTTTATTCTTGAGCAGACTTTGAGTAGCCTGGGAGAGGAGATGGTTCTCCCAGAAGAAGAGGAGAAAGCAGAGGAGGCTACGGAAGGGATAACATTGTCTCGAAGTTTAAGACTGTCATCACACAGGTGGGTGGCAATGGAGGGTGGAGTACTGCATTCGAAGGGGGCTGGTGATGATAACAGATAAACTGTTATTGAAGGTGCATGATCCGAGGAACAAATGGAGGAGGAAGAGGTGATGGGCAAGCAACTGTCAGATGAAGAGGATAATCCTCCCATCTCTGTTGTTCGGGGTTGGCAGGAGGGGACAGAGGAAACAAGCCTCATTGTTACCCAGCCACCAACACAGCATGGGCACGGACCTTATGGTAGAGCTCGACATATGAGTGCCTTCTTGCTGCACTATATGCAATATGATCCCCGTATAGTAATGATTAGGAATAATTCTGACTACTGGATTGCCACTTTATTAGACCCATGTTATAAAACCAAATTTTGTCAGATGATTCCTGCCATAGAAAGGGACCTGCAAATGCTGGAGTATCAAAACACGCTTTTATACAACCTTAAGAGAGCTTTTCCCAGGACAGCAGTGAAGCACACCGTTCACATCGCTTCAATTTGTCAATGCCAAAACATTAGCAGCAGCATTAGTGGTGAAAGTGGAAGTGTTCTGCATTCCTCCACATATGATGCTTTGTGGATTCTAGCATACGGCTAAACCTTCATCCATTGCCTAAGTAAACGGACTGTATAGGTTCTTAAGTCTATATTTATTGAGATGGTGAACGATGAACAACAATAGTAGATGATATTGTGAGATATTCGATATAAGGGATGATCAGGTAAAAACTACAAAGGAAATAAGAGTGCATCAGTACTTGGCATATTACAGCATGTTGCAAGATGCAATAACATGAATAACAGAGAGATTAGAGAGCTACCACTGAACACAGGATAAGGCAGATACACAGTTATCATGGTTATCTTAGGGCAGGTTTAGGCTGTCAGCATTGTATTACTTTATATAGGCAAACATCTATCTGCATTTAGAGAAACAGCAATATGAAATAAAGCAAAACATGCCTAATTACATACTCTGCTACATAGTGGCTGCATAACTGTTCTAACATAACACACACATGTAAGTACATTTGTGCCTTACCGGAATCCGCTTATCAAGAGCAATGATCTGCAGGAAGAGAGAGCCAGGAACATGTGTGTAAGACTCAAGTTCCGGGGGAAAATGACTACTTTGCCTGGGAAACCATGGGGGGAGGTTCTAGTTAGAACACAGACTTAAAGCGATAAGCTCCTAGATACAGAACAGGATAAATGTGTACCTAATGACCTCTAATGGTGACAACTGGTACTACATTGTGAATTAAATTGCTGCACATTAATGGGCAGAACACTCCCCGCTTGGCATCAACGGATGCCACTATGTGATTTTTTGGGGAAAATAACAATACAAGTTCAGTAACTGTCCTGAGGAACAGTTTGTTCTCCCCAAGCTTGCACACTCTGACCTCTACTTTGTGCACCTTCCCACCCTTGCTGGGAAAGGACTTGGTAACTAGGCCGAGTGGCCACTCGTTTCGATGCGACTGACTGTCTTTGACGAGTACAACATCACCAGGTTGGATGTTTGGGTGCTCTTTCTGCCACTTTGTCCTGATTTACAGAGTGGAGAGATACTGCCTTCTCCATCTGTCCCAAAAGACATTGGACATGCTTTGTACAAGTATTGTAACCTTGGCTCTTTCCAGGTTGGGAGCGGTAAACCCATACTTACAGTTATGCCAAACTTTACAATCTGGGTATCGTGTGTTCACAGAGTGGAGCCAGTTTAGTATGGCTCATCACAAACCCAATATGGCATTGTTCCTTCTCGTCTATGGTTTTGAGGTATGCTACTGCTGCGATCGCTTTGACTGGGTCATTGTTGCGGTACCAGAAGAACCTCAAGTAGTTTCTGTATTCCTCCTTGACGAGAAAACAGTGGAATATCTGTTGTATATCAGCCATAAATGCCACCGTATCTCTGCATAAACAGAGTAGTGCTTCTAGGAGTCTGTTGTTTTGGCCCAACAATAGGACATCATTCAATGAGATGTCTTCGCATTTGGTGTTTGAGTCGAATACCACTCTTATTTGCCCTGGATTCTTAGGATGGTACACTCCGAAGATGGGCAAGCACCAACACTCCTCTGAGTGCCGAAGTGCAGGTGCAATCTCTGCGTGGTTGTTCTGGAATATCTTCCCCATGAAAGTAAATGTTCCTTCGTCTCAGGTGACTTCTGAAACTTGTGTATGAGGGAGATGAATCGGTTGTAGACCAGTTCCCTGTTGTTGGGTAGGCGTCTTCTCTGAGGTCGAAATGTTAATGGTGCAACCCAACTGTTTGACTTGTCCTTCACAATTTGACTATCCATGATGTCCAAGAACGTCTTATCTTCTATAGACATTGCTATCTTGTTGTCTTCCTCCGTCCTGTGGAAGACTGTACATCCTATGTGGTCTTGTTCACCTTCACAGGTGTGGTCTTTGTCGGTAAGAACTGAGAAAGGGCAAGGTAGGGAAGTGCTGTATGGTAATGACTTTACCAGTAGACTATTGTTACATGGCTGGAAGAGAGATGGACGTCCATTTTCAAGCGTGATGGTAAGCATACTGTTGACTGAGGCTGGCTTGTGTGCTCCTCCTAGACAGACGTCTCCTATAATGACCTATCCAAGGTCAAGCCTCTGTGCGTATGGAGCATTCTGGGGGCCGTTGATATATTCTTTAGTCCTGTGGGCTCGTAGTATATCTCTTCCCAGGAGTAAAGCTATTGGGGTTTCTGGGTCCAACTCGGGTATCAGCTGGGCTATATGCTTCAGGTGGGGGTGATGTGCTGCCACCTCCATTGACAGTATCTCTGACCTGTTGTCGGAATCTAGTTGCACTCCAGGATGGTCGGTAGTGATAGGCAGGTCTGACCATCTATGGACTCCATCTTGTATCCAGTTGCTTTCCTCCCAGCCGTCTCAACGGTACCTGAACACGTCTTCAAGGAGTAGGGAGAACTGGGACCTACAATGCGGAAGTTGTCAAAAAAGATGGACTTGGCTAGAGACCTGTTACTTTGGTCATCCAGGATTGCATATATCTTGAACGCCTTGTCCCTGCGACCTGCTGGGTAGACTCAGACAAGGCAGATTTTTGAACAGGATCTTCCTCCTGTCAGTCCCTTACAGATCTCGGTACATTGAGAGGTAACCACAGGTGTGTCTTCTTCAGTGTTCTTTTGCTTCCCATCATGCTCCTCTGCTTGTGACAATGCTCGTGGAGGTGGTCCAGGGTGCAAGGCTGTGTTGTGATCCATGCTGCACATTTCACGCTAGCTTCACATTTTCTGGCTAGATCAGATATTGTGGCACAGCACTTGAAGCAGATGTTGATTTTGACATGTTTTTGGGATCATTATTAGACTGCCGAAAATGCACAAGCTGAAGATTTTACATTGGCCCTCACAAGTCTGCTAATCTGAATATCATTGAAAATCTGTGGCTAGACCTCAAAATAGCAGTGCATGCAAGACGACACAGGAATCTCACAGAATTGGAAGAATTGTCCAAGGAAGAATGAATAAAGATCCCTCAAACAATTGACTGGCTTACAGTCCTCATCTTTCAGCTCTGCTTTCCATACTAGTCACCTGGCAATAACATCTGGTGGGGGCATCACGTGAATCTTGAGTATGAAGGATTGGAACACTCTGAGTAAAACTGAAACATCATGGTGTTTCAAGACCCAGGGGGCATGTTACTGTGTCTTATGTTTTCGAGATTTTTTGAAAGCTAATGTCATACGCCGTACCCATGATTTATTTATCAGATTTGTCCAAGTGTCTCTTTGAATACATTTTTATACTTTTTCTTTTGTCACAGATGATTTGATTTGTTTTCACTAACTGTACCAATGGCAATCATCATGTCAGTAAGGAAGAGGGGCCTCAAACTGTCACTGGAGTTGGGAAACTAATTATCCCTGTTCTGGGAGTACTCTTAACCCCTTGACCCCCAAAGCTTTTTCCGGTTTTGTGCTTTTGTTTTTGCTCCCCTTCTTTCCAGAGCCATAAATGTTTTATTTTTGCATTGATATGGCCATGTGAGGGCTTAGTTTTTGCTGGATGAGTTGTATTTTGAAAGACCAAAGAAATGATGAGGAATCCAGCTCAATGAGATAGTGAAAAAAAACCCTTTTCTTTATTCACTTGAAAAATGTGTTCAGCAGAGCAGGGGTCCCCAACTCCAGTCCTCAAGGCCCACCAACATGTCATGTTTTCAGGATTTCCTTAGTCTTGCCCAGGTAATAATTGCATCACCTGTGCAATGCAAAGGAAATCCTGAAAACATGACCTGTTGGTGGGCCTTGAGGACTGGAGTTGGGGACCCCTGCAGTAGAGGATAAAAACACCAGCAATAACAGAGAATATCAATGTGTTTCTGGTCACCAAGCACCCTTAGTCATGATAGTCCCATCATGACAAAGGGTGCTTGGTCAACAGAAACGCATTGATATCGCATTTCATTCTCTGTTATTGCTGATGTTTTTATCCTCTACTTGAACACATTTTTCAAGTGAATAAAGAAAAGGTTTTTCTTCACTATCTCATTGAGGCGATGTTCTGATCGCATCTATGTAGTAGAATTGCTCACTTGATATGAGTGCCGATCACTGGGTGGCACTCAGAGCAAGCAGTCACTGCCTACTATAGAGGTCTCCAGGAGACTTCAGGTTGTAACAGGGCAGAGAAGTACACCTGTGCAGGAGTGCCGATGCTGGGGAGCGATGATGAAGCAGGAGGGCGTCGTCACAAGAAGATGGGAGGCACCGAACCCGGACCTGCGACACCCATCGGACCAAACCACACAGGACCGTCCCACCGGGTGAGTATAATATAATTTATTTTTCCTCACTTGCAGGTCGAACCGTGGGCTTATATACAGCATTATAGAATGCTGTAGATAAACCCTGAAAGGTGGTGACAGCATCTTATAGCGGCAAAATTTGCTGACAGGTTCCCTTTAATATGAGATCCAAACACAGGCAATATGCAGTGATCTTCTACCCTTAGATCTCCCAGGTTGGCGTGAAACACTAGTGACAGTTTACCAGCCTTTCCTTATTTGTTCTTAGGCTATATGCACACGTTCAGGTTTTTTTTGCGTTTTTTTCGCGTTTTTTCCGCTGTAAAATCGCGATAAAAACGTGAAAAAAACGCTAACATATGGTTCCCAATCGTTTGTATGGATTCCGCAAAAATTGTGCAAATGTAGCGTTTTTTTCCGCGAAAAAAACGAATTGCGGAAAAAAAAGCAACATGTTCATTATTTTTGCGGAATCGCTGATTTCCCGCATCCATAGACTTGCATTGAAACGCTAGAAATCCGCTAATCATATAAAAATTTGCGGATTTCTAGCGTTTATTTCCGGAAAAACTACAGGAAGTGACATCCCATAAGCTATCCCATCATGCCATTCATGCGCATCCCATAATCCAGGAAGAGGAAACTCCCACACCATTCCCGTCTTCCTGTCTTATGGCTGCCGACATGGAGGGGTATGATCAGATGAGGCTGGATGTGGTGCAGATGATAAGTGTGGTAACTGTGTGTGTGTATGTATATGTGTATATATGTGTGTGTCTGTGTATATATGTGTGTGCGTGTGTTCGGACATCGGCCGATGAGACTAGTCTCATCGGCCGATGTCTGTTCCCTCCAAGTCGTTGCAGCAGGCTCAGCTCGATGGGAGCAGTATTTCCCATCGAACTGTCCCTGCTGTTATGTACTTTATTTAATTTTATTGTAGCCCCCTCCCCCTAAATCAAATAAAATGTCCAAACAATTTCCCCCACCAAATGTCCCCTAAAATAACGGTCATTGGTGACCAGTGGTTACGGGCCCATTCCCCCTAAAAAACACAATTATTCACCCCTATTCACCCCTAAACTAAATTATCATTGGTGGCTAGTGTATAATAATTAACATTGGTGGCCAGTGTTAATTTCCTTAAATATATAATGTAGTCCCTTTTATTAATTTACATTGGTGGTCAGTGGAAATGATATATAAATTATTATTCATTTTCATTGGCGGTCAGTGGAAATGATATATAAATTATTCATTTTCATTGGTGGTCAATGGAAATGATATATAAATTATTATTTATTTTCATTGGTGGCCAGTGAAAAAAATGATAATAAAATGTACTACTTCATTGGTGGCCAGTGGTTACCTTATAATTACCTGTCCCCGGCGATCGCCACCTAAAATAAAAAATAAAAAAACAAACCCATACTCACCTAAACGCCCAATTCCACGACTCGCTCGTCAGAAAAAAATAAAAAAAACAAACCACAATGTATACCTACCTCTTATGAAAGGTAATTCAATACCACAATGGACATAGAGGTCAGAACACATACAGTGACCTGACAATAACCCAAAAACATAGAACGAGCTCTGAGATGTGGGAACCCTGCTGACCGCAATCCCTAATCCTCTCCAACACACTAGAGGCAGCCGTGGATTGCGCCTAACGCTCAATATGCAACTCGGCACAGCCTGAGAAACTAGCTAACCTGAAGATAGAAAATAAGCCTACCTTGCCTCAGAGAAATACCCCAAAGGAAAAGGCAGCCCCCACATATAATGACTGTGAGTTAAGATGAAAAGACAAATGTAGAGATGAAATAGATTTAGCAAAGTGAGGCCCGACTTTCTGAACAGAGCGAGGATAGGATAGGTAACTTTGCGGTCAACACAAAACCCTACAAAAACCACGCAAAGGGGGCAAAAAGACCCTCCGTACTGAACTAACAGCACGGAGGTACACCCTCTGCATCCCAGAGCTTCCAGCAAGCAGGAAAAAACAAATAGACAAGCTGGACAGAAAAAACAGCAAACAAAATAGCAAAGCGGAACTTAGCTATGCAGAGCAGCAGGCCACAGGAACGATCCAGGAGGAAACAGGTCCAATACTAGAACATTGACTGGAAGCCAGGATCAAAGCACTAGGTGGAGTTAAATAGAGCAGCACCTAACGACTTCACCACATCACCTGAGGAAGGAAACTCAGAAGCCGCAGTACCACTTTCCTCCACCAACGGAAGCTCACAGAGAGAATCAGCCGAAGTACCACTTGTGACCACAGGAGGGAGCTCTGCCACAGAATTCACAACAGTACCCCCCCTTGAGGAGGGGTCACCGAACCCTCACCAGAGCCCCCAGGACGACCAGGATGAGCCATATGAAAGGCACGAACAAGATCGGGAGCATGGACATCAGAGGCAAAGACCCAGGAATTATCTTCCTGAGCATAACCCTTCCACTTAACCAAATACTGGAGTTTCCGTCTTGAAACACGAGAATCCAAAATCTTCTCCACAATATACTCCAACTCCCCCTCCACCAAAACCGGGGCAGGAGGATCAACAGATGGAACCATAGGTGCCACGTATCTCTGCAACAATGACCTATGGAATACGTTATGTATGGAAAAAGAATCTGGAAGGGTCAGACGAAAAGACACAGGATTAAGAACCTCAGAAATCCTATACGGACCAATGAAACGAGGTTTAAACTTAGGAGAGGAAACCTTCATAGGAATATGACGAGAAGATAACCAAACCAAATCCCCAACACGAAGTCGGGACCCACACAGCGTCTGCGATTAGCGAAACGTTGAGCCTTCTCCTGGGACAAGGTCAAATTGTCCACTACATGAGTCCAAATCTGCTGCAACCTGTCCACCACAGTATCCACACCAGGACAGTCCGAAGACTCAACCTGCCCTGAAGAGAAACGAGGATGGAACCCAGAGTTGCAGAAAAACGGCGAAACCAAGGTAGCCGAGCTGGCCCGATTATTAAGGGCGAACTCAGCCAAAGGCAAAAAGGACACCCAGTCATCCTGATCAGCAGAAACAAAGCATCTCAGATATGTTTCCAAGGTCTGATTGGTTCGTTCGGTCTGGCCATTAGTCTGAGGATGGAAAGCCGAGGAAAAAGACAGGTCAATGCCCATCCTACCACAAAAGGCTCGCCAAAACCTCAAAACAAACTGGGAACCTCTGTTAGAAACGATATTCTCTGGAATGCCATGTAAACGAACCACATGCTGGAAGAACAATGGCACCAAATCAGAGGAGGAAGGTAATTTAGACAAGGGTACCAAATGGACCATCTTAGAGAAGCGATCACAGACCACCCAAATGACTGACATCTTTTGAGAGACAGGAAGATCTGAAATAAAATCCATAGAGATATGTGTCCAAGGCCTCTTCGGGACCGGCAAGGGCAAAAGCAACCCACTGGCACGAGAACAGCAGGGCTTAGCCCGAGCACAAATCCCACAGGACTGCACAAAAGTACGCACATCCCGCGACAGAGATGGCCACCAAAAGGATCTAGCCACTAACTCTCTGGTACGAAAGATTCCAGGATGACCAGCCAACACCGAACAATGAACCTCAGAGATAACTTTATTCGTCCACCTATCAGGGACAAACAGTTTCTCCGCTGGGCAACGATCAGGTTTATTAGCCTGAAATTTTTGCAGCACCCGCCGCAAATCAGGGGAGATGGCAGACACAATTACTCCCTCTTTGAGGATACCCGCCGGCTCAGATAAACCCGGAGAGTCGGGCACAAAACTCCTAGACAGAGCATCCGCCTTCACATTTTTAGAGGTAGAGGTACGAAATCACAAAGTCAAAACGGGCAAAAAACAGCGACCAACGAGCCTGTCTAGGATTCAACCGCTTGGCAGACTCGAGATAAGTCAAGTTCTTATGATCAGTCAGGACCACCACGCGATGCTTAACTCCTTCAAGCCAATGATGCCACTCCTCGAATGCCCACTTCATGGCCAGCAACTCTCGATTGCCCACATCATAATTTCGCTCATCAGGTGAAAACTTCCTGGAAAAGAAGGCGCATGGTTTCATCACTGAGCAATCAGAACTTCTCTGCGACAAAACAGCCCCTGCTCCAATCTCAGAAGCATCAACCTCAACCTGGAACGGAAGCGAAACATCTGGTTGACACAACACAGGGGCAGAAGAAAAACGACGCTTCAACTCTTGAAAAGCTTCCACAGCAGCAGAAGACCAATTGACCACATCAGCACCCTTCTTGGTCAAATCGGTCAATGGTTTAGCAATGCTAGAAAAATTGCAGATGAAGCGACGATAAAAATTAGCAAAGCCCAGGAACTTTTGCAGACTTTTCAGAGATGTCGGCTGAGTCCAATCATGGATGGCTTGGACCTTAACAGGGTCCATCTCGATAGTAGAAGGGGAAAAGATGAACCCCAAAAATGAAACCTTCTGAACACCAAAGAGACACTTTGATCCCTTCACAAACAAAGAATTAGCACGCAGGACCTGAAACACCGTTCTGACCTGCTTCACATGAGACTCCCAATCATCCGAGAAGAGCAAAATGTCATCCAAGTACACAATCAGGAATTTATCCAGGTACTCTCGGAAGATGTCATGCATAAAGGACTGAAACACTGATGGAGCATTGGCAAGTCCGAATGGCTTTACTAGATACTCAAAATGGCCCTTGGGCGTATTAAATGCAGTTTTCCATTCATCGCCTCGCTTAATACGCACAAGATTATACGCACCACGAAGATCTATCTTGGTGAACCAACTAGCCCCTTTAATCCGAGCAAACAAATCAGATAACAACGGCAAGGGGTACTGAAATTTAACCGTGATCTTATTTAGAAGGCGGTAATCTATACAAGGTCTCAGTGAACCATCCTTCTTGGCTACAAAAAAGAACCCTGCTCCTAATGGCGACGATGACGGGCGAATATGCCCCTTCTCCAAGGACTCCTTCACATAACTCCGCATAGCGGCGTGCTCAGGCACAGATAAATTAAACAGTCGAACTTTTGGGAATTTACTACCAGGAATCAAATCGATAGCACAATCACAATCCCTATGCGGAGGTAGGGTATCGGACTTGGGTTCATCAAATACATCCCGGTAATCAGACAAGAACTCTGGAACCTCAGAAGGGGTGGATGACGAAATAGTCAGAAATGGGACATCACCATGTACCCCCTGACAACCCCAGCTGGACACAGACATGGATTTCCAATCTAATACTGGATTATGGACTTGTAGCCATGGCAACCCCAACACGACCACATCATGCAGATTATGCAACACCAGAAAGCGAATAACCTCCTGATGTGCAGGAGCCATGCACATGGTCAGCTGGGTGCAGTACTGAGGCTTATTCTTGGCCAAAGCCGTAGCATCAATTCCTCTCAATGGAATAGGACACTGCAAGGGCTCCAAGAAAAACCCACAATGCCTAGCATACTCCAAGTCCATCAAATTCAGGGCAGCGCCTGAATCCACAAATGCCATGACAGAATACGATGACAAAGAGCAGATCAAGGTAACGGACAGAAGAAATTTTGACTGTACCATACTAATGGTGGCAGACCTAGCGAACCGCTTAGTGCGCTTAGGACAATCAGA
The DNA here is from genome assembly GCF_032444005.1 of Ranitomeya imitator. Classification (NCBI taxonomy): domain Eukaryota; kingdom Metazoa; phylum Chordata; class Amphibia; order Anura; family Dendrobatidae; genus Ranitomeya; species Ranitomeya imitator. The sequence goes on from NC_091282.1 coordinate 1,042,269,351, forward strand.
GATAGCATGAGTGGAATCACCACAATAGAAACACAGCCCATTCAGACGTCTGTGTTCTTGCCGTTCAACTCTGGTTAAAGTCCTATCGCACTGCATAGGCTCAGGTTTAAGCTCAGGTAATACCGCCAAATGGTGCACAGATTTACGCTCACGCAAGCGTCGACCGATCTGAATGGCTAAAGACATAGACTCATTCAGACCAGCAGGCATAGGAAATCCCACCATGACATCCTTAAGGACTTCAGAGAGACCTTTTCTGAAAATAGCTGCGAGCGCACCTTCATTCCATTGAGTGAGTACGGACCACTTCCTAAATTTCTGACAATATACCTCTATCTCATCCTGACCCTGACACAGAGCCAGCAAATTTTTCTCTGCCTGATCCACTGAATTAGGTTCATCGTACAGCAATCCGAGCGCCAGGAAAAACGCATCGATATTACTTAATGCAGGATCTCCTGATGCAAGAGAAAATGCCCAATCCTGAGGGTCGCCACGTAAAAAAGAAATAATGATCCTAACTTGTTGAACTGGGTCACCAGAGGAGCGAGGTTTCAAAGCCAGAAATAGTTTACAATTATTTTTGAAACTCAGAAATTTAGTTCTATCTCCAAAAAACAAATCAGGAATAGGAATTCTCGGTTCTAACATAGAATTCTGAACCACAAAGTATTGAATATTTTGTACTCTTGCCGTGAGCTGATCCACACATGAAGACAGACCTTTAATGTCCATCACTGTTATGAAAGGCAATTCAGAATCACAATGGACATGGAGGTCAGAGCACATACAGTGAACTGACAATAACCCAAAATAATAGAACGAGCTCTGAGACGTGGGAACTCTGCAGACCGCAATCCCTAAGCCTATCAAACCACACTAAAGGTAGCCGTGGAGCGCTCCTGACCAGAACCTAGGCGCCTCGTCACAGCCTGAGAAACTAGCTAATCCTGAAGATAGAAAAATAAACCTACCTTGCCTCAGAGAAATTCCCCAAAGGAAAAGGCAGCCCCCCACATATAATGACTGTGAGTAAGATGAAAACACAAACATAGAGATGAAACAGATTTAGCAAAGTGAAGCCCGACTAGCTGAACAGAACGAGGATAGGGAAGATAACTTTGCGGTCAGCACAAAAACCTATAAAAACCACGCAGAGGGGACAAAAAGACCCTCCGCACCGACTAACGGTACGGAGGTGGTCCCTCTGCGTCTCAGAGCTTCCAGCAGGCGAGAAAAACCAATAAAGCAAGCTGGACAGAAAAATAGCAACAAAATAACATAAGCAAAACTTAGCTTTGCAGAGCAGCAGGCCACAGGAATGATCCAGGGAAAAAACAAGTCCCACACTGAAACATTGACAGGAAGCATAGATCAAAGCATCAGGTGGAGTTAAGTAGAGAAGAAGCTAACGAGCTCACCAGATCACCTGAGGGAGGAAACTCAGAAGCTGCAGTACCACTTTCCTCCACAAACGGAAGATCCCAGAGAGAATCAGCCGAAGTACCACTTGTGACCACAGGAGTGAACTCTGCCACAGAATTCACAACACATCGCTACACCTGTGTCCTGAATCACCCAAATGTCTAGGGGAAAAAAAGGCAAAACACAGTGCAGAGAAAAAAAAATGGTCTCAGAACTTCTTTTTTCCCTCTATTGAGAATCATTAGTACTTTGGGCCTCCAGTACTGTTATGAAAGGTAATTCAGTACCACAATGGACATAGAGGTCAGAACACATACAGTGACCTGACAATAACCCAAAAACATAGAACGAGCTCTCGACGTGGGAACTCTGCTGACCGCAATCCCTAATCCTCTCCAACACAGTAGAGGCAGCCGTGGATTGCGCCTAACTTTCCCTATGCAACTCGGCACAGCCTGAGAAACTAGCTAACCTGAAGATAGAAAATAAGCCTACCTTGCCTCAGAGAAATACCCCAAAGGAAAAGGCAGCCCCCACATATAATGACTGTGAGTTAAGATGAAAAGACAAACGTAGAGATGAAATAGATTTAGCAAAGTGAGGCCTGACTTTCTGAACAGAGCGAGGATAGGAAAGGTAACTTTGCGGTCAACACAAAACACTACAAAAACCACGCAAAGGGGGCAAAAAGACCCTCCGTACCGAACTAACGGCACGGAGGTACACCCTCTGCGTCCCAGAGCTTCCAGCAAGCAGGAAAAAACAAATAGACAAGCTGGACAGAAAAAACAGCAAACAAAATAGCAAAGCAGAACTTAGCTATGCAGAGCAGCAGGCCACAGGAACGATCCAGGAGGAAACAGGTCCAATACTAGAACATTGACTGGAGGCCAGGATCAAAGCACTAGGTGGAGTTAAATAGAGCAGCACCTAACGACTTCACCACATCACCTGAGGAAGGAAACTCAGAAGCCGCAGTACCACTTTCCTCCACCAACGGAAGCTCACAGAGTGAATCAGCCGAAGTACCACTTGTGACCACAGGAGGGAGCTCTGCCACAGAATTCACAACACCTACCCTCCGCAGCATCCAATTAAACGATTGTCCCATGATGATCTTGAGTTTAGAGCAGCCACATAACATGCGGCTGTTCTAAACCGTGGCCGCCGATACAATGAACGGGATCGTAAAGCGATCCCGTTCACTGTATACCGAGTTGTCCCGAACGCAGCTCGCGCTGTTCGGGGGAACTCGTTCACTGCAGCTGCGCGGACTGCCCGGCTGACCGGAGGTGAACTCTGGAGCGTGGGAACATTTTCCCATGCTATCAGTTCATCTCCGTTCAGCCGGTGAGGCTGCGCAGAGATGATATATGTCATCTGCAGTAATGTTTACAACGGGACAGGTGCACTTGCACCAGTTCCATTGTAAACCAAATTTTTTTTTTTAACCCTTGGATTACCAGATTAATAAAATATGGTCTAAAACTAGGTGTCTTTATTTCATTAATATAGTATGTGACTGGGCAATATACTACGTGGCTGGGGAATATACTATGTGGCTGGGCAATATACTACATGGCTGGGCAATATATTACGTGGCTGGGCAATATACTACATGGCTGGGCAATATACTACATGGCTGGGCAATATACTACGTGGCTGGGCAATATATTATGTGGCTGGGCAATATACTACGTGGCTGGGCAATATACTACGTGGCTGGGCAATATACTACGTGGCTGGGCAATATACTATGTGGCTGGGGAATATACTATGTGGCTGGGGAATATACTATGTGGCTGGGCAATATACTACGTGGCTGGGGAATATACTATGTGGCTGGGCAATATACTACGTGGCTGGGCAATATACTACGTGGCTGGGCAATATACTACGTGACTGGGCAATATATTACGTGGCTGGGCAATATACTACGTGACTGGGCAATATACTACGTGGCTGGGCAATATACTATGTGGCCGGGCAATATACTACATGGCTGGGCAATATATTACGTGGCTGGGCAATATACTACGTGGCTGGGGAATATACTAGGTGTCTGGGCAATATACTACGTGGCTGGACAATATACTACGTGGCTGGGCAATATATTACGTGGCTGGGCAATATACTACGTGGCTGGGCAATATACTACGTGGCTGGGCAATATACTATGTGGCCGGGCAATATACTACATGGCTGGGCAATATACTACGTGGCTGGGGAATATACTACGTGGCTGGGGAATATACTATGTGGCTGGGCAATATACTACGTGGCTGGGGAATATACTATGTGGCTGGGCAATATACTACGTGGCTGGGCAATATACTACGTGGCTGGGCAATATAATACGTGGCTGGGCAATATATTACAAAGCTGGGCAATATACTACGTAGCTGGGGAATATACTATGTGGCTGGGCAATATACTACATGGCTGGGCAATATATTACGTGGCTGGGCAATATACTACGTGGCTGGGCAATATACTATATGGCTGGGCAATATACTACGTGGCTGGGGAATATACTACTTGGCTGGGGAATATACTATGTGGCTGGGCAATATACTACGTGGCTGGGGAATATACTATGTGGCTGGGCAATATACTACGTAGCTGGGCAATATACTACGTGGCTGGGCAATATACTACATGGCTGGGCAATATATTACGTGGCTGGGCAATATACTACGTGGCTGGGGAATATACTATGTGGCTGGGGAATATACTACGTGGCTGGGGAATATACTATGTGGCTGGGGAATATACTACTGTATATACAATATGCTAATGTAGATAACCATGTATTTATTTTAGCCCACAATTAATTGTAGTTTTTCCCTTGTTATCTGTTATTTTGTAGATTGAACAACACCCAGAGGTCTGGGACCGGTCAAGTGAAAAGTACAAGGGGGCAAAACGTGATGCCTGGCCCAAAATACTAACCGCTCTCTTTCCAGAGTGGCCAAATCTCCCAACACAGCAGCAAACACAGATTTGTAAGTATCGGTTTTTTTACATTTTTTATAAAATGTAAGAAAAATTGATTTGGAATGTTTTATTTTAAAAATCTTAATTTTCAGTGGGCGATGTGAAGACGAGATGGCGGTCTGTCACAGACAGATATCTGAAATCGCTCAAGAGTCCTAGTGGCAGCTCGCCGCCAAGGAAGAGGGTGCCATATGGAGACCAGCTGCAGTTCATATTGGGAAGCCGGAGTTTGAGGAGGTAGATAATATTTAAAAATTGTGTTGCTTGACGTCATGATTTGTATTTTTGTAACCTTTGGTTTTTCTTTTGGTCTGCAGAACAGAAAGTAACGTCTGTGCCCAAACACCTCCGGACCTTAACGATGGTGACACCACGGCGGACAGTATTGGAGAGGAAGTACAAGACAGCATAATGGACAGCTAAGAATCTCCGGGGAACATGTCTTTGTCCAGAAGGTCACCAGAAATAACTGATTCCCTTGGAGAACATGACATTGCAGCACATACCACTACTTCAACTTCCTCGGACGCTGGTGCAAACTCTGGTGGCGGTGTGTCGAGGCACATGGGGATGGGGGCTGCTTCTGCCCGTCCCGTGGCTTTGAAAAGGGCGGTACCAAAGAAGACCAAACAAGTTCAAGTTATTGAACAGTTAACTACTAAAACGCTCAATCTACTTGATAATTCATCAAAGCAAGATGAGCATGACAAATTTGGGTCACTTTTGGCAGACCGCGTTAGAACACTGCCACGGGACAAGCAGCAAATGTTCGTGACAGCTGTCAATTGTCTGTTTGTGGCAATTGATGGCACATCCACCCTACCCCCTGCTCCACAAGTTATGACGGGTATTTTCAACCTTTTCAGCAACCCCATTATGCCTCCACCACCACCACCACTACCAGCTGCTGCATCGCAGCGTTATGGACAGGCGGCAACATACAGGGCCAACCATGTAGATGCGTACAGTGGCCATACACCTGTACCTAGTGCAACTGGCCATCGTTCCAGTACGCCCAATAGCAGTGTCTACTCCCAACCAGACTTATTTTCTGAATTGGGCTACCAACCGGAATATCATCAATTTTGAGATTTGATTTCTCATCCTTTTTGAGTAGAGACGGGAGTGAAGAGAATGTTAAACCGTTGAGTTCATGACAAAATCTTATAAAGTTATTTAAAGGGAACCTGTCACCACGAAAATCGCGCGTGAGGTAAGCCCACCGGCATCAGGGGCTTATCTACAGCATTCTGTAATGCTTTAGATAAGCCCCCGATGTTACCTGAAAAATGAGAAAAAGACGTTATATTATACTCACCCAGGGGCAGTCCCGCTGCTGGTCAGGTCAGATGGGCGTCTCTGGTCCGCTGCGGCGCCTCCTATCTTCTTTCCATGACGTCCTCTTTTGATCTTCAGCCACAGCTCCGGCGCAGGCGTACTTTGCTCTGCCCTCTTGAGGGAAGAGGATAGTACTGCAGTGTGCAGGCGCCGGAAAGGTCAGAGGCCCGGCGCCTGCGCACTGCAGTACTTTGTCTGCCCTCACAGGGCAGAGCAAAGTACGCCTGCGCCGGAGCCGTGGCTGAAGATCAGAAGAGGACGTCATGGAAAGAAGATAGGAGGCGCCGCAGCGGACCAGAGACGCCCATCTGACCAGACCAGCAGCGGGACCGCCCCTGGGTGAGTATAATATAACGTCTTTTTCTCCTTTTCCAGGTAACATCAGGGGCTTATCTACAGCATTACGGAATGCTGTAGATAAGCCCCTGATGCCGGTGGGCTTACCTCACCCGTGATTTTCGGGGTGACAGGTTCCCTTTAAGTTTTGTTATAAAATGTCAGTTCATATATATTAAAAACAGTTTCTTTAATGTAATTAAATTTTATTTTACTTTATTAAAAAAAAATTTATTTTAACTACTCAGATTTCTTATTATCATAAAAATATGAAGATCGGAAATGGGATCTGATTTAAGCAACGCTAAACAATAACAACATGGAAACGATTATTGTTTTAATAATATTTTGTATTTATTATCAATTATTTCTTACAATTTGATTATTTAAAAAGGGGCCTTGGTAGATAGGGATTTGGCGAAGGTAGATAGGGATTACGAATCGCATTTTCACAGGTGTTAGCATCTGTGCCATACAGACTGGTTCGTTAGTGGATAGGGTTCAGCCGTCATATGTTCTCTGCTGTTATATCTCACGTCCAGTCTTGGGCCTTGATTCTGTTTAGGCATCAGATCTTCTCTGCAGTTCAGGCTGCTCAACACCGGCACAAGAGTATTGCCAGTGCACGGCACCTTCAGGACTCATGAAGTAGTCTGCAAAGGTTTCTCTCACACGCACACCCGTGTTACATTGCCTTCCTTGACCAAAGTTGTCCACTGCATCTAATTCTGACACCTGTGGCTCCTCAACTACCTCAGTGCTGTATTCCCGAGCATAGTTGTGGAGCACACAGCATGCCTTTATCACAGTGTCCACGGTCTCTGGATCTAACTGGATGGCAGTGTGAAAGATCCTCCACCGACTACACATGATCCCGAAGGTACATTTCACATATCTTCGTGCACGTCTCAGCCTATAATTAAAAATCCTCCGCCGGTCATCCAGTGCTCTTCGTGGGTATGGGCGCAGCAGGTGGGGCTTCAAGGGAAATGCCTCATCCGATACCATCACAAAGGGTACTGGATGTGTGGAACCCGGCAAAGGTCTTGGGGCTGGGAGCGTGCCGCCATCTCGAAGAATTTGAAGTCCAATCTGTGATGATTGCAGCACCCGAGAGTCCCCAGAACTGCCATAAGCACCGACGTCGATGGCAACAAACTTGTAATGTGCGTCAGCCACCGCCATCAAGACCACCGAAAAATACTTCTTATAGTTAAAGAAGCGTGATCCTGATCTTGGTGGCTTCAGCACTCTAACATGTTTGCCATCAACAGCACCTACGCAGTTGGGGAAATTGGCCACAGTTTGAAAGCCTGCTGCAACCTGCAGCCAAGTCTCCTCGGTTGGGCAAGGCATCACGATGGGCTGCAACTTCTGCCAGATGACGGTATATGTGGTGGATTTGCCAACCCTAAATTGGAGGTGCAGGGATGTGTAGCTCTCTCCTGTGGCTAAAAACCTAAAGAAAGGAAAAAAATAATTTAGAAAACCTACGAACACAAATTGTGTTGCAAGATAAAACATGCACATCATGGCCACTAGCGTTATGGGGACACAAGCAGCATTGGGGCAGCATTATGATGGAAACAGGGTGCACTCGCAGCATTGCGGTAGCATTATGAGGGAAACTGGCAGCATTATGGGGGCACTCGCAGCATAGCGGCATCATTATGGATTAAACTGGCAGCATTTGTGGCAGCATTTAGGGGGGCACTAGCAGCAAGGCCTTACTGCAAGGTGATGAGCAGCCTTTCTTCTGCAGAGATCGCTCTTCGCATGACCGTATCTTCGTAAGCGAGCTGTGGACCAAGAAGAATTAGAAGACGATCAAATGCCTCAATGGAAAGACGGCAAAACTGAGAAAATTTATCTGGAAAGCTGAAAATAAAAAGGAACATAAAACTTTAATTTTAAACACACACATAATGTATGTTGTATATATAAAAAAAAAGGTACAAAGAAACACAGCTGTCAATATACCATTTCTCACTATATCTTACCTCCTTAAATCACGATAAAGAACATGGAACTGTCCCTTTTCCTCCCGTTCATGAATGATGGGATGAACCCACATCCTTTTTTGTCGTCTACTATCCCTTCTTCTCCGAGATTGCTCCTATGGGAGAATAAAGTATGTGTTATTACATGGAACTGTACAACACATGGAATACAGCTGGCAATCCGCAATGTCATAAACTCTGCATCTCCGCAGCCTAAGGCTGGGTTCACAGTGCGTTCCCCCAGTCCGTTTTGACGGACTTCGTAACACCGCTGCATAACGCGGTGAAACGTAGTCCGCTAGCGCCGCCATTGACTCCTATGTCTGACATCACTAGCCATGTGCCGTCATTTGAGTGACAGTCGGACCTCGAGACTCGGACTGCAGCGTTTCCGGGTCTGTCACTGCTAGCGCAGATAGAGCTAGCAGATGCTCCATCTGCGCTAGCGATGTGCCAAAGTCAGCACTTGCGTTGCAGCAGACTGTGAACGTATGTGTTGAACGGGCTGCTGTACACATTGTGAACCCAGCCTAATACGCAAAGTGTTCACATCTAATGACATTTTCTTACCAGCTCGCTGTAGTGGTGCAGCAAAAGCAGTGCCGTAGGCAACAGTAGGCAGTTCTGTTCTGGAGTTAGACGATGGTGCGGCATCTTGAATTCAACAAGGAAGCAAAATGGTGAAGAGGGGTTGGACCAGGAAATGAGCTCATGGGTTTTTTTTTTTTCAACCAACTTTATCTGTTGTAAAAAACGCCCAAATACGCACAAAAAACGCATGTAAAAAATGCATAAAAAACGCACAAAAAACGCATGCGGATTTCCTGGGAGTGGTGCCAATTTCTCCTCAGGAAAATCTCAGGAAAATTCTGCACAAAATCCTGACGTGTACACATACCCTTACAGTATAACAGGAGAGATATGTGCTAACAGACCCTGTTATATATTTTAACTTCTCCAACAAACCATTTTTAATGTTGTTTGTGTGCTATTTATCCAGTTCTTTTTTTTTCAGCACTAATTACATCAATGCGTTCAATGTGTGTATCATTCAGCAGTTTGTGTGCATATTTTCACCAACTTTTATTAATAGTGACATATGATCTTTTGAAAAATATTAACAGCACCTCTTACCATCTGTTATCAAAAGGCTTTCTATATACATCTTGTGTGGGAGGCAGCAATTTCAGGGTAATCTGTGTTGAGAGCAGCAATTTCTTTGCAGTAAAACTTCTCAATTTGATGTTTTTTTCTGTTGTTGCCTAACAATTACTTATGCTGCTTTTTTTCTTTAAATTAATTTTAAGTATATCTGCATGTGAATTTTATGATCTCAAGGCCTTACACAATGTTTTAAGCTTTACATCCTTGATTTACACATTTAAAGGAAACCTGTCAGCTGATCTTGACACTGGCTCTAGTCAGGTAAGTTTTACTCTGAAACGCTGCTGTGTTTAAAAAAAAACCCATGTATTTAACCCTGCTGTTCTGTTGGTCAAAAATGACCGACTTTGAACTTCAATATTCTTTAAAATATTCAAGATGCGGCTCTGAAACCCGTGGCCGACCGACCCATCCTCATTTAAGTCAATCAACCACAAGTTTCAGAACCGCATCTTGAACACCCCAAAAAATACCAAAGTTCAAAATAGGTCTCCCCAGACCGAACAGAACAGCAGGGTTAAAAGAAAGCTGGAGACCATACTGCTTGGGTGACTAGTAGGGATGAGCAAATGTGCTCATTGATATTTGGTTATCTCTCAAGTATCACGGTGCTCGGATACAAATGATACAGCAAAAAAAACCTGGAAAATATATGCAGAGACTTTGAAGACCTAGGCTATTACTTATTTATTAGAAACAGGATTAACAAGAAGGGAGGAGGTGTTGCATTGCATGTTAGGAACATGTATATCTCTGAGGAGATCCAAGCTTCAAAGACTGGTAGCTCTGTTGGAACTGTTTGAATAAGAATTCAAGGAGAGAACAGAAATGGCACTATTCTAGGTGTTTACTATAGGCCACATGAACAAACTAAGGATATGGATAAAATATTTTTACATAAGATGTCTCTGTTCTCAAAAATGTATGACATAGTGATCTTGCGAGATTTTAACTATCCAGATATTTGTTAGGAATCTATGTCAGGCAAAAGCAAAAGAAAATTATTATCAAATTTGCAGACGATGCAAGGCTAGGAGGGATAGTTAATACTAGAGAAGACAGAGAAAGGATTCAGAAGGATCTAGATAAGCTTGAACAATGGGCAGTGAATAACAGAATGGTATTTAACAGGGAGAAATGCAAGATTCTATGTCTGTGGAAGAAAAACAAAGCAATGTCACATGTGAAAAAAAGGATTGGTTATACTAGTGGATCACATCTTGCACATAAGTCAACGCAGTGTGATGCAGTAAGAATGTGGTGCAGTAGAAAAAAATGCAAACACAGTTCTTGGATGTATTAAGAGAAGCATAGAGTTTAGATCACATTAATTATCGCCATCTACTCCTCTTTGGTCAGGCTTCGTCTGGAATACTGTATCCAGTTCTGGGCACTACATTTCAAAAAAGACATTGAAAAACTGGAGGAAGCTCAGAGAAGAGCTTACGGGATGGTGAGCGGACTGCAAAGTATGTCCTATGAAGAACGGTTAAAGGATCTGGGAATGTTTAGCTTGCAAAAAAGAAGGCTAAGAGGAGACTAAACAGCCGTCATCAAAAATCAGAAGGGGTGACACAGTGAAGACGAATAATCATATTTATAAATCAAATATTTTTATTATTAGAATTCTTTTTTTGTAGCACAACATTAAAAAAAACAACTCAAACATGAAAGGGACCCAGTCTCTCTTCTATCCCTCCCCCACCTTTTTAAACATAACATTTTGAGATAAATGTTTCAAAGTTCTGTCCACAGCAGATTAGAGGTCTTACAATATGAATAATCACTATCATAACAGTATTAATGGGGAATCTAAATCTTGATTTGGAACAGTTGGAATGTGTCTAAAGCTTCCCAATGTGAAATATAGCACCTATCATGTCTTTAACCCCTTAATCCCATATGACATACTATCCCATCAAGGTGACCTGGGATTTAATTCCCAGTGACGGGATTGTACGTCATATGCAATCGGCCGCGCTTACGAGGGGAGCGCGGCTGATGGCGGCCGGTTGTCAGCTGATTATCGCAGCTGACATCTGGCACTATGAGCCAGGAGCGGTCATTGACTGCTCCTGGCACATTAACCCCCGAAACACTGCGATCAAACATGATTGCAGCGCTCCGGGGGCATAGGGAAGAATCACGCAGGTAGGGTGCTTCCCTGAGACCCTTGGTACAAGGCAATGTGCTCACCTTCTACCGAGCTTCTCCTCCCTGCAGGCTCCAGATCCAAAATGGCTGAAGGGCTACATCTGGGTCCTGCAGGTAGGTGGCTTACAAGCACGTGCTCAGAGCAGGCGCTGGTAAGCCTGCAGCCCTGCTTGTCAGATCACTGATCTGACACAGTGCTGTACAAAGTGTCAGATCAGCGATCTGACCCTATAGTGTGATGTCCCCCCCGGGACAACGTTATAAAGTTAAAAAAAAAAATATTTAGATGTGTAAAAAAATAAAAAAAAAAAAATAAAAAAATTCCTAAATAAAAAAATATATATATTGTTCCCATAAATACATTTCTTTATCTAAATAATAAAAAAATAAAAGTACACATATTTAGTATCGCCGCGTCCGTAACGACCCCACCTATAAAACTGTCCCACTAGTTAACCCCTTCAGTGAATGCCGTAAAAACAAAACGAGGCAAAAAAACGCTTTATTATCATACCGCCTAACAAAAAGTGGAAAAACACGCGATCAAAAAGACGGATATAAATAACCATGGTACCACTGAAAAACTCATTTTCTCCTGCAAAAACGAGCTGCTATACAGCATCATCAGTGAAAAAATAAAAAATTTACAGTCCTCAGAATAAAGCGATGCAAAAATAATTATTTTTTTCTATAAAATAGTTTTTATCGTATAAATGAGGTATCGCTGTAATCGTTCTGACTGGGGTTGAGCGAAAAGGATCGGAAAAATTCAAAAATCGCCGACTTTCGGCAAAGTCGGGTTTTGTGAAACCCGACCCGATCCTAGTGTGGGATCGGCCATTAGGTCGGCGATCAGCGCGCCAAAGTCACGTTTCGAATGACGTTTTCAGCTATATTTCTCATCCAATGAAGGAGGACGCAGAGTGTGGGCAGCGTGATGACATAGGTCTCGGTCCCCACCATCTTAGAGAAGGACATGACAGTGATTGGCTTGCTTTCTGCGGCGTCACAGGGGCTATAAAGGGGTGTGCACGCAGACCGCCATTTTACTTCTGCCGATCTTAGCATAGGGAGAGGTTGCTGCAGCTTCATTAGAAGAAGGGATATAGTTAGGGAGGGAAGATTAACCCCCAAACTGCTTGTGCTGTAGAAATTTCCACTGTCCAACACCACCTTTTCTTTGCAGGGACAGTGGAGTTTATATTTTTGTGCATCAGCGCTGTAGCTTATTAGGCTGCCTTATAAGGTTCCCTGATAGCTGCATTGCTGTTTGTACGCCGCTGTGCAAACCAACTACTTTTTTAAAAGCAAAAATCCCGTTGCTCCTTTCTGCACAGTTCTCTTGTTTATTTGTCTACACTTTTGTGTGCAGCAGTCCTTTTTATTGCTGCCATACTTGTCCTGGGATCATTGTAGGGAGATTGGAATTTTAATACAGCCCTTGTATTTTTTTTATATAACTTCCAGCCACTTTCTGCCACTTACATTGTCTAGTGTAATACACTGGGCCTGAGTTTTGTTGCAGTCTCCCCAACAAAAAAAGGGAGATTTAAATTGGCACTAAGTGAATCTATGGCACAGTTCTGTTAGTTTGTCGTACATCTTCCAGCCGCGTTCTGCCACTTACATTGTGTAGTGTAATACACTATGCCTGACGAAGGAATTTAGTTCCGAAACGCGCGTCGGGTGTGTGCGTGTACTCAGGACGGCGCGGTGCCCTGAGGTAATATCCACTAATATCCACTATTTTTCCCTGAAATCTGTTATAGTTCAGCACTTAGCACTTTGTCTCTATCAGCACTGTGCAGGGTCTGGAAATAACCCTGATGGTTAAAACAATTGTGTTCTTTGAATTTATTTGCACTTCAGCACTTTTTTGCATATATTGCACATCAATTGTGGAGTTTTTATTATTTTTTATTATTGTTTCCACATTATGTCACTCAATTTTTCAGGGAACTAATATACCCCGATTGTGGGTAATAGTTACCTTGCACGGATATATAAATAATAATTATTATTGTGCTGGTCTTCCTGGTGCATCCTTTGGTTTGGTGATTGGTTTTGGTTCTTGGTTTAAGTGGTCTCCACTTTCTTTTTACTCAAAAGACACCCGGGTGAGCTAATATCACTATATTTATGATTGTGATACTGATTTATATATAGTAGTGTGAGAGAACAAATAGACCGCACCACCACCTACTAATCTTAGTGGAAACTGCTCACCTGCACTGGAAGTCAGAACTGCAGATCTCGGGTGCTGTGCCAGACATCCACGTAGACTTGTACATTTGCAGAGAAGAAAAAGGCAGCACTCACCGATCATCCGAGACAGGTAAATTTATTCACACATGGTTAAAATCTTCACGGCCGGGGGTGCTGTACAATGAGAGCGGCAAGCCTGACGACGGCCGTTTCACGCCTGATGGGCGCTTCTACGGGTCAGTGAGTGGATGCCAGCAATGCCGGGGGAAGTAGAAGGTCGGAGCCATAAAACCCCTCCCCCTACCTCCACCCTTTGTAAGCTGGAAACCACCTCACTGCGTGACAAAATACTAAAAACACGTTAAAAACATGGTTCACACAAAAAAACACATCAAAGACAGTGCTGTTAAATTTATACAAATCACAATATGTTAATACTAATGATTCCAGCAATTAACCCTTTTAAATACAATCAGACCTAACGTAACGTTGGGACATATTGATTGAAAACCATTTACTCTCAATGGGAATGCCCTGGGATGAAAAACACAGCATTTAGTAATTTTTATAACTTTTTTAACGCTGTATCAAGACCCGGTACTACTTTAGCTTGCCCTGGCTCTAGACCCAGTGTAAATAAATATAAATAAGTCTGCAGTGACTATGGTGTTCTGTGTGTTATAAAAAGATGGACATATCAACCCTATCATTAAAGCCTAAGGGGCCCATAGCGTTCGTTTGCATGATCCATCGTGCTTCTCTTCTCAAAAGCATGTTGTGCAGATCTCCTCCCCTCCTAGGTAGGACTACTTTGTCTATTCCCGCAAATGTCATTACGCTGGGGTCCCCTCCATGCACTTCACAAATATGCTCGATCAGTCTAGGCACACCTTTGCCAGTGGTGATGGATCTACAATGTTCGCGAAATCGCACATAAAGACAACGGATTGTTTTTCCGATGTAAAATTGTCCGCAAGGACAATATACTACATATACCACGTACTTAGTTTTGCATGATATAAACGCATTCACTGTATGTCTAACCGGGCCTATAGCAAGGGACTGACCTGTTAGGTGGCTTTTACAATGTGAACAGTGCCCACAACGATGATTCCCCTTTGGTACACCACAATCTAACCAGTTGTTTTTGTTTTTTTCGTTGGATATCCGGTTATGAACCAAGAGATTCCTTAGGTTTGTACTACGTTTATTCGATATTAAAGGGCCCCTGTTAGCGATTTCCGTAAGATCTCTATCTCCTTCGAGAATGTGCCAGTTCTTCCTTATGGCGGACCGAACATGCATATCTACTGGGCTATATTGAAAACTAAAAGTGAAACGTTTCCCTATGGGGTTATGTTCTTTCTGAGTGTCATTACCATTGTTGTTTTTTTCTTTGGCTTCCTGCAATAATTTTTTTGGGTAACCCCTTCTTTCAAACCTTCGGCACAATTCAGTAGATTGTAACTCAGTTCCTTCCAACGTGCTGTTCACTCTACGTACTCTTAGGAGCTGGCTGTGTGGTAATGACCATTTGGTGTGCGGTGGATGGTAGCTTTTATAATGAAGTACTGAGTTAGTTGCAACTGGTTTCCGATACAAAGTTGTGCCCAAAATTCCATTTTTTACTTCCACAGTTACATCTAAGAAATTAAGCCGTGTACCACCAAATTCTGATGTAAATGACATGTTCATTGTGTTGCAATTTAGATAGGCTACAAACTGGGCAAAAGTCTCCTCTGGACCATCCCAAACAAAGAACATGTCGTCCACATATCTGCAATAAAACTTAATGTGTTTCAAATATACATTATGGCTAGCATAGACATATTTTTCCTCAAAGAGGCCTAAGAACAAATTTGCGAAAGTACATGCTGCCGGAGTCCCCATAGCTGTCCCGGTAGTCTGCATATACCACAAATCCATGAATGTGAATGCATTGTGTGTTAAAATAAATCTTAAAGCATCACAAACAAAATCAACAAAAGTCTGAGTGCAGTCAGTGGTATTGAGTATATAACTAATTGCTTCCACTCCTTCTTCTTGGGGTATTTTGGTGTACAAATTAACTACATCTACCGAGGCTAATGCAAAACCTGGTTGCCACTGAAAATGTTTAATATTTTTCAAAAACGCATCAGTGTCCTTAGTGTATGATGGGATGCTGGTCAGTATGGGGCGTAGTAACCAATCTATGTTCCGGGATAATGGTTCTGTAAGTGAACCAATCCCGGACACGATGGGACGTCCTGGAGGGTCTACTACTGACTTGTGTATCTTGGGGACGGGATACCAATGTGGTTTTATGGGGAACTCCGGAAGCAATTTTTCAGCCTTCTTTAATGTGATTACCCCTGCTTCCACCGATTGTTTCAGTAAGGATTGTAATGCTCCCTTGAATTTATATGTGGGGTCTTGTGGTAACCTAACATATGTGCCTCTATCTGCCAGTTGTCTATTTGCTTCTCTTATGTACATTGTCTTAGGAATCAACACAATTTTTCCGCCTTTATCGGCTTGTCTTACTACAGTATCTGACCAACTAATAATTTCCTTCAAGGCTTTTCGTTCAAGGTCCGATAAATTTGGTGGCGCTTTTTTATATACCAAAGCCTCAACATCTTTAATAACTAGGGTTTCAAAAAGATCAATTACGTTTCCTGGAGACACTGGTGGCATATATTTGGAAGGCATCCCTCCCATAAACGGCCCCCCTGGGATCAAAAGATCACTATGGGAAACTGCCCCTTCATCAGTCAAGCTTGATTTATATATAGCCTTTATTTTATTTGGGTTGTTCTTTTGTAATTTTCTCTAATACGCCTGAGTTTTGTTGCATTCTCCCCCCCAAAAAAGAAAAGGAGTTTTAAATTCTCCACAAGTTTTCATACACCTTCTACCTTGTTTCACAGTACCATATAATGGTTGTTATTTTGGTTAGATTTTTCAAAAAAATGAGGAAGTCTGGCGGAAGAGGCCGTGGGCGGTCGTTGCCAGCTGGTACTGATGGTGGTGGTGGTGGAGTATCTGGTGGTTTTGGGAAAAGCAAAATAGCACCAAAGGCTTGAGTTGTTGAGCCAGCGTCATTCTCTGGCTACACAAGGCCTCGAAGGCTCCCTTATCTGGGAGAAGGAAAACAGTATTTAAAGCAGGAGCAGCAGGAAAAAGTTTTGGCTTTCCTTGCTGACTCAGCCTCTAGCTCTTTCACCTCCTCTTCAGAAGGTTCGAAATCTAAAAGCAGCGAGTCGTCAGTGGATGCTCCCAGTCAGGAACAAGTCGCTTCCTTGTGTCCTTCACCCAAACCAAAAGTGAAGGATGCGGCAGGCGAAACTACAGTTTACTCCATGGAGCTCTTTACACATACCGTGCCTGGGTTAGAGAGGGAAATTGTTAAAAGCCCATTACAAGATGAATAGGACATGGAGTGCACAGATGCACAGCCACAGCTAGATTATTATGCTGTTCCATTGACTCAGATCACTACATTGCCCTCGCAGTGTACTGAGTCAGAATCTGACCCTGATGAGACTATGGTGCCCCGTCACAAACGCTATAGCACCTTACACGGTGACACAGAGGAAGGTGCACATGACATTGAAGAGGAGGTGATAGATGACCCAGTTGTTGACCCAGATTGGCAGCCATTGGGGGAAGAGGGTGCTGCTGCCAGTAGCTCAGAAGCGGACGAGGATGATCCGCAGCAGCCATCTACATCGCAACAGCTTTCATCTGGCAGGCCCGTATCTGGCAAAAAATGTTTGTCAAAACCAAAAACAGTTTTAGGACAGCATGACCATCCGGTGAAAGTAGCACAGCGTGCAATGCCTGAAAAGATAATCCATAGTAGGAAGAGTGCAGTGTGGGAATTTTTTAACCAAGATCCGAATGATCAGGGCAAAGTTATCTGTAAGAAGTGCTCAAAGACCTTTAGCAGAGGGAAGAATTTCCTAAATTTAAATACAACGTGCATGCGTAGACATTTAACCAGCATGCACTTGCAAGCCTGGACAAACTACCAAATGTCCAGTAGCGTTGGTGCACCGCTCAGAATGAAAGTAGTCAGCAAAGCTACATTGCTTCCCTCACAGTAAGCCCACCGGTTAGGACACCACCAGCAGCAAATGTGGAGGTATCGTCGCAAGGCCAAAGCAATCAGGGAATCACAAGGTTCTTGGTAGGAAACACTGTAGGTAGGCCAACATCAAGAATACCATCACCAACCCTCTCTCAATCTGCCATGTCCACCACCACCCCGGCTAGTTCCACCATATGCAGCTCTCCAGTTCAGCTCACCCTACAAGAGACTCTCGTTAGGAAAAGAAAGTACTCATCCTGTCATCCGTGTACACAGGGTTTGAACATCCACATTGCTAGACTAATCTCGTTAGAGATGATACCCTACTGGTTGGTTGAAAGCGAAGCTTTCAAAGCCCTGATGGCCTATGCAGCACCACGCTATGACCTACCCAGTCGACACTTCTTTGTGAGAAATGCCATCCCAGCCCTCCACCAGCATGTCAAAGATCTCATTGTCCATGCATTGTTCAATCAGTAGAAAGGTGCACCTCACAACAGATGCATGGACCAGTAGGCATGGCCAGGGACGTTACGTGTCCATCACGGCGCACTGGGTTAATGTGGTGGATGCAGGGCCCACAGGGGACAGCCTTATTGGGACAGTTCTGCCTAGCCCACAGTCTAGGAAACAGTCTGCTGTAGGCGTTCGGCACCCCTCCTCCTCCAGAAGTGAAAACTCATCCACAGAACGCAGTCGCACGACCACTCCATCCACAGCTGCCAGTGTTGCACACGAGGTGTCCCATTATGGAACACTAGTGGTAAGCGTCAGCAGGCTGTGCTACAAATGAAGTGTTTGGGTGACAACAGACACACCGCGGAAGCACTGGCCGAGTACTTGCAGCAAGAAATTCAGTCATGGCTGGGCAGTGTACATCTTGAGGCAGGCAAAGTAGTCAGTGATAACGGAAGGAATTTTATGGCTGCCATAGCCCTTTCAGAACTGAAATACATACCTTGCCTGGCTCACACCTTGAACCTGGTGGTGCAGTGCTTCCTGAAAAATTATCCGGGGTTACCAGCCCTGCTCCTGAAGGTGTGAAGACTTTGCTCGCACATCCGCCGGTCGCCCGTACATTCCAGCCGTATGCAGAACCATCAGAGATTGCTGAATCTTCCCCAGCACCGCCTAATAATCGACGTTGCAACAAGGTGGAACTCCACACTGCACATGCTTCAGAGGCTGTGCGAACAGAGGCGTCCTGCCATTTATTTGTGGGAGGATACACATACACGGGCAGGCAGATGGATGGCAGAAACGGAGTTGTCTGGTGTGCAGTGGTTGAAGCTCCAAGACCTCTGTCAAGTCCTTCACTGTTTTGAGGAATGCACATGGCTGGTAAGTGCAGACGACGCCATCATAAGCATGAGCATCCCACTAATACGTCTGCTGATGCAAAGTTTGACGCACATCAAGGAGCAGGCGTCTGCAGCGGAGGAGGAGGGAAGCCTTGATGACAGTCAGCCATTGTCTGGTCAGGGAACTCTCCTGGACGCGGTGGCAGACGAAGAGGGGAAGGAGGAGGATGATGGGGATGAATATTTATGGGAGGAGGATGCTTCTGAGGGGGCAATAGGAACTAATGGCGTTGCAAGGTCAGGTACAGGGTTTTTGCGGGCCACAAGTGATGTTGATTTGCAAGAAAGTGCTCCTCAATCCAGCACAAGCAGTGAATTGACACCTGGAACATTGGCCCACATGGCAGAGTATGCCTTGCGTATGCTAAAAAGGGACCCACGCATTATCAAAATGATGACCAATGACGATTACTGGTTGGCCTGCCTCCTGGATCCACGATACAAAGGAAAATTACAAAATATCATGCCACATGAGAACCTTGAGCAAATATTGGCTACCAAACAAACAACTCTTGTAGACCGTTTGGTTCAGGCATTCCCAGCGCACAGCGGCGGTGATAGTTCTCCCACGAGCTGGGGGGGGCAACATGGCAGAGGTGTTAGAGGTGCACAATTCCGAAGTGGCGTTGGACAGAGGGGTTTTATGACCAGGTTGTGGAGTGATTTCGCAATGACCGCAGACATGACAGGTACTGCTGCATCAATTCAAAGTGACAGGAGACAGCATTTGTCCAGTATGGTTACCAACTATTTTTCCTCCCTTATCAATGTTCTCCCTCACAGGTCATTCCCCTTTGATTACTGGGCATCTAAAATAGGCCTGAATTGGCAGAATATGCATTACAGGAGCTTGCTTGCCCAGCTGCTAGTGTGCTATCAGAAAGAGTCTTCAGTGCTGCTGGTTCAATACTGACCGAAAAAAGGACACGTCTGGCTACCCGAAATGTTAATGATCAAACTTTCATTAAAATGAACCAATCATGGATTTCAAATTATTTTGCCCCACCTTCCCATTCTGACACGTAGCTTGCCTTAAAAATGTCTTGCTTTTGGCCTCCTCTTACTGACTGCTCCAATTCCTCCATTTGCAGCTGCTGAATGTCCACCATAGGCCATTTTTATACCTCCCTAAATGGGCTGTCTCCCCCCACAGGGCAGTGGTCACCACTTGGCACAAGCACCCGTGTGAGTGCCATTTGCCTGGACAGGTGGGTGTGCCCACTTTTGGGCAATGGCACCGGCACAGGGTCCCTCACAGTACAATGAAGTGTCTCTGATGGTGGTGGTGCACAACCAATGTCAGACACATCGTCGTCATATGAGGGGCCCTGTGCCAGTACCGCCGCCCATGAGAGAGTGTTCCCCCCAGCTCGAACAGTGCTCTACCACTTGCAAAACTTACCTCTCCCTGCTCCACCACTGTGTAGTCTGTGCTGTTAAATCCTTCAATGGCACTGCCAATACAAATTTGTGGAAATGATAGATGATAGTTAAAATATACAGGGGCCCTGGCCTCCATTTAGACCAGTTAATACTTTGTGCCAACTACTACTGTCTACTACTCAGCAGAGGAGCCCACCCTTGAACATTTTTTTGGCTGACATTTGACCCGCTTTATTATTTTGACCTACTAACTGTGTCAGCCACTTATTACAGTTGTCCTCCACTGAACAAAGCAATGCCGCCTGTGTACTCCTTTAACCTATTTTGAACTGCATTTAGCCTTCTTTTTTATTTTAGGCCTGCTAAGTCTGTGTGTGCCTCTCATAACAGTTATCCTCCTCCGCTGAAAAAAGCTATGCCGCCTGTGTACTCCTCTTACCAATTTTGAACTGCATTTAGCCTACTTACTTACTTGGGCCTAGTAACTGTGTGAGCCTCTCATTACAGTTGTCCTCCTACGCTGAACAAAGCTATGCCGCCTGTGTACTCCTCTTACCAATTTTGAACTGCATTTAGCCTACTTACTTATTTGGGCCTAGTAACTGTGTCATCCACTCAATACAGTTGTCCTCCACTGAACAAAACAATGCCGCCTGTGTATTCCTGTTACCAATTTTGAACTGCATTTAGCCTACTTTTTTATTTTAGGCCTACTAAGTCTGTGTGAGCCTCTCATAACAGTTGTCCTCCTCCGCTGAATAAAGCTATGCCGCCTGTGTACTCCTCTTACCAATTTTGAACTGCATTTAGCCTACTTACTAATTTGGGGCTAGTAACTGTGTCAGCCACTCAATACAGTTGTCCTCCACTGAACTAAACAATGCCGCCTGTGTATTCCTGTTACCAATTTTGAACTGCATTTAGCCTACTTTTTTATTTTAGGCCTACTAAGTCTGTGTGAGCCTCTCATAACAGTTGTCCTCCTCCGCTGAATAAAGCTATGCCGCCTGTGTACTCCTCTTACCAATTTTGAACTGCATTTAGCCTACTTACTAATTTGGGCCTAGTAACTGTGTCAGCCACTCAATACAGTTGTCCTCCACTGAACAAAGCAATGCCGCCTGTGTACTCCTGTTACCAATTTTGAACTGCATTTAGCCTACTTTTTTATTTTAGGCCTACTAAGTCTGTGTGAGCCTCTCATAACAGTTGTCCTAATCCGCTGAATAAAGCTATGCCACCTGTGTACTCCTCTTACCAATTTTGAACTGCATTTAGCCTACTTTATTATTTGGGCCTATATCTGTGTTTCCTCCTCATCCTGCCCATTGCCCAGCCACTGCTAGATGAGTCTGCTGGTACTTTGACCCAGACCACTACATTCCCCTTGCACTCTACACAGCATCTGACCCTGCTGAAAGTCAGGTTACCCTTCCTGCATACTATACCACCTTACACGGGGACAAAGAAGAAGGTGCAGATAAAAGTGCAGGTTCCTTCATCAGGTGACGGGGTATACTCGTTGGCACTGGCACAGGGCCCCTCATAGTACGCAAAAGTGTCTCTGGCAGTGGGAGGCGCCGCCCGCCATCAAACACACCGCCGTATTATGAGGGGCCCTGTACCAGTGCCAACTAGTGCCCCCCCCCCCTGCTTGCTCAGGATCACAGCACTTGCAAAGTTGAAATACTTACCTCTCCCTGCTCCACCGCCGTGACGTATTCCACGTTTCCTGGGCCATGAAAATTTTGAGCCAGCCCTACCCCCCGCAACTTTAGCCAAATGAGCCCGTTTTCAATGCCTAACTATTATTATAAAGTAAATTAAGATTGACAAGCTTAAGTAATAAGAATTGATGTTTTTGGCATTAAAATGGGCACTGTAGGGGTTTTCCTGTCCTCTACTCACTGCCGACTTTGAGTCCCCATTGACTTGCATTAGGTTTCGTGTTCCGGTTGGCCCCCAACTTTTCGCAATAATCAGCTGATTTCACCCGACCCGACTTTTGAGAAAGTCGGGTTTCGCGAAACCTGACTCGATCCTAAAAAAGTAGAATTAGCTAAACTCTAGTATAGAATCACCATATGTGGTCTCTAGCCTTTCAATTATGTTTTTAACCTTCACCATCTGTTCACAAGGTAGGACCAGTATAGCCTAGTGAGAATTTCTGTCTAGCAGACAGACAACTCCCTGGTGTGTAGCAGAAAACATACAGCAGTGATGCTGTGTGCAGTCTTTCTTTACAGTACACTAACATAATGTTCTTTTTTTCATACTTTACCATTACAGACCTAATCCACTCGTGGACAACCCTGGGGTGTACCACAGAGGCTCTTCCTATTCATTATTCCAAGTGAAATAAATAAATTCAGAATTAACTACTACATTGTAAACTTTACTGAAGATTTTATGGAAAACAATTAATCACAAATATTTGAATCAAGGGGCAGGGTGAATCTGACTTTGGTCCTCATGCCCTGTAGCCCAATATACTTTCCCAAGCCATAGTGAAAGCTACCCACTTTTAAGCAAAGTTACTTTAAGCAAAGGGTAAGCGCCATGTCTTCCGAACTTTGGTAGTCCGTAAGGAAAATTATAACAACCAAAGACCATTGGAATCTACATGGCTCATAATGGTTGCTAGATCCACTCTCAACAGAAGTTTAGACAGTTGTCACACCAAACCGGTTTAACTGGGATAACAGCACAACAGCCAAAATATAGTAGCACACAGATACAGTTCAGTCACGCTCTATTAAAACTACTTGGTGATGCTTAAGAAGCTTCATTTTTATAATCATTCCAGCAATACATGAATAACAAACTAACTGGTACAGGAAAGATATATATCTTAGTACCTTATACTAGTATCTTAAACTAACTGGTAACAATACAGTTCTTCAAAACAGCATAGCACACTTACCATAGCTTTCAACAGAGGAGGAGAAAATAGTGATAATAGACAGTGATAAGGAGAATAAATAGGACATCATTTTGGGTAATACCCTACTAATCAGAGGAAATAATTTTACCTACTCTCCAACTATCCCACTGAAGGTAATTTTTATTTTAACCTCATTTCTGATGTTTAAGCACAATCTAAAAGGGAGGAAGACAAGGAGGCTAATCCTGCTCTATAATATTTTGATCATATATACTACCTGTTTCCCATTTTCCCCATCTGTGCCTATCTACCACATGTAGTAAGTTTTTTCTGTGGTCCTGCAATGCAGCAAAGTATCACAGAGCTCCACTATTTGACTGATCATAAATGGCTACTTCCTCACATCTCAGCCTTCTCCTGCTGTTTTGCTCTTCCTCTCAACACAAATATAATGGGAGAACTAATGAGAGCACAGCACAGAAGGAATACCATAAGAAAACACAATAACGCTCCTGAGGGTCCTAAACCATGACGGTGGTGGCATGGTTGTAGTCACATGATATAGAAAAGTTAATATTTCTTACTATAGCAGATGTGTGTGTGAAGTCACATAGTATATTTATGGGTGAGGACTACAGTTGTGCTCAAAAGTTTACATACCCCTGCAGAATTTTTGCTTTCTTGGCCTTTTTTCAGAGAATATGAATGATAACACCAATAATTTTTCTACAATGGTTAGTAGTTGGGTGAAGCCATGTATTGTCAAACTACTGTGTTTTCTCTTTTTGAATCATAATGACAACCCAAACAACCAAATGGCCCTGCTCAAAGTTTACATACCCCATATCTTAATACCGTATATTGCCCCCTCTAACATTAATGACAGCTTGAAGTCTTTTGTGGTAGTTGTGGATGAGGTTCTTTATTTTCTCAGATGGTAAAGCTTCCCACTCTTTTTGGCAAAAAGCCTACAGTTCCTGTAAATTCCTGGGCTGTCTAGCATGAACTGCATGCTTGAAATCTCCCCAGAGTGGCTCAACGATCTTGAGGTCAGGAGACTAAGATGACCACTTCAGAACCTGCACTTTGTTCTGGTGTAGCCAATGACAGGTCGACTTGTGCTTGTGTTTTGGATCGTTGTCATGTTGGAGCGTCCAAGTACATCCCATGTGCAGCTTCCGGGCTGATGATTGCAAATTTGCCTCCAGTATTTATTGATAACTTGCTTAATTCATCTTTCCTTCAATTTTGACCAAGTTTCCTGTGCATTTGGAGCTCACACATCCCCAAATCATCAGCGATCCACCTCCGTGCTTTACAATAAGAATAGTGTTCCTTTAATCATAGGCCTTGTTGACCTCTCTCCAAATGTAATGTTTATGGTTGTAGCCAAGTTCAATTTTGATTTCATCACTCCAAATTACCTTGTTCCAGAAGTTTTGAGGCTTGTCTCTGTTCTGTTTTGCATATTGTAAGCGAGATAATTTGTGACATTTGCGCAGTTATGGCTTTCTTCTAGCGACTCCACCATGCAGCCCATTTTTCTTCAAGTTCCTCTTTATTGTGCATCTTGAAACCGCCACACCGCTAGTTTTCAGAGTCCAGTATTTTAGCTGCTGTTATTTGTGGGTTTTTCTTTGCATCATAACCAATTTTCCTGGTAGTTGTGGATGAAATTCTTGTTTGTCTACCTGACCATGGTTTTGTTTTTACAGAGACCATGATTTTCCATTTGTTAATCACAGGTTGATCGCTGCTGACTGGCATTATCAATTCCTTGGATATCTTTTTGTATCCCTTTACTGTTTTATACAGTTCAACTACCTTTTACCGTAGATCCATTGACAATTCTTTTGGTTTCCCCATGGTTCATGATCTAGAAACGTCAGTGACTGGATGAAAGATGCAAGAGTCTGTCTGGATCCCTGAAACTCACTCAGCTTTTATGCACACACAAAATCAGTGTAAACAGGTCACAGGTGAGGATGTTACCTGCCAGTGAAACCCATTTGTGTCAACTTCTGTTCAAGTTATCAGACCAAATTCACCAGCGTATATAAACTTTCGATCAACGTCATTTGGATGTTTTGGATTGTCATTATGATTTAAAAAGAGAAAACACAGTAGTTTGACAATACATGGCTTCACCCAACCACTAGCCATGAGTGGAAAAAGGTTTTGGTGTTATCATTCATATTCTCTGAAAAAAGGCCAAGAAAGCAAAAATTCTGCCGGGGTATGTAAACTTTTGAGCACAACTGTATACTCCATAAATATCAAATCAAGCTGTTTTGAATACAAAGTAAGCCAGAAAGTCCGGTGGACTTTTCCTTCAAAACTAGGAAACAAGTGTCTCTTTATCTTTAAATGGTTTAAAATCCTTGCTTGCCTTCTCAATAAATGGAATGGCCTTGCACATCTATATGTGCATGTGTGTTTCTTCAAGCTTGATGAAAACCTATTTTCCTAATTAGGCCCCACTGGTGATCTCCTAGTCTGACTTTAGTTTAGAACCAAACACTTCAACCCACAAAAAAAGGTGCTAAGGTGCTGCAGTTTGATGTAAAATAGCTGAAACTAGTAGCATTTGTGAGACTAGCATCCTAGTTGGAGTTATCTGGTTAACGTTACACTTGTGGACATTCTCATAAAAATAAAGGACAAAGCAATGCAAATAAGGATTGTGGTTAGTTCTTGGATGAGTAACAATATAGTGCTAAGATACTACTCTGCAGACCATATCTTGCAATACAAGTAAATACAGTGACTTTCCATTATTTATTTTTTGCATTGCAGACATCCTCTTTCTCAATCCATCCTTGACTGCTAGTAGCCAAGAGACCAAACTGACAAGTGGGAATTTTCCAAAGTGGACACCATTTTTTAGGCTCAAAGTAATGCATCACTATTAAACATTTGTCATACTTGATGAATCTGAAGTTTCCATATTGTTTGAAAAATCAAACAAAAAACTGCTAAAATTATGTTATATCCAGTACTTTGTAATAAATACAAGGGCACTTCAGAGAAAGGTGTTCTGCACAATGACATGAGCTTGCATGACTCATTGCTTTGAAGGCCAACATTTATTGCATCTGTATAAGATTTATTCATAAATCATCAATAGCTCCATTTCTGAAGTGAGGTTGAATCCATGACCAGATACAGCTTCTTGCACTGCTTACATGCTGCTTTGAATGCACAAAGCAGATCATGTTTATTAGAGCTTTCGAGACTATATAAGTCAAGTTAAAAAGAAGAAAATTTAACAGATTTTTGAGGAATTTCAAAGAAACCATTTAATAAATATCAATGAGGAGAAAAGGCTTTATAAGTTTTCAAAGTATTTGTAGAAGAAAAATAAAGTAATATTAGTGGACCTCTTTTACACTAGTTTTAATAAATCAACATGTAACATGTAAAAGGGTTAAAAAATAGCTCCATCAAATCTTACAAAAAATTAAGGATTGAAGCAATCTGTACCCCACAGAAATGATCTGAACTGTCCAGATCTAATAAATCCTTTGACTTACTGTTGACCCTATTGCACTGGTGATACTTATGATATTACCATTTAAATTTTATTGTGTGTGATTGTTCGGCATGCCTTGTTTTATATTATGTTACATTATGCCGGGGGGAGGGGGGGGGACCTCAGGCCCCAGGGGCCCTGTTAGCACACACATGAAGTGTTCACTACTGAACACTGAAGGGCATGCAATGACAGATTACATCCTGAAACCAGTGCCAGAGTAAGGATGTACTTTGTGGGCCAAGTTTGTATGTGCAATGCCCTACCATAAGTGGTAGTGGCAGCTACTATAACAGCTTTTAAAAAACTGCTGTATGATTTCCTCAATACAAATAATATTGTGCGTTATAGTTAATTTAATGACAAAATATATGAGTGATGAAGAAAGGTTGAACTTAATGGACCTTGGTCTTTTTTCAACCTTTGTAACTATAAATATGACTTTTCACAGCCACAGCTCGTCTCTGTAGACTTCCATCTTCTCAGCAGAATTCCATCTTCTCTGGTCTGGTGCAAAATATCACTACATGATGCCCTTAAATATAATAGTGTCATTATATTTCTCCTGAATAAAAATATGTACCATACTTTGAGCTCCTTAATAAATAATTTCCCCCCACTATATTCCCTGCACAAAATATGACCCACACAATATCCTTTTTATGGTACATGCCTGCCACACTGCCTTCTCTTTTTTCCATACTGGGCCCCCTCTTCACACTATCCTCTCATGCTGTGTCTTCCCTATAGCGCCCCATCTCTATACTGTACCCCTTAATCACACTCCCCCTCCTTGGCACACTGTTTCCTCCTCATTTTGCCCTTACACTGTACCCCTATGCTACCCCCTACTCAGTCTCTATTCTGTGCCCACTCACACTTTTCACCCCAAAACTATCTCCTAACTCTATTCCCCTAATAATTTCCTCACACATTTCCTCCTCCCTCCTCATACTGTCTCCTTTCAAATCTCCCTAACTCCCCATAGGATGATTTACCATTGTGTTTTGGTGCCTGTTTGGTGGCCCCATTTGGGCTTAAGCCCAAATCCCTCACTAAACAGGATGTGCCAATGGGACCATAGGCTATAATGGTACTGGCAGAGTGAATGTGCACTCTTCCGTGCATAATTTTCGGATATATGTGCCTACTGGAGGCAGACACTGAGACACAGTCTACTACTTCCGGGTCTCCGCCTCCACTAGGCGTACATGCTTGAAAACAATGCACATGAGAGTCCATGTTCTCTTTGTTGGCACCATTATAGTTTATGGAGCATATGTACGAATCCCATTTAGTGGCATACATTCCCCCCACGTTACTCATACTGTGTTGGCATACATAACCTCCCTTCAATCCCCATACACTGCCTGCACCCATCCCCTCCCTTGCTACCCATAGTGTGTTCGCATACATTCCCACTCTTTCCCCTCTATACTTTGACTGCAACCATCCTCCACATTTTGTGTGGCCCATTCGGCCCTCATACTGTTTCCATATGTTTCCATACCCATCACCACACTCACCATCCTTTGTCTGTACCTGTTAAGGATATGTAATTGATTTGAAGATATCCAAAATAAACGGTTGCAGACAAAACTGACTCTTTGCTGAATATATATTTATATAAAAATCACAGATACTAAATAATGCTGGAATGACCTCTAGTCTGCCCGTAACACGTTGTACCAGTCACCTCATGTCAATCAAACATCAACATGCTACGTAAATGGAAAAACTCTAATAAATCTTCAATTAGTAAACTTTATTGCTGACCATATCGATTGACTTTGAAGATTATGTGCAAGACAGAGGTCAGCTTGACCTAATTGATTAACCATTAGAGTAATATAGATAATGACATGTGGGCGACAGTCGTCAGCAATGACTAGCAGCAATTATAAGATAATGCAATAAGGTAATGTGTGGCAAAGCCCCTTATTTTTTCCCTTAAATTGTTGTTCATTTCAACCAATAAAGCAGAATTCATTTGAGACATGACTCACTGTCTATGTCTTGTGATTTCTACAGCCATAAACCTCCAATATACAATTTGTCAGCAGACAACTAAGGCAAGAACACACGCATTTCATGTGCCTTAACATTTGGTGCCAAATATGGGGATAGGATGAGGCTTCGGGAATGACCAGCTGCAAAGACGACCTCCAATCTTAGAATGGACCACTCGAGGGAGGAAACTGCAACTCCTAACTAGGTAAAAAAATTATTTATCTTATCTATAACTATCTGGCGTGTTCATGCTAAGATAAAGGTCAGTCAGCTGTCAGACTCGTGCATAGTGACTGATCGCTGATAAGTCCTAGCTCTGAAAAACCCACCATGGTTATGATTTCCTTAATTGCCTTATCTGCTTGCTCTCTCTGCTTTACTGTTTTGTTTGCATACGTGATTGTTACCTCTGCCAGCCTGAAACAAATAGGGAGACATATTGAGCAAATTCACTGTCATTGTGGTTCCAGCCCTGCTCTTCGCTTGGCTGATGATTTGCTGAAGTTCTATGGTCTCTCCCAGTGTAACAACTCTGCTGGCATCACGGCATGGCCTCTCATCTCTCACACTATCTTACCCACTGCTCCAAGTCATATTGCGGTTTCTGTTTCTTGCCAGCTCCATGTTCTGTTCCTCTGCTCTCTGCATGCTTCCTGGCTGTGTGTATAGAGGGGCGGCGCCTGAACTCTCTGGTTCTTATAGGAATCAGGTGCACCTGTCTAATCTGTTCCTGACCAATTACCAAGAGGCCTCCAGTATTTAGTGCAGCTCCACCCAGTGGACTGGGCCTGTGCAATGTGTTAGCTCAGTTTGTGTTTAGCTTCTGAGTTTGCCAGGCCTACCTCTGTGTTACTCCCTCACTAGAAGCTTTTCTCCTTGCCTTGCCTTGATCTTGTTTTCTGCCCTCCAGGAGGCAGAATATCCTGGTCTCTGTGTCTTTGTTCTTGTCTTGTTTTTCCTTTCCTTGTCTGAACTTAGTCTTATCTCGGTCTCATTGTCTGTGGCTTCATTCCCTGTTGTGTCTTTCCTTGTGTTCTCAGTCTGCTTATACTTCGAAACTCTTGCGGCTATGCCTGCTCTGTACCTTTATAGCTTTACCTCTGCTCCGCACTCCTGCGGTTCTGCTCCGTTCTACTCTGCTTAGCTTCTGCTGCCGCAGTAATCTCTTGCTGCAGCTCCTCCCCGCATTCCTTGTGGTTCTGCACTGCTTTGCTGCTGCAGAAACCTCTTGCTGCAGCTCCTCTCCACATTACTTGTGGCTCCGCTCTGCTTAGCTTCTGCTGCTGCAGTAATATCTTGCTGTTAACACATAGCAGGGGTGTGCCTGAATTAATTAGGATTAACTCTCCACCCCAAGTGAGTCAGTGTGATCTTAAACCAATCCTGGTGTATCAAATGTTATAATGGTATAAAAAAAATTATATATATATAAATAAATATACAAGACATATTATAAATTGTGAAGTTACACAGTAAATCCTTTCGAAAAGTATTTAAAAAACAATTAAATTACATATCGTCTTAGCAAAATTTAAAATTTAAAAGTTAGGAAAGGAGAAAATAATAAAAAATTAAAAATAAAAATAAAATAAATGAATACATTAATTAATTAATAAATATGCGAAGCACATTATAAACTGCAACATTACACAGTGGATCCTGTAATCCTTTCCACAAATATTTATAAAACAAAATTAATTACATGACATTTTAGCAGAATTCAGAAGGGAGAAAATATACATATACTTATACCCAGTTATCCCAATATATAGACTTACATCTTCAGGCTCTTGTAAAAAAACTACCATCTTTTCTGCTACTTTTCTTTTCTACTTTACTATCCAACTTATAAATGAATGTAGTTCCGTAAATTGGGAAAAAGATTATTTCTTTATTACACTAGATGTGAATGCTCTATATTCTAACATAGAACACAATAGGGGAATCGAAGCAGTAGCATACTATCTATCTGGGATTCCAGATATGCCACCAGTCCAGAGAGATTTTCTCATAACAGGTTTAAGATTTATAATGGAGCACAATGTTTTTGAATTCCAGGGTGAGCTGTTCCTGCAGCAATTTGGCACCGCGATGGGGACTCGGGTCGCGCCCAGTTTCTCAAATCTCTTTATGGGGCGATTCGAGTCCTCATCGCCTCTCAGCCAAACACCTTATAAAGAAAACATATTGCTATACAGGCGTTATGGAGGTCAAATACAAAAGTTTATTAAATAACAACAAACAGACCTACAGACAGGACAAATGGTAAAAGGGTGACAGATCTTCCCACAAAAAGACAGGCGGTGAGGCTGTATGTGAAGCAACCTGGGAGACAACACATGATCATACTGTATATGTAAATAGATACAAGACATAATGCACCGTGGCCGTGTCTCACACAACATACCTGTAGGTACAGCAGGGTCCCAACCTGTTCCTTCATTCTCCTTAACTTCTGGCTTGTTTCTGTACCTGCATCTCCTGTGTGAACAGGTCCCAACCTGTTCCATCATACTTCTTTCCTTTCTGCTAGTTTCCTTACCTGCAACTCCAGTGTGAACAAGTCCGTACCTGTGCCTTCATACACCACACCAGCCAGCCCTGTGTTTCTGTCGTTCCTGCCAGCCCTGTGTCTCTGTCATTCCTGCCAGCCGTGTGCCTCTTTCGTTCCTGCCAGCCCTGTGTCTCTGTCGCTCCTGCCAGCTCTGTGTTCTCTGCCGTGCCTGCCAGCCCTGTGTTCTCTGCCGTGCCTGCCAGCCCTGTGTTCTCTGCCATGCCTGCCAGCCATGTTCTCTGCCATGCCTGCCAGCCCTGTGTTCTCTTCCGTTACTGCCAGCCCTATGTTCTCTGCCATGTCTCTACCAGCCCTGTGTCTTAGCCATGCCAGCATACTCGTCTGAGTTTCAGCCGTGCTCTTCTGCCAGTCCTGCCAGATGTCTGCACCTGTCCTAGTGTTCCTGTTCTCCAAGTGGGATCAGCAGCCACAGCCAGACACCACCCTGGAGTAGTATCTGACAGCTGCCTGCTGCATAAGCCTGACCTCACCATCAGAGGCTCCAGTGACAACACAAACAGCTGTCATAGTCACACCCTTTCCAGGGTAGTCTGATTTGTGGCCCAGTGGGGCCACAAACCCTCTGAGCTCATGCCCATCAGTCAGGGCGTGAGCGTGCCAGTTTGCACAGGCCATGGCCTCCGCTGTATTCCATGTCCTATCGCTTGCAGAGCATGATGAACTTTTTTCCTGTCCATATGAGCAACCTGAAAAATTTGTTTCACCAAGGGTGGCCCAGATTGAAGAGATTTCTGACCCAATTATAGTCTCTAAAGCTCTATTTAAGCAACTTCAGGCCTATAAGGAGGAGCACGACCCAGTAGACCCGCCTAGGTTCTATGGGAATCCAGAAGAATGCCAAAGCTTCCTGGAACAGTGCTTGCGCTACGTCCTGCAGAATGCAGCTTGTTTCCCCTCTGACCGATTTAAGGTGGGTTACATTATGTCCTACCTAGCAGGAAATGCTTTACTATGGATTTGTCCCCTCTGGGAAGCAGGGGATCCTATCGTCATGAGTCTTGGGGTCTTCCTGGTGGTCTTCTGTAGAGACTTTGACATACCTCGTCCTGCAGCTCCTGTGAAGTCTTCCCCATCTAGATCCGAGAGGCGCTCCAGGTTGGTGAAACCCGTGAAGAAACCCCCACGTCAAGCCATGACCGTCAGTGACCCTCCAATTCCTCTACCCGTTAAAGCAGCTACTCAAATAGAACCCAAAAAGACTGTCAAGAGTGGACTGGCAAAGCACCAGTCTAAGACCAGTCGTAAGAAGGGCTTACTGTATTGATGCAGTTGTGAAGAACACCCAGATGGCCTCTGTCCAAAGGAACCTTGGGCTAGTAGGAGAGACTGCCCTCAGTGAGAATAACTCCCTTCCGTTAAAGTCTGTGTCTGTTCTGGTGCCTTGTGGGAGCTTCGGCCCTGCAGATGTATTCAAGCTGCTAACCAGACAAAGTCTATGTGTGGTTCCTGTTCCACAGCCCCAGAATCCTGTGAAGGTGTTTGGTGAATGCCAAGTCCTACTTATGAACAGTCCTGTGTCGAAGGGACAACTACAGCTCCAAATTGGAGCATTATATGCGAAGAAATTTGTTTTCCACTTGTTGACCAATCTGCCCATCGGTTGTTCTGAACCGGATACTCTGCTGCCCGTTCCGGTCCGAAGACCCAGTGTGGTTCTGCGTTTGAAACTATCAAGTCTCCAGATGTTTCTTGTTCCTAAACTGCAAGATCAATCTACAGTGTTGATTTCATCTCCACCTAATCAGCTGGCTATTGAGTCACGGTGTGCTAACCTCACTGAAGTAAAGGAAGCAGTGGCACCCTCTCTGTACACCTCCAGTGACAATGCCAGTGACCAGTTCCCAGGAACATCCTTGTCGCTTAAAATTTTTTCTCTGAACTATGGGCAGAAGATGCTTCCTGTAAAGATGCCTTCAGACTCCATGTGGCAGGTGGATGAAGAAGTTGAAGCAGAAGCTCTTGTGTCTCTGTTCTTCACCAATCCGGAAGAGATGGTCCAGTTTTGTCAGAGTAACAGGCTCATGAGGTTTCCTAAATGTATGCCTTCTGCTTCCAAGTGGCTACGTGGTGATAATACTAAGACAGAGACTTACTCATCCTCTAATCCAGAAGAGGGGGTCCAGTTTTTTCAGAGTACCAGGCTGAAGATGCTTCCTGTATGTATGCCTCCAACTTCCATCTGGCTATTGTGTGAAGATCCCAAGACACAAGTGTACTCATCTCTGCTTTTCACCAGTCTAAAGGAGGAGGATCAATTTTCTAGTGATGATGGGTTTAAGTTGGATCCAGTGAAGGTGTCTTCAGTTTCAAAAGAATCGGATTATGTTGAGGTCAAATCAGAAGCTTCCAAGTCCCTGCTTTCAGTCAACCAGGTGACTGAAGTCCTGGCCCTTGTATCTTCAGTGTGGGGAGCTGATCTTCCTGGACTCAAAGAGACTGGGCATCCTGAGATCTCTAATGTCTCATCTACCTCATTCTACCAGAGGAATGTTGTGATGGCTCTGACTATGCGTGCTCCTATCCTTCTTCTAGAAGTTATTCTGGCAGGCTTGAATGAGAGGGGCCGTAAAGGAGGGGGTACTGTAACAACTCTGCTGGCATCACGGCATGGCCTCTCATCTCTCACACTATCTTACCCACTGTTCCAGGTCATGTTGCGGTTTCTGTTTCTTGCCAGCGCCATATTCTGTGCCTCTGCTG
The DNA here is from genome assembly GCF_032444005.1 of Ranitomeya imitator. Taxonomy (NCBI): domain Eukaryota; kingdom Metazoa; phylum Chordata; class Amphibia; order Anura; family Dendrobatidae; genus Ranitomeya; species Ranitomeya imitator. Next base: position 1,042,303,490 of record NC_091282.1, read on the forward strand.
TTATGACCTGGTAGTTAGGAGCACCCGACCTGATAGTTAAACTCATACAGGACGAGCTCTGGGATGTGGGAGCTCTGCTGACCGCAAAACTCCTTGACAGGGCATCAGCCTTCACATTCTTAGATCCCGGAAGGTATGAAACCACAAAATCAAAACGGGAGAAAAAGAGCGACTATCGAGCCTGTCTAGGATTCAACCGTTTGGCAGACTCGAGATAAGTCAAATTCTTGTGATCCGTCAAGACCACCACGCGATGTTTAGCTCCTTCAAGCCAATGTCGCCACTCCTCGAATGCCCACTTCATGGCCAACCACTCCTCGATTGCCCACATCATAATTGCGCTCAGCAGGCGAGAATTTTCTAGAAAAGAAGGCACAGGGTTTCATCACTGAGCCATCAGAACTTCTTTGCGTCAAAACAGCCCCTGCTCCAATTTCAGAAGCATCAACCTCCACCTGAAAAGGGAGCGAAACATCTGGCTGGCACAACACAGGGGCAGAAGCAAAACGACGCTTCAACTCCTGAAAAGCCTCTACAGCCGCAGAGGAGCAATTGACCACATCAGCACCTTTCTTGGTCAAATCAGTCAACAGTTTAGCAATACTGGAAAAGTTAGCGATGAAGCGACGATAAAAATTAGCAAAGCCCAGGAACTTCTGCAAGCTCTTCACAGATGTCGGCTGAGTCCAATCGTAAATGGCCTGAACTTTAACAGGGTCCATCTCGATAGTAGAAGGGGAAAAAATGAAACCCAAAAATGAAACCTTCTGAACTTCAAAGAGACACTTTGACCCCTTCACAAACAAGGAATTCGCACGAAGGACCTGGAACACCATTCTGACCTGCTTCACATGAGACTCCCAATCATCTGAAAAGACCAAAATGTCATCCAAATATACAATCATAAATCTATCCAGGTACTCTCGGAAGATGTCATGCATAAAGGACTGAAACACAGATGGAGCATTAGAAAGCCCGAATGGCATAACCAGGTACTCAAAATGGCCCTCGGGCGTATTAAATGCTGTTTTCCATTCATCACCCTGTTTAATTCGCAGAAGATTATACACCCCTCGAAGATCTATCTTGGTGAACCAACTAGCCCCCTTAATCCGAGCAAATAAATCAGACAGCAGCGGCAAAGGATACTGAAATTTGACTGTGATCTTATTAAGAAGGCGATAATCAATACAAGGTCTCAAAGAACCATCCTTCTTGGCCACAAAAAAGAACCCTGCTCCCAATGGTGACGACGGACGAATATGACCCTTCTCCAAGGATTCCTTTATATAACTCTGCATGGCGGCGTGCTCTGGCACAGATAAATTAAACAGACGGCCCTTAGGAAACTTACTACCAGGAATCAAATTAATAGCACAGTCGCAATCCCTATGAGGAGGTAGGGCACCAGATTTGGGCTCTTCAAATACATCCCGGTAATCTGATAAAAACTCAGGGACTTCAGAAGGAGTGGAAGGCGAAATTGACAGCAATGGAACATCACCATGTATTCCCTGACAACCCCAGCTGGACACAGACATAGATTTCCAATCCAACACTGGATTATGGACCTGTAGCCATGGCAACCCCAAAACGACCACATCATGCAGATTATGCAACACCAAAAAGCGAATATCCTCCTGATGTGCAGGAGCCATGCACATGGTCAATTGAGTCCAGTACTGAGGCTTATTCTTGGCCAAAGGCGTAGCATCAATTCCTCTCAATGGAATAGGATACCGCAAGGGCTCCAAGAAAAAACCACAGCGCCTGGCAAACTCCAAGTCCATCAAATTCAGGGCAGCGCCTGAATCCACAAATGCCATTACAGAATAGGACGACAGAGAGCAAATCAGAGTAACGGACAAAAGAAATTTAAACTGTACCGTACCAATGGTGGCAGACCTAGCAAACCGCTTAGTGCGCTTAGGACAATCGGAGATAGCATGAGTGGATTCACCACAGTAAAAACACAGCCCATTCCGACGTATGTGTTCTTGCCGTTCAGCTCTAGTCAAAGTAATATCACATTGCATAGGCTCAGGCCTATGCTCAGAGAATACCGCCAGATGGTGCACAGCTTTGCGCTCACGCATGCGCCGATCGATCTGAATGACCAAGGACATAGACTCATTCAGACCAGCAAGCGTGGGAAATCCCACCATGACATCCTTAAGAGCTTCAGAATGACCCTTTCTGAAAATTGCCGCCAGGGCATATTCATTCCACTGAGTAAGCACAGACCACTTTCTAAACTTCTGACAGTACACCTCCGCTTCATCCTGACCCTGACACAAAGCCAGCAAGATTTTCTCTGCCTGATCCACTGAATTTGGTTCATCATAAAGCAATCCAAGCGCCAGAAAAAACGCATCTACATCTCGCAATGCAGTATCTCCTGGCGCAAGGGAAAATGCCCAGTCTTGAGGGTCACCACGCAACAAAGAAATTATGATTTTTACTTGTTGAACGGGGTCACCAGAGGAGCGGGGTTTCAAAGCTGGAAACAGTTTACAATTATTTTTGAAATTCAAGAATCTAGATCTATCCCCAGAAAATAAATCAGGAATAGGAATTCTAGGCTCTAACATAGGATTCTGAACCACAAAATCTTGAATGTTTTGTACCCTTGCAGTGAGATGATCCACACAAGAGGATAGACCCTGAATGTCCATCTCTACACCTGTGTCCTGAACCACCCAAAGGTCTAGGGTAAAAGAAAGACAAAACACAGTGCAAAGAAAAAAAAATGGTCTCAGAAGTCCTCTTATCCCTCTATTGAGATGCATTAATACTTTGGACCACCTGTACTGTTATGACCTGGTGGTCATATGATAGTTAAACTCATACAGGACGAGCTCTGGGATGTGGGAGCTCTGCTGACCGCAAGCCCTAATCCTATCGCACACACTAAAAATAGCCGTGGAGCGCTCCTGACGCTCCCTAGGCGCCTCGTCACAGCCTCGGAGCTAGCTAGCCCTAGAGATAGAAAATAAAGCCTACCTTGCCTCAGAGAAATTCCCCAAAGGAATAGGTAGCCCCCCACATATAATGACTGTGAGTAAAGATGAAAGTCACAAACGCAGAAATGAAATAGGTTTCAGCAAAGGGAGGCCAGACTTACTAAATAGACAGAGGATAGGAAAGGAATCTTTGCGGTCAGCACAAAAACCTACAAAAGACCACGCAGAGTGTGCAAAAGGGTCCTCCGCACCGACTCACGGTGCGGGGGGTGCCACTCTGCATCCCAGAGCTTCCAGCTAGCAAGACAAATCAGGAAAACCAGCTGGACAAAGAAACAATGAGCAAAAATAACAATAAGGAACTTAGCTTCTGCAGGAGAAGACAGGTCACCAGGCAGATCCAGGAGCGAACTGAACCAATGCTAAAACATTGACAGCTGGCATGGAGTAACGATCTGAGTGGAGTTAAATAGAGAAGCCAACCAAAGGATAAACCACGTCACCTGTGTAAGGAACCTCAGAAGCAGCAGCTTCACTCATAGCCACCAGAGGGAGCCCATAGACAGAACTCGCCGAAGTACCATTCACGACCACAGGAGGGAGTTCGACAACAGAATTCACAACACTCTGCTCTCTGCATGCTTCCTGGCTGTGTGTATAGGGGGCGGCGCCTGAATTCTCTGGTTCTTATAGGAATCAGGTGCACCTATCTAATCTGTTCCTGACCAATTACCAAGAGGCCTCCAGTATTTAGTGCAGCTCCACCCAGTGGACTGGGCCTGTGCAATGTGTTAGCTCAGTTTGTGTTTAGCTTCTGAGTTTGCCAGGCCTAGCTCTGTGTTACTCCCTCTCTAGAGGCTTTTCTCCTTGCCTTGCCTTGATCTTCTCTTCCTGTTGTGAATTCCGCTCTTGGGCTCCCTCCGGTGGTTGTAAGTGGCACTTTTGTGAGTTCTGCTCTTGGGCTCCCTCCGGTGGTTTTAAGTGGAATGGCTGCTCCTTGGATTTAGCAGTCAGCAGCTGCTTCCACTGATTGTCTATTCTGCTCGGCTATTTAGCCTGGCTCTTTCCTTCAGCTTGCGCCACTTGTCAATGGTTCCTGGTTGGATTCATATGGATTTCCCTGTTATCCTGACCAGTTCAGCAAAGCTAAGTCCTTGCTTGCTCTTTTCTGTCCACAGGTTGTGGACTTATCCGTTCTGTGCTTTCTATGTCTGTCCAGCTTGTCAGTATAAATTTTCAGTGAAGCTGGAAGCTCTGGGAAGCAGATTTACCCTCCACACCTTTAGTCAGGTGTGGAGATTTTTGTAAACTGTGTGTGGATTTTTTGTAGTGTTTTATACTGACCGCACAGTATTCCATCCTGTCCATTCTATATAGCTAGACTGGCCTCCTGTGCTCATCCTGGTTTCATTCTGTGTATGTCTTTTCCCTCTCCACTCACAGTCATTACTTGTGGGGGGCTATCTATTCTTTGGGGATTTTCTCTGAGGCAGGATAGTTTTCCTGTTTCTATCTTTAGGGGTAGTTAGTTCTCAGGCTGTGACGAGGTGCCTAGGTAGTGTCAGGAGCATCCCACGGCTACTTCTAGTGTTGTGTTGAGCTTAGGGACTGGGGTCAGTACAGGTACCACTTCCTTCAGAGCTCGTCCCATGTTGATCCTAAACCACCAGATCATAACAGTACAAGTGGCCAAAAATGAATTAAATGCATCTCAAAAGAAGGAAAAAATTCTGAGCCATTTTTTTCTGTGCTCTGCTTTGTCTTTTTTTTCCTCTTGATCTCTGGGTGGTTCAGGATTTATGCTCTGGCATGGATGTTCAGGGTTTGTTTTCTCGTGTGGATCAACTTGCTGCAAGAGTACAGAGTATCCAAGATTATGTTGTCCAGACTCTGGCTTTGGAGCCTTGAATTCCTACTCCTGATTTGTTTTTTGGGGACAGATCCAAGTTTTTGAACTTTAAGAATAACTGCAAATTGTTTTTTGCTTTGAAACCCCGTTCTTCTGGTGATCCCATTCAGCAAGTTAAAATCATCATATCCTTGCTGCGTGGTGACCCTCAGGACTGGGCATTCTCCCTTGAATCAGGGGATCCGGCATTGCTGAATGTAGACGCATTTTTTCAAGCTCTCAGATTATTGTATGACGAACCTAATTCTGTGGATCATGCAGAAAAAACCCTGTTGGCCCTGTGTCAAGGTCAGGAAGCGGCAGAATTATACTGCCAGAAATTTAGGAAATGGTCTGTGCTCACTAAATGGAATGAGGATGCTCTGGCTGCTATTTTCAGAAAAGGTCTTTCTGAAGCCCTTAAAGACGTTATGGTGGGCTTCCCTACGCCTACTGGTTTGAGCGAATCTATGTCTCTAGCCATTCAGATTGATCGGCGTCTGCGCGAGCGCAAAGCTATGCACCATATGGCAGTGTCCTCTGAGCAGAGTCTTGAACCTATGCAATGTGATAGGATTTTGACTAGAACAGAACGGCAAGAATTCAGACGTCAGAATAGGCTGTGTTTTTACTGTGGTGATTCTGCTCATGTTATTTCTGATTGCCCTTAACGTACTAGGAGGGTTGCTAGGTCTGTTACCATTAGTACTGTACAGCCTAAATTTCTTTTATCTGTGACCCTGATTTGCTCAATGTCGTCCTTTTCTGTCATGGCATTTGTGGATTCAGGCGCTGCCCTGAACTTAATGGACTTAGAATTCACCAGGCGCTGTGGTTTTTCCTTGCAGCCCTTGCAGAGCCCTATTCCTTTGAGGGGCATTGATGCTACACCATTGGCCAAGGATAAACCTCAGTACTGGACGCAGATGACCATGTACATGGCTCCTGCACATCAGGAAGATTGCCGTTTTCTGGTGTTGCATAACCTGCATGATGTTGTTGTACTGGGTTTTCCATGGTTACAGGAACATAATCCGGTGCTGGATTGGAAAAATATGTCTGTGACTAGTTGGGGTTGTCGAGGGGTACATAGTGACGTTCCTTTGATGTCAATTTCCTCTTCCCCCTCTTCTGAGGTCCCTGAGTTTTTGTCGGATTTCCAGGATGTATTTGATGAGCCCAAGTCCAGTTCCCTTCCTCCACATAGGGACTGTGATTGTGCTATTAACTTGATTCCTGTTTGTAAGTTCCCTAAGGGCCGACTTTTCAATCTGTCTGTGCCAGAGCATGCCGCCATGCGGAGCTATGTTAAGGAATCTTTGGAGAAAGGGCTTATTCGGCCATCTTCGTCACCATTGGGAGCGGGTTTCTTTTTTGTTGCTAAGAAGGATGGCTTGAGACCCTGTATAGATATTGTCTTCTTAATAAGATCACGGTCAAATTCCAATACCCTTTGCCTTTGCTTTCTGATTTGTTTGCTCAGATTAAGGGGGCTAGTTGGTTTACTAAGATTGACCTCCGAGGGGCATATAATCTTGTTCGTATTAAACAGGGTGACGAATAGAAAACTGCATTTAATACGCCCGAAGGCCATTTTGAATACCTTGTGATGCCATTCGGGCTCTCTAATGCTCCATCTGTGTTCCAATCCTTCATTCATGATATTTTCCGCAATTATCTTGATAAATTCATGGTTGTATATTTGGATGATATTTTGATTTTTTCCGATGATTGGAAGTCTCATGTGAAGCAGGTCAGGATGGTATTCCAGATCCTTCGTGATAATGCTTTATTTGTGAAGGGGTCTAAGTGCCTATTCAAAGTTCAGAAGGTCTCTTTTTTGGGTTTTATTTTTTCTCCCTCGTCTATGGAAATGGATCCTGTTAAGGTCCAAGCTATTCATGACTGGATTCAACCCACATCTGTGAAGAGCCTTCAAAAATTTTTGGGCTTTGCTAATTTCTATCGCCGTTTCATTGCCAACTTTTCCAGTGTGGTTAAGCCCCTTACTGATTTGACGAAGAAAGGCGCTGATGTGACGAATTGGTCCTCTGCGGCTGTTGAGGTCTTTCGGGAGCTTAAACGCCGATTTACTTCCGCCCCTGTGTTGCGTCAGCCGGATGTTTCTCTTCCTTTTCAGGTTGAGGTTGACGCTTCTGAGATTGGGGCAGGGGCCGTTTTGTCTCAGAGGGATTTTGATGGTTCTTTGATGAAACCATGTGCTTTTTTTTCCAGAAAGTTTTCGCCTGCGGAACGCAATTATGATGTCGGCAATCGGGAGTTGTTGGCTATGAAGTGGGCGTTTGAGGAGTGGCGACATAGGCTTGAGGGAGCTAAGCACCGCGTTGTGGTCTTGACTGATCATAAGAATCTGATTTACCTCGAGTCGGCCAAGCGGCTGAATCCTAGACAGGCTCGAGGGTCCCTGTTTTTCTCCCGTTTTGATTTTGTGGTCTCGTATCTTCCGGGATCTAAGAATGTTAAGGCTGATGCCCTTTCTAGGAGTTTTTCGCCTAATTCTCCTGAAGTCCTTGAGCCGGTTGGCATTCTTAAGGAAGGGGTGATTCTGTCTGCCATCTCCCCTGATTTGCGGCGGGTGCTTCGGGAATTTCAGGCTGATAGGCCTGACCACTGTCCAGTGGGGAAGCTGTTTGTTCCTGATGGATGGACAAGTAAGGTGATTTCTGAGGTTCATTGTTCAGTGTTTGCTGGTCATCCTGGGATTTTTGGTACCAGAGATTTGGTTGCTAGGTCCTTTTGGTGGCCTTCCTTGTTGCGCGATGTGCGTGCTTTTGTGCAGTCCTGTGGGACTTGCGCCCGGGCCAAGCCTTGCTGTTCCCGCGCTAGTGGGTTGCTTTTGCCTTTGCCGGTCCCTGAGAGGCCCTGGAAGCATATTTCCATGGATTTTATTTCGGATTTTCCTGTTTCCCAGAAGATGTCTGTTATCTGGGTTGTTTGTGACCGGTTCTCTAAAATGGTCCATCTGGTACCTTTGCCTAAGTTGCCTTCCTCCTCAGATTTGGTTCCATTGTTTTTTCAGCATGTGGTTCGTTTGCATGGCATTCCGGAGAATATTGTGTCTGACAGAGGTTCTCAGTTTGTCTCTAGGTTTTGGCGGGCCTTTTGTGCTAGGATGGGCATTGATTTGTCTTTTTCTTCGGCGTTTCATCCTCAGACTAATGGCCAAACTGAGCGAACTAATCAGACCTTGGAGACCTATTTGAGATGCTTTGTGTCTGCTGATCAGGATGATTGGGTGGCTTTCTTGCCGTTGGCTGAGTTTGCCCTTAATAATCGGGCTAGTTCGGCTACTTTGGTTTCACCTTTCTTTTGTAATTTTGGTTTTCATCCTCGTTTTTCTTCTGGGCAGGTTGAGCCTTCTGATTGTCCTGGTGTGGATTCTGTGGTGGACAGGCTGCAGCAGATTTGGACTCATGTGGTGGACAATTTGACGTTGTCTCAGGAAAGGGCTCAATGTTTTGCTAACCGCCGTCGGTGTGTTGGTCCCCGGCTTCGTGTGGGGGATTTGGTTTGGTTGTCTTCTCGTCATGTTCCTATGAAGGTTTCTTCCCCTAAGTTTAAGCCTCGGTTTATTGGTCCTTATAAGATTTCTGAAATTATCAATCCGGTGTCTTTTCGTTTGGCTCTTCCAGCCTCTTTTGCCATTCATAATGTTTTCCATAGATCTTTGTTGCGGAGATATGTGGTGCCCGTTGTTCCCTCGGTTGATCCTCCTGCCCCGGTGTTGGTTGAGGGAGAGTTGGAATAAGAGGTTGAGAAAATTTTGGATTCTCGTTTTTCGAGGCGGAGGCTTCAGTATCTTGTCAAGTGGAAGGGTTATGGCCAGGAGGATAATTCTTGGGTTGTTGCCTCCGATGTCCATGCCGCCAATTTGGTTCGTGCTTTTCACTTGGCTCGTCCTGATCGGCCTGGGGGCTCTGGTGAGGGTTCGGTGACCCCCCCTCAAGGGGGGGGGGTACTGTTGTGAATTCCGCTCTTGGGCTCCCTCCGTTGGTTGTAAGTGGCACTTTTGTGAGTTCAGTTCTTGGGCTCCATCCGGTGGTTTTAAGTGATATGGCTGCTCCTTGGATTTAGCAGTCTGCAGCTGCTTCCACTGATTGTCTTTCTGCTCGGCTATTTTTGCCTGGCTCTTCCCTTCAGCCAGTGCCACTTGTCAATGGTTCCTGGTTGGATTCACATCTCTTTTGGATTTCCCTGTTATCCTGACCAGTTCAGCAAAGTTAAGTCCTTGCTTGCTCTTTTCTGTCCACAGGTTGTGGACTTATCCGTTCTGTGCTTTCTATTTTTTGTCCAGCTTGTCAGTATGAATTAATTCAGTGAAGCTGGAGGCTCTGGAAAGCAGATTTACCCTCCACACCTTTAGTCAGGTGTGGAGATTTTTGTAAACTCTGTGTGGATTTTTTGTAGTGTTTTATACTGACCGCACAGTATTCCATCCTGTCCTATCTATCTAGCTAGACTGGCCTCCTGTGCTACATCCTGGTTTCATTCTGTGTATGTCTTTTCCCTCTCCACTCACAGTCATTACTTGTGGGGGGCTATCTATCCTTTGGGGATTTTCTCTGAGACAAGACAGTTTTCCTGTTTCTATCTTTAGGGGTAGTTAGTTCTCAGGCTGTGACGAGGTGCCTAGGGAGTGTCAGGAGCATCCCACAGCTACTTCTAGTGTTGTGTTGAGCTTAGGGACAGCGGTCAGTACAGGTACCACTTCCTTCAGAGCTCGTCCCATGTTGCTCCTAAACCACCAGTTCATAACAGAGAACTTTGAACCCCCAAGTGTTTCACTACAGTTTATAACGCAGAGCCGCGCAAATAAAAAATATTTTTTTTCCACAAAAATTATTTTTTAGCCCACAGTTTTGTATTTTTCCAAGGGTAACAGGAGAAATTGGACCCTAAATATTGTTGTCCAATTTGTCCTGAGTACGCTGACACCCGATATGTGGGGGGGAACCACCGTTTGAACGTATGGCAGAGCTCGGAAGGGAAGGAGCATCATTTGGAATGCAGACTTAGATGGATTGGTCTGCAGGCGTCACATTGCATTTGCAGAGCACCATATGTACCTAAACAGTAGAAACCCCCCACAAGTGACCCCATATTGGAAACTAGACCCCCCAAGGAACTTATCTAGATGTGTTGTGAGAACTTTGAACCCCCAAGTGTTTCACTACAGTTTATATCACAGAGCCGTGAAAATAAAAATCCTTTTTTTTCCCACAAAAATTATTTTTTAGCCCCCAGTTTTGTATTTTCCCAAGGGTAACAGGAGAAATTGGACCCCAAAAGTTGTTGTCCAATTTGTCCTGAGTACGCTGATACCCCATATGCTGGGGTAAACCCCTGTTTGGGCACACGGGAGAGCTCGGAAGGGAAGGAGCACTGTTTTACTTTTTCAACGCAGAATTGGCTGGAATTGAGATCGGACGCCATGTCGCGTTTGGAGAGCCCCTGATGTGCCTAAACAGTGGAAACCCCCCAATTATAACTGAAACCCTAATCCAAACACACCCCTAACCCTAATCCCAACCCTATTCCCAACTGTAAATGTAATCTAAACCCTAACCGTAACTTTAGCCCCAACCCTAACCCTAACTTTAGCCCCAACCCTAACTGTAGCCTTAACCCTAGCCCCAACCCTAGCCCTAACCCTAGCCCCAACCCTAACCCTAGCCCTAACCCTAGCCCTAACCCTAGCCCCAACCCTAACCCTAACCCTAGCCCTAACCCAAGCCCTAGCCCTAACCCTAACCCTAGCCCTAACCCTAACCCTAACCCTAACCCTAGCCCTAACCCTAACCTTAACCCTAGCCCTAACCCTAGCCCTAACCTTAGCTCTAACCCTAATGGGAGAATGGAAATAAATACATTTTTTACATTTTTTAATTTTTCCCTAACTAAAGGGGTGATGAAGGGGGGGTTTGATTTACTTTTATAGCGGGTTTTTTAGCGGATTTTTATGATTGGCAGCCGTCACACACTAAAAGACGCTTTTTATTGCAAAAAATATTTTTTGCGTTACCACATTTTGAGAGCTATAATTTTTCCATATTTTGGTCCACAGAGTCATGTGAGGTCTTGTTTTTTGCGGGACGAGTTGAAGCTTTTATTGGTAACATTTTCGGACATGTGACATTTTTTGATCGCTTTTTATTCTGATTTTTGTGAGGCAGAATGACCAAAAACCAGTTATTCATGAATTTCTTTTGGGAGAGGCGTTTATACCGTTCCGCATTTGGTAAAATTGATAAAGCAGTTTCATTCTTTGGGTCAGTACGATTACAGTGATACCTCATTTATATCATTTTTTTATGTTTTGACGCTTTTATACGATAAAAACTATTTTATAGAAAAAATAATTATTTTTGCATCGCTTTATTCTGAGGACTATAACTTTTTTATTTTTTTGCTGATGATGCTGTATGGCAGCTCGTTTTTTGCGGGGCAGGATGACGCTTTCAGCGGTACCATGGTTATTTATATCTGTCTTTTTGATCGCGCGTTATTCCACTTTTTGTTTGGTGGTATGATAATAAAGCGTTGTTTTTTGCCTCGTTTTTTTTTTTTCTTACGGTGTTTACAGAAGGGGTTAACTAGTGATATAGTTTTATAGATGGGGTCGTTACGGATGCGGCGATACTAAATATGTGTACTTTTATTGTTTGTTTTTTTTATTTAGATAAAGAAATGAATTTATGGGAATAATATATATATTTTTTTTTCATTATTTAGGAATTTAAAAAAATTTTTTTTTACACATGTGGAAATTTTTATTTTTATTCTTTTACTTTGTCCCAGGGGGGGACATCACAGATCGGTGATCTGACAGTGTGCACAGCACTCTGTCAGATCACCGATCTGACTTGCAGCACTGCAGGCTTCACAGTGCCTGCTCTGAGCAGGCTCTGTGAAGTCACCTCCCTCCCTGCAGGACCCGGATGCCGCGGTTATCTTGGATCCGGGCCTGGAGCAGGGAGGGAGGTGAGCAGACCCTCGCAGCAACGCGATCACATCGCATTGCTGCGGGGGATTTAGGGAAGCTCGCAGGGAGCCCCCTCCCTGCTAGATGCTTCCCTGTACCGCCGGCACATCGCGATCATGTTTGATCGCGGTGTGCCGGGGGTTAATGTGCCAGGGGAGGTCCGTGACCGCTCCTGGCACACAGTGCCGGATGTCACCTGCGATAGGCAGCTGACACCCAGTCGCGATCGGCCGCGCTCCCCCCATGAGCGCGGCCGATCGCGCTGGACATACTATTCCGTCCTTGGGAAGTAGGGCCCACCCCACATGGACGGAATAGTACGTCCATTGGCAGAAAGGGGTTAATATATCTCTACAAATCAGGCTGGTATATACCTTTTAAAGGTATTTTATAACTCTCTGGCATCTCCATGCTAAGATAAAGGTCAGTCAGCTGTCAGACTCGTACATAGTGACCAATCGCTGATAAGTCCTAGCTCTAAAAATAAACACCATTGGTTATGATTGTTACCTCATACAGCCTGAAATAGATAGTGAGACGTATTGAGCAAATTCACTGTCATTCTGGTTCCAGCCCTGCTCTCGGCTTGGCTGTTGTTATGCAGAAGTTTTATGGTCTCTCCCAGTGGGCAAGTGGGAGCAGGAGGTTGATTACTCTGAGTGATTGTCTAATATCTAAGTGGTTGGTGACTTCTTGCGGGATCCTACCAGAAATCGCCTAGCTACGGTGATGGTGTTCTAGCTGCAGGAGAAGTTCTATATGGGTGGAAGTATAATTAGAATTATCATATTGATGTGACTAAGTGATTGCTATCTCCCTGTCTACTTAAAGTTTGTTTTGCCCAGGCGTAGACTTACCATCTCTACAAATCAGGCTGGTATATACCTTGTGAAGGTATTTTAAAGTCAAACATTCACAGTTGAATGGTATTGCAAAGTCTGGTAGCATCATCATCATAAGCTGCTTTCTATCTGTATCTGTTTGTATAGTGTGTATGATTTGTTGTCAGGAGGTGTATAAACTAGCATTTACTTAAAGTTTTTAATTCATTTTGCATATATTCATTTTGAGAGTGTGTAATTAGAGAATTAGTTATAAAATTGTTTTGTTTTTGCATACTTCAGAACAGTAAAGTTGAGTGTTAAAAGTATTTATGTAAAGAGAGAATTTCTTAAATTGTTGTTTTTATTTGTACAATTCACACATCGCTTGAGAGCTTGAGACCAAAGTCTATTGTGAGCTACTGTGGTTAATTATTCACTAGCGAAGCTGCATTTTCTGTGCGACACTGGTAGGCTGATTTTTTTTTTGTTAAAGTGAAAATTTTGTTAAAACCACCACTACCGGGCTCTAGACCATAATATGGTATTGGCATACTGAATCCTCAAACATCAGAAGCACGTATACTACTACACTCCACAAAACGGCCAAGTGGACCAACACCTACCATCCAGATAGAGGTTGAGGATGAACCCCTCAATTTCCTTGTGGATACCGATGCAGCCAGAAGTGTAACCAGGAACATTGATTTACCAGGCCCAGATTGTCTCACGGATAAAGTGGTGCCTTGTGCACAAGGGGGCATTCTTTGCGTCTGGAGGAGAGGTTTTTCCACCAACATAGAAGAGGATTCTTTACTGTTAGGGCAGTGAGAATCTGGAATTGCTTGCCTGAGGAGGTGGTGATGGCGAACTCAGTCAAGGGGTTCAAGAGAGGCCTGGATGTCTTCCTGGAGCAGAACAATATTGTATCATACAATTATTAGGTTCTGTAGAAGGACGTAGATCTGGGGATTTATTATGATGGAATATAGGCTGAACTGGATGGACAAATGTCTTTTTTCGGCCTTACTAACTATGTTACTATATTACTATGATTGTAGCACGCAGTACACCCCAATGACCAGACTCCTGCACATAGGCCTATTAGTCTCATCAACCTGCCACAACAAAACTCCAAGCCAACACAGCTACAGTCCTTCCTTGCACTGTATGCAACTGCCATCCCTGGATCCTTGATGCCTGGTAACAAACATCCAGGTGGTAGTACAGTGTAGTTGTCTAACCAGGCTTGAAGATAAGGAATTACCCAAGGTGAGACCCCTGCGAGCAACATATCTACAACCTTGACTTATGCCCTTACGGAGCATATAATCCTGATTAATAGCAGGTAATTCATTTATTATTGATTTGACATCATTAAACTGGGAACTATATGAAACGGTCAAAGGTGAACTTGTATTGTGAAAAGATGAAGAGGAAGAAGCATTGTGCGGATTCAAAGACCTAGGTGTGTTGAATACTTTAGTGAAGGCACGTTTAATGTCTTCTATATCCTTTGTCACTTAAACTTTTATTATGATTTCATTTTTACAAAGAAAGGACTCATGATTAGAACAATTCCGTCTTATGAGATAGAATTCACCATACGGTATTGCTTTTATTGTATGATGTCGGTGCGAGGATGAGGACAAAAGTGTACTGTTACCAGAGAGATCCTTCCTGTAAAGGGAAGTGTCACTTGATGTGTCATAGAATTGCCTGATAAATGCATATCTAAAAAAGAGGCTTGAGTATCAGGAACACTGGTGGTGAATCTTACATTGAAGTTATTTGAATCGAGATAAACTGTGAAATTCTCCACATCTGAAAGTTCACCCTGCCATACAAACAGGTCGTCCACGTACAGTATCTACCAAACCAAAAAATGGATTTAGAGAAAGGATTAGATTCAGAAAAAATGAAAGATTCTTCCCATCACGCCATGTATAGAATAGCTAACATTGCGGAGAATGTTGAACCCATCAGGGCACTAAGAATCTGTAAGAAAAGTTGAGTCAAACATAAAAAAAATTATGAAGAAATAGACATGAAAGAGATTGTAAAATAAAATAAATTAATTGTGAAGAATAATTGCTGTATTTATTTAAATGATACCACATTGATTGAATGGCTAAATCATGAGGTATAGTGGAATATAAATTAACAACATCACAAGTAATGAACCTAAAATGTTTTTCCCAAAATAAATTGTCAAAAGCATATGAAACAGAAGAAGTATCTTTCAAATAACCCGGGATCTTGGTCACCAAGGGGTGAAGATGACCCATAAACTTAAATTTTCATTCAGTGATCCTATGCTGGAAATTAAAAGACAAAGGGGGGAGGAAATATACATTTGTGAATCTTGGGAAGACCATGGAAAATAGGAACAATGAGATGATCAGGAAGGAGCCACATAGGAATCTTGTTAAGTAAACCTAAATTAAAACCGTGGAATCTGCGCAATGACACTTCCTCTTCATCTTTTCACAATACAAGTCTGCTATCTCAGCCTTCTTTTCTGCTCACTTTCTAAAACTGAACATGGACAAAACAGAATTCATCATCTTTCCCCCATCTCACTCTCCCCCTCCACCAGACCTATCCATCAGTGTCAATTGTTGCTCACTTTCCCCAATCCTGCATGCTCGGTGCCTTGGGGTGCCCTCTCTTTCAAGCCACATATACAAGCCCTTGCCTCCTCCTGCCATCTCACACTCAAAAATATTTCCCAGATCCGTGCATTCCTCGACAACAAAACCACAAAAAACACTTATGCACGCCCCTATCATCTCCCGTCTTCTTGACTACTGTAACCTCCTACTCTCTGGCCTCCCCTCTAGCACTCTGGCACCACTCCAATCCATCCTACACTCTGCTGCCCGACTAATCTATCTGTCTCCCCACTATTCCCCAGCCTCTCCCCTATGTCATGCCCTTCACTGGCTTCCTATCGTCCAGAGGCTACAGTTCAAAACCCTTACTATGACATACAAAGCCATCCACAACCAGTCTCTTACATATATCTGCAAAATGGTCTCCAGGTACTTACCTACATGCAACCTTCGATCCTCACAAGATCTCCTTCTCTACTTCCCTCTTATTTCTTATTCCAACAACCACATCCAAGACTTCTCCCATGCTTCTGCCATACTCTGGAACTCTCTACCCCAACACATCAGAGTCTCGCCTACCATAGAACCTGAAGACTCACCTCTTCCAACAAGCCTACAGCCTGCAGTGATCCTCAACCTACTGAACTGCCACACGACCAGCTCTACCCTCTCCTAGTGGGCAGGGTCCTCCCTCCTACTGTACCTGTTAGTGCCTTGTTTTTTGCTCATGTTTATTGTATTTGTATATATTTGCCCCCTTTTCACATGTAAAGCGCCATGGAATAAATGGCGCTATAAAAATGTATAATAATAATAATAAATAATAATAATACAAGTTTACCTTTGACCTTTTCCACGCTATATAGTTCCCAGTTTAATGATATCAAATCAATAATAAAAAAATACCTGTTATTAATCAGGATGACACGCTCTGTAAGATCACAAGTCAAGGTTGAAAAAATGTTGCTCGCAGGGGTCTACCATTGGGTAATTCCTCTTCAATCTGGCTTCCGCTCTTTACACTCTACTGAAACTGCCCTCACTAAAGTCTCTAATGACCTACTAACAGCTAAATCTAATGGTCACTACTCCATGCTAATTCTCTTGGATCTCTCTGCAGCATTCGATACTGTGGATCATCAGCTCCTCCTCACTATGCTCCGCTCCATCGGCCTCAAGGACACCGTTCTCTCTTGGTTCTCCTCATATCTCTCTGACCGATCCTTCACTGTATGTTTTGCTAGTTCCTCCTCCTCTCACCTTCCCCTTACTGTTGGGGTTCCTCAAGGATCAGTCCTAGGCCCCCTCCTCTTCTCGTTGTATACTGCCCCTATTGGACAAACAATCAGTAGATTTGGTTTCCAGTACCATTTCTATGCTGACGACACCCAATTATACACTTCTTCTCCTGATATCACACCAACCTTTTTAGAAAACACCAGTGATTGTCTTACTGCTGTCTCTAACATCATGTCCTCCCTCTATCTGAAACTAAACCTGTCAAAAACTGAACTCCTCGTGTTCTCTCCCTCTACTAACCTACCTTTGCCTGACATTGCTATCTCCGTGTGCGGTTCCACCATTACTCCAAAGCAACATGCCCGCTGCCTTGGGGTTATCCTTGATTCTGACCTTTCATTCACCCCCCACATCCGATCACTGGCTCGCTCTTCTTACCTGCATCTCAAAAACATTTCTAGAATTCGCCCTTTTCTTACTTTCGACTCTGCAAAAACTCTTACTGTTTCACTTATTCATTCTCGTCTGGACTATTGTAACTCTCTACTAATCGGCCTCCCTCTTACCAAACTTTCCCTGCTCCAATCTGTCCTGAATGCTGCTGCCAGGATCATATTCCTCACCAACCGTTACACCGATGCCTCTACCTTGTGCCAGTAATTACACTGGCTACCCATCCACTCCAGAATCCAGTACAAAACTACTACCCTCATCCACAAAGCACTCCATGGCTCAGCACCACCCTACATCCCCTCTCTGGTCTCAGTCTACCACCCTACACGTGCCCTCCGCTCCGCTAATGACCTCAGGTTAGCATCCTCAATAATCAGAACCTCCCACTCCCGTCTCCAAGTCTTTACACGTGCTGCGCCGATTCTTTGGAATGCACTACCTAGGTTAATACGACTAATCCTCAATCCCCACAGCTTTAAGCGTACCCTAAAAACACATTTGTTCAGACTGGCCTACCGCCTCAATGCATTAACCTAACGATCCCTGTGTGGCCTATTTAAAAAAAAAAAAAAAAAATCAGGTTCCTCGCATTATGTTCTCATTCACTTTATGCAGTTAATAGCCCTCTGTGTCTGTACTGCTACATACTTAGGCAGTTAACTGGTTCATGCAGCTTTACATGAACACCCGAGCCTTACACTATGGCTGGTCCAAATAACTAAAGCAATTGTTACCATCCACCTCTCGTGTCTCCCCTTTTCCTCATAGTTTGTAAGCTTGCGAGCAGGGCCCTCATTCCTCCTGGTATCTGTTTTGAACTGTATTTCTGTTATGCTGTAATGTCTATTGTCTGTACAAGTCCCCTCTAGAATTTGTAAAGCGCTGCGGAATATGTTGGCGCTATATAAATAAAAATTATTATTATTATTATTATCTCCAAGCCTGGTCAGACAACAACACTGCACTACCACCTGGATGTTTGTTACCGGGTTTCACAAGTGCTCTGGTAGTAGATGCAATGTAAGTATCTATGCCTTAGACAATACCAAGTCTTTAAAATTAACCTCTGGGACTTCCCAAGAAATTAACACCTTTATTAAATGCGATAGTCAATATGTCGTATGTTGTATTTTCTGTCAGGAATGCCAATTAAGGTAAATTGGTTGTAACATACGTTAATTGAAAAAAAGAATAGTGGAACAACTCTCCAATATTAGTAGTAAAAACGTATCTTATTCAGGAGCCTCAAAACATTTTGTTAAAATAAGTAAAGGTGATATTTTAGATTTAGTTTTTTTATGGCATGGAAAAAGTAAAAAATCCCATTTGTGGAGATGACAGACGCAAACTTCCTCCCCATGGGGGAAGCATTCTGGATTTTAAAATTAAACACTAAGCATCCTAATGGGATGAATTTTAGAAATGACCTATTTTATATCTACTGATGATAATTATCTAGATGATTTGTGTATTTTCTAACCAGCATGTTTTGTTTTGACACATATACATTTTCCTTTTGCAGTCTCGCATCTCTGGCTTTCATGATGTCAGCAGACACACACCTGGTGCACAACAATGTAATTTTGCGATGCTCTTCTATGATTGGTTCTTCTTTGTATATATTCACATGACTTGTCTCCTTTTGTATCCTATGACTAAGGGTGCTGTTAACGCGCCTGAAAAGCGTCAGGCTTTTTTACTATTTTAATGTGGCGTGACATGCCAAATAAAGGATTTTTTATTTTACTATATCAGCTGATGTGCCAGATATCATCCTTTCTTCTTTTTTTTTATTTTTAAAACAGCACCCTTCTACATATTGAAAACTTCTGTCAGGTAGTTTATTCAGACCCTGGGAACCATCCAGGATACATTCCGATATTTGTGTCCCATTGACTTGCATTGGTGTCGGGTATCGGTATCGGCGATATCCGATATTTTTTGGATATTGGCCGATACCATCCGATACAGATACTTTCAAATATTGGAAGGTATCGCTCAACACTATTGATCAGTAACAGGTGGACGAGTGACAAATGTGGGCCTGGTGCTTTTAGAGGGCTGTAAAATTCAGCCAACACACAGGAATTAGACCCATCTTGGAGTCCAAGCACTTCCAAAAATTAAGGGAAGACACCAGGAAAAAATAACATAGTTATTAAGGTTGAAGGAAGACTTTAAGTCCATGTAGCTCAACCCATAGCCTAACCTAACACGCCCTAACATGTTGATCCAGAGGAAGGCAAAAACACCCATGTGGCAAACGGTCAGCTCCACATTGGGGAAAAAATTCCTTCCCGACTCCACATACGGCAATCAGACTAGTTCCCTGGATCAACACCCTATCAAGGAATCTAGCATATATAACCTGTAACTTTATACTTTACAAGAAAGGCATCCAGTCCCCTCTTAAATTTTAGTAGGGAATCACTCATTACCCCATCATACGGCAGTGAGTTCCATAGTCTCACTGCTCTTACAGTAAAGAATCCGCGTCTGAGATTATGCTTAAACCTCCCTTCCTCCAGACATAGAAGCTGCCCCCTTGTCCCCGTCTCAGGTCTATGTGTAAAAAGATCATTAGAAAGGTCTTTGTACTGCCCTCTCATATATTCATAAATTGTAATAAGATCACCCCTTAGCCTTCGTTTTTCCAAACTAAATAGCCCCAAGTGTAATAACCTGTCTTGTTAGTGCAGACCCACCAGTCCTCTAATAACCTTGGTCACTCTTCTCTGCACCCGCTCTAGTTCAGCTATGTCTTTCTTATACACGGAGACCAGAACTGTACACAGTATTCTAAGTGTCTTCGAACTAGTGACTTGTATACAGGTAAAATTTTGTTCTCCTCATGAGCATCTATGCCTCTTTTAATGCATCCCATTATTTTAATTGCCTTTGTAGCAGCTGCCTGACACTGGCCACTGAATATGAGTTTGTTATCCACCCATACACCCAGGTCTTTTGTATTGATGGTTTTGCCCAGTGTTTTACAATTAAGCACATAATTATACATCTTATTTGCTCTACCCAAGTGCATGACCTTACATTTATCCCCATTAAAGCTCATTTGCCATTTATCAGCCCAAGCTTCTAGTTTACATAAATCCTCCTGTAATATAAAATTGTCCTCCTCTGTATAGATTACCCTGCAGAGTTTAGTGTCATCTGCAAGGTCGTTAATAAATATGTTAAAAAGAAACGAGCCCAATACTGACCCCTGTGGTATACCACTGCTAACTGTGAGCCAGTCTGAGTGTGCTCCATTAATAACCACCCTTTGTTTCCTATCCCTGAGCCAGCTCTTAACCCACTTACACATATTTTCCCCTACCCCCATTGTTCTCATTTTATGTATCAACCTTTTGTGTGGCACCGTGTCAAAAGCTTTCGAAAAGTCCATATACACCACATCCACTGCGTTCCCTTGGTCCACTCCGGAATTCATAGAAGCTTATTAGATTAGTCTGACATGAACGGTCCCTAGTAAACCCATGTTGATATTGGGTCATGAGGTTATTCCTCTTCAGATACTCCAGTATAGCATCCCTTAGAATGCCCTCCAGGATTTTACGAACAGTAGAGGTGAAGCTTACTGGCCTATAATTACCGAGTTCAGTTTTTGTCCCTTTTTTGAATATTGGCACCACATTTGCTATATGCCAGTCCTGTGGTACAGACCCTGTTATTATAGAATCTTTAAAGATTAAAAATAATGGTCTATCAATGAGTGTACTTAATTTTGCTGTACTCGGGGGTGTATCCCCGGAGATTTGTCAATTTTAGTGATTTTTAGACGCCGCCGAAATTCCTGCTGGGTTAAGCAGGTGACATTTAATGGTGAATTTTTGTTATCACTAGTCATTTTGTCTGCCATGGAATATTCTTGTGTAAATACTGATGAAAAAAAGTCATTTAGCATATTGGCTTTTTCCTCATCCTCATCCACCATTTCACCCAGACTATTTTTAAGGGGACCAACACTATCATAATTTAGTCTCTTACTATTTATGTAGTTAAAGAATATTTTGGAATTATTTTTACTCTCTCTGGCAATGAGTCTCTCTGTCTCAATCTTTGCTGCCTTGATTTGCTTTTTACAGAATTTATTTAATTTTCTGTATTTATTTAATGCCTCATCACAACCTACTTCCTTTAATTCTCCAAATGATTTCTTTTGGTCACTTATTGCACCCATTACAGCTCTATTTAGCCATATTGGTTTCCTCCTATTTCTAGTATGTTCTCATACGGTATATACTGTGCACAGGTCCTATCCAGGATATTAATAAATGTCTCCCATTTTCTTTGTGTATTTTTATTTTTGTGTATTTTATACCAAGACTTCTCTCGTGCTGCGCCAGCTCACTGGAATGCACTTCCCCAGACGATCAGACTGATACCTAGCCCCGACCTATTCAAGCGCGCTTTAAAAACCCATCTCTTCAAACAAGCCTACCACATCAACTACTCAGTAAACTAACTTTGTCCTGTTCCTTCCTTCCAAATATTATTCTGAATCTGCACCCTACTATTCATCTATCTCCACACCCTCCATGCACACGATAACTGTACTTGATACTTGACTATTGCACTTAAACACACGGGCTGATGACTGGATCATGCAGCTTCATATGAAAATCCCTATATATTATAATTGCCAGACCAGAAATAACAAGCACTTTTCACCTATTGTGTCCCCCCATTTCCTTGTAGATTGTAAGCTTGCGAGCAGGGACCTCACCCCTAATGTCACTGTTTAAAATGTCTTAACTTATACTGAATTTATTGTCTGTACATGTCCCCGCTTAATTGTAAAGTGCTGCGGAATATGTTGGCGCTATAGAAATAAAAATTATTATTATTATTATTATTATGTCTCAGGATATCGTCCCAGTTTATTGCACCAAGATCCTCTCTCATCCGTTGGAAATTTGCACTCCTGAAGTTTAGTGTCCTTATAACCCCTCTATTACACATCTTATTAAATGATACATGAAAACTTATTATTTTGTGATCACTATTACCCAAGTGACCCCCAACCTTTATATTTGATATGCGGTCAGGCCTGTTGGTTAATATTAGGTCTAGCAGTGCCCCCCTTCTTGTTGGGTCCTGAACCAGTTGTGAAAGGTAATTGTCTCTCATAGTTGTCAAAAACCAATTACCTTTGCTGGAACTGTAGGTATGTGTTCCCCTATGTATCTCGGGGTAGTTGAAGTCCCCCATAATAATGACTTCTCCTTGAGTTGCAGCTTCATCTAATTTGTATACTAGAATATTCTCTGCTGCTTCCATTATTTTTGGAGACTTACAATGAACCCCTATCAGTAATTTATTATTTTCCCCCCTCCCATTATCTCCACCCACAGGGATTCTAGATTTTCATTAGATTCACCTACATTATCACGCAGGATGGGTTTTAGAGATGATTTTATATATAGACACACCCCTCTCCCTTGCTTAACTGTTCGGTCATTTCTGAACAGACTATAGCCCTTTAAGTTAACAGCCCAGTCATGGCTCTCATCCAGCCATGTCTCAGATATCCCCACCATGTCATAATTATGCTAAAACAAAATTAATTCTAATTCTTCCATTTTGTTGGCGAGACTTCTGGCATTAGTATACATGCACTTTATGTATCTCTCTGTACCTCTATTCTTTCTTAAATTATTAACTGTTTAACCCCACCTCCTGCCACCACCACCCCCAACTTCCTTATTTGTGCCCAGGTCTCTATCTTCCCCTCCTATAAAATAAATACCCTCCCCCCAATCCCTAGTTTAAACACTCCTCCAACCTTCTAGCCATTTTCTCCCCCAGCACAGCTGCACCTTCCCCATTGAGGTGCAGCCTGTCCCCAGCATAGAACCTGTAGCCAACTGAGTGGCATCAATTGGCACACAGTAGAAATTTGATAATGAGTCATGACTAGTGTTGAGCATTCCGATACCGCAAGTATCGGGTATCGGCCGATATTTGTGGTATCGGAATTCCGATACCGAATTCCAATACTTCCCGCGTATCGGATACCGGAATCGGAAGTTCCCAGAATTCAAACTGAACGCAGCAGCCAATGAGGAATGAATGGAAGTGTGGGCACATCCTGTTTAGCATGGGGGGCATGTAAGTACTGGCAAGGTTGTGATTGGCTGCTGAAATGATGTCACTATGCACTATAAAAAACGCTGCCGCCATTTTACGCTCACTCTGCTGTGATTTCAGTTAGGGACAGGACGCTGTGTTCTAACTGAGGGCCAGTTGAGATAGCTAATTGCTTTATTTTCCTTTCCCAAGGCTAATTTAGCAAAACGCTGTGTGTTCTTCACTGTTCACCTTGCTCTTGCCTTGCAGCGCTGTTTTAACAGCGTTCTGCAAGGTCTCTGTGTGTGTGTGTGTGTGCAGCTCACTCTGTAGTCTGTGTGCAGCCATATACCCGGTTGTATTCAGCTCAGGGGGGGTTCACACTGCCTCACACAGTTGTCCTTTTTTGCTCATAGTGCAGCCTGCTGCACATTTTTTCTCAAATTTCCTATTAGTGTTTTTCCACCCGTCTCCAGCTAAATTGTGGAAAAACACTACATAGGATAACCTAGAGGGGGTTTTTTGGGCCTTGCAGCGCCGTTTACGGCTGTCTGCACGGTCTCCGTGTGAGCCCAGCTCGCCCTGTAGTCTGTGTGCAGCCATAGCCGGTTGGATTCAGCTCAGGGTTCGTTACTGCCTCATACCTTGAAAAAAATTTTCCTTTTTTTCAAATAGTGCAGCCTGTTTAAAATTAAAAAAAAAAAATTCCTATTAGCGTTTTTCCACCCGTCTCCAGCTAAATTGTGGAAAAACACTACATAGGATAACCTAGAGGGGGGTTTTGGGGCCTTGCAGCGCCGTTTACGGCTGTCTGCACGGTCTCCGTGTGAGCTCAGTTCGCCCTGTAGTGTGTGTGCAGCCATAGCCGGTTGGATTCAGCTCAGGGTTCGTTACTGCCTCATACCTTGAAAAAAATTTCCCTTTTTTTCAAATAGTGCAGCCTGTTTAAAATTTAAAAAAAAAATTTCCTATTAGTGTTTTTCCACCCGTCTCCAGCTAAATTGTGGAAAAACACTACATAGGATAACCTAGAGGGGGTTTTTTGGGCCTTGCAGCGCCGTTTACGGCTGTCTGCACGGTCTCTGTGTGAGCGCAGCTCGCCCTGTAGTCTGTGTGCAGCCATAGCCGGTTGGATTCAGCTCAGGGTGCGTTACTGCCTCATACCTTGAAAAAAAATTTCCTTTTTTTCAAATAGTGCAGCCTGTTTAAAATTTTTTTTAAAAAATTCCTATTAGCGTTTTTCCACCCGTCTCCAGCTAAATTGTGGAAAAACACTACATAGGATAACCTAGAGGGGTTTTTTTGGGCCTTGCAGCGCCGTTTACGGCTGTCTGCACGGTCTCTGTGTGAGCGCAGCTCGCCCTGTAGTCTGTGTGCAGCCATAGCCGGTTGGATTCAGCTCAGGGTGCGTTACTGCCTCATACCTTGAAAAAAAAATTCCTTTTTTTCAAATAGTGCAGCCTGTTTAAAATTTAAAAAAAAAATTCCCTATTAGTGTCTTTCCACCCGTCTCCAGCTAAATTGTGGAAAAACACTACATAGGATAACCTAGAGGAGGGTTTTTGGGTCTTGCAGCGCCGTTTACGGCTGTCTGCACGGTCCCCGTGTGAGTTAAACTTGCTCTGTAGTCCGATCTGCAGAAAAAAAAAAAAGGAAAGTTCACCAAACACAACTTAAAGGGAACCTGTCACCTGAATTTGGCGGGACTGGTTTTGGGTCATATGGGCGGAGTTTTCGGGTGTTTGATTCACCCTTTCCTTACCCGCTGGCTGCATGCTGGCTGCAATATTGGATTGACGTTCATTCTATGTCCTCCATAGTATACGCCTGCACAAGGCAAGATTGCACTGTGCAGGCGTGTACTATGGAGGACAGAGAATGAACTTCAATCCAATATTGCAGCCAGCATGCAGCCAGCGGGTAAGGAAAGGGTGAATTAAACACCCGAAAACTCCGCCCATATGACCCAAAACCAGTCCTGCCAAATTCAGGTGACAGAGTCCCTTTAACACTTGTGTAGGCCACATTGGAAAAATAATAAAGTTTAGTCCACACTTTACAACATTAGTGTTTCTTACACCTGTTAGGAGGAGCATTTCAGGAATAAGCACACTAAGGCCTTAGTACTTTTCTGCTTATCTTTATCTGTCAACCAAGATGAAGAGGGAAGGGAGTAAGGCACGTGGGCGTGGGCGCAGAGCAGGGAGAGGAGCAGGGAGAGGACGTGGTGATTCTGTGCCTGCTGCGGGCACCGGTGACTCGTCATCACTCAGTTTCAGCAGGGAACAGTCCTTCATGCGCAGCTTTGTCGGACAGCGCCGTGCACCGCTGCTGCGTGAAGACCAAATTGAAGCCGTTGTCGGGTGGATGGCAGCTAACGCATCGGCATCGACTTCAGTTAGTGCCACATCTTCTCAGGCACAGAGAACTGGAGAGCAGCCATCTGTCTCTTCACCACCTGCCAAATTGGCCAGGCAGTCAGAGAGCCCAGGACAGGAGCCGTCTCTACTTCTGTTCTCTGAATCTCTTGGCTTGGAAACAGGGGGCCAGCCAAGCAGCATTGGAGAAATGGAAGAAGAGGCAGTGTGCAGTGATGCCCAACAGCTTTGTCTCTCTGACTCTGAAGAGGCGGGTGGGCCAGTGCCTCCGGTGACCACAGCGCAGTACGCATCTGATGATGAAACTCAGGTGCCCCTTTCTGGTGCGTACTGTGCTGCCAAGACTACCCAGGAGGAGCAGTTGGTGGCAGAGGGTAGTGGAGATGATGAGGTCGTTGACCCATCGTGGCGTGAGGAACAGGAAGGTGGTGGGAGCAGCTCTGAGGAAGAGATTCCCCTTACGGGCCAAAGAGGGAGAGGGAGGGGGAAGACTGCGGAGCCTGTAGCCTCCACTTTGGCACCCGTTAGGAGCCTGTCTCTTTCCAAAGCCAAAAAGGGCGCTCCCAAGACTTGCAGTGCCTGGTCCTTTTTTGACACAGTTGCAGATGACATTTGTTTTGTCAAATGCAAGCTGTGTCATCAGAAAGTAAAAAGAGGGAAAAATGTCAGCAACCTCAATACCACAAATATGTGGAAACATGTGCGGACCAGGCACGCGGTGGAGTTACAGAAACAGACTGAAGATGTAGGCCAACCAACAGCGGCAGCTACCACCTCTTCAGCTCGTGTTGCCTCTTCCTCCAGCTCACGCACAGCTGGTTTGGCTTCCTCCCTGGATCGCCATGGAAGAACCTCTGGCACTGATGTCCAGAGACCTTGTGTAATTCCACCCACAGCACCACCTTCCCAGTCATCCTCACACTCCCAGTCTACTCTACAGCCATCGGTAGTACAGGCATGGGAGAAAAGGCGGGCATTCTCGGCCAACCACCCCCGAGCACAGGCTCTGAATGCAGGCATTGCCAAACTGTTGTCCCTGGAAATGCTCTCATTCAGGCTGGTGGAGACTGACAGCTTCCGTGACTTGATGGCATTGGCAGTCCCACAGTACAAGGTGCCCAGCCGCTTTTACTTCAGCAGGCAAGCTGTCCCTGCCCTGCACAGGCATGTTGAGGGAAACATAAAACATGCGCTACTGAACGCCGTCAGTAGCAAGGTCCACCTCAACACCGATGCGTGGACCAGTTAGCATGGACAGGGGCGATACGTTTCCCTCACTGCCCATTGGGTTAATGTTGTTGAGCCAGGTACAGATCGTGCGAGTGGCGCAGGACGTGTCCTGCCCACTCCAAGGATTGCAGGAATCCAGTCTGTACGCATTGACTCCTCCTCTTACACAAGTTCCTCAGAATCATCTCTGCAGGAGCCGTCACAGTCCACCTCCACATGGACCCGTGAACGTTTACCTATGACCGACATGAGCACAGCCGTGGCCAAACGTCAGCAGGCCGTCTTGAAACTAGTTTCATTGGGGAATCGAAGCCACACAGCGCAGGAGCTCTGGAATGCCATCAAGCAGGAGAGCGATGTGTGGTTACTGCCAGCGAATCTCCAGCCAGGCATGGTAGTGTGTGACAATGGCCGAAATCTGGTGGCAGCTTTGGCCCTTGGCAACCTCACTCACATCCCATGTCTGGCACATGTGCTCAATTTGGTTGTGCAGAGTTTTCTGAGGGACTATCCGGATCTTGATGCCCTGCTGCACAAGGTCCGCCTAGAGTGTGCTCACTTGCGGCGTTCCAGCTTGGCCAGATCCCGCATTGCTGCTCTGCAGCGCCGATTCCGCCTTCCGGAACACCGCATCATATGTGACCTACCTACCTGGTGGAATTCCACGTTACATATGTTGGAGCGGTTGTGTGAGCAGCAGCAAGCAGTTATGGAGTACCAGCTGCATCAGGCGCAAAGAAGTCGCAGTCAGCGCCGATCAGACTTCACAACCACAGAGTGGGCCACTATGAAGGACGTCTGCCAGGTTTTGCGTCCTTTTGATTATTCCACGCGGATGGCAAGTGCAGATGATTCACTAGTCAGCATGACTGTCCCCCTTATCTGCCTGCTTCAGCAAACTTTGCAAGGGTTAAGGGATGATGTTGTGGAAGAGGTGGAGGATGAGGAGTCACCTTTTCCATCAGCTTCTGGAGAGTCAGCGCCACGTGGTTCCTCACAAAGGGGTACGCAGGGGCCACTTTGTGAGGAGGATGAGGAGGAGTCAATGGAGGAGGAAGAGCTCCGTCCAGAGGAGGGAGCGACACAATTGTCCAGTGGTCAGTGTGTACAGCGAGGGTGGGGTGATGACGAGCGGGCAGAGATCATGTCTCAAGCAGGGGACAGCGTTACTGGGCCAGTTGGCAGTCTGCAACACATGGTGGATTTCATGCTGCAGTGCCTGAGAAACGACCGCCGCATCGACCACATTCTCAACATGCCTGATTATTGGGTGTTCACCCTCCTCGATCCTTGCTACCGGGACAACGTCCAAAACCTCATCCCAGCGTTGACCCGGGAGCGTAAATTGCGGGAGTACCACGACACACTGGTGAATTCCATCATCTTCTCCAGTCCAACTGAGAGGAGTGCTGCTAGTGCTTTACAAAGCAGCTCAGTGCGTCGAGGCAGTGGGGGAGGCTCTGCCCAAAGAGGGAGCAGAAGCAGTGCCTCTGCCCAAGGCAAGCCCAGTATGGCACAACTCTGGCACACTTTTGTGTGCCCGCCCCAAATGTCTACACCATCACCGGCGGCTCCAGTCAGCAGGAGGCAACGGTTCCGTCAGATGGTGACAGACTACATGGCTTGCCCTCTTACTGTACTCCCAGACGGCTCTTCCCCGTTCAAGTTTTGGGTCTCTAAGCTGGATACATGGCCAGAGCTAAGCCAGTATGCATTGGAGGTGCTGGCTTGCCCTGCGGCTAGTGTCTTATCGGAACGTGTCTTTAGTGCCGCAGGTGGTGTACTAACAGACCGTCGCATGCGACTATCCTCCGATAACGTTGACCGGCTTACTTTCCTGAAAATGAACCAGGCCTGGATCTCGCAGGAATTTGCCACTCCTCTGCCTGATTAAGTAATTGGGTGTCATCCAGGTCTCCTGCTGTGTTCATCTTTCTACCACCTGAACTGCTATTCCTGGGCTCCAACACCGCCAGTTGCGGCTCAGAAGTGCAGGCTGCACAGTAAAAACATACGACCCAGTGTTATTGGGTTTCAGTAACGTCAGCTGATCCCCAGCTGTGTAGCCGGCAATGTGTCCTGCGACCGCCACGCTGGCACAACAACCTAAATGTAAGGGAACCTGTCCCCCCCCCCGTCGTTTGTTACTGAAAGAGCCATCTTGTGCAGCAGTAATGCTGCACAAGGAAAAGGTAGCTCTTTTATTTTAGCTCCTTGCACACGCAGAACTTAACACTTATAAAATGTGTTCACTGATACCGTTATACCGTCCCGGAGCTGGGACTTTCCTTCATAATGTGACGCAGCACAGCCGTCATTCCTACCCCCTTGGTGCCATGCGCTGCCTCCTCAGCGTTGTTTTAAGCTGTCACGGAGCCTGCGCTGTTCTGTTATCCCTTGGCCATGCCCTATTTGCGCTGCCTGTCTTCTGACATAATTTGGTGTCAGGCTGGCTGCGCCTGTGTGGCCGCGCTGCCCGAGATCCCGCCTCGCAGTGTCTTCTGATTGAATCACACTGCGGGCCTGGGATCCATGGGCATGCGCAGTGCATATCTTCCCCTCGGGCTCTCGCTCATCTCCCTCCGCCTTCTTTAGATTGTGCGCCGTCAGCTGATCCCTAATAGCATGCCACGGCCGTGACACCGCACAGTCTGAAGAAGAGGGAAGGAGGGGAGTGAGAGTCGAGGATATGCACCGTGACAGCTTAAAACAACGCTGAGGAGGCAGCGCACGGCACCAAGGGGATAGGAATGACAGCTGTGCTGCGTCCCATTACGAAGGAAATTCGCACCTCCGGGACGGTTTTACGGTATAAGGGGACACATTTTTAGTGTTTACTTCTGTGTTTGCAAAGAGCATAATTAAAAGAGCAACCTTTTCCTTTTGCATCCTTAGTGCTGCACAAGATGGCTCTTTCAGCTACAAACGTCTTGGGGGGGGGGTTAAAGGTTCCCTTTCAACTTGCTCCAATCAGGCTTCGGCCTACACTCTGTTCCTCTGCTCCTCCTGCTGTCCCTGGGCTCTAACACCGCCAGTTGGTGCCTGGAAGTGCTGTCTGCACAGTCAACAGTCGCTCCGCTGTTATTGGGGTTCAGTAACGTCAGCTGATCCCCAGCTGTGTGTGCGGCAATACCTCCAATCTGCTCCTCCTGCTGTCCCTGGGCTCTAACACCGCCAGTTGGTGCCTGGAAGTGCTGTCTGCACAGTCAACAGTCGCTCCTCTGTTATTGGGGTTCAGTAACGTCAGCTGATCCCCAGCTGTGTGTGCGGCAATACCTCCAATCTGCTCTTCCTGCTGTCCCTGGGCTCTAACACCGCCAGTTGGCGCCTGGAAGTGCTGTCTGCACAGTCAACAGTCGCTCCTCTGTTATTGGGGTTCAGTAACGTCAGCTGATCCCCAACTGTGTGTGCGGCAATACCTCCAATCTGCTCCTCCTGCTGTCCCTAGGCTCTAACACCGCCAGTTGGTGCCTGGAAGTGCTGTCTGCACAGTCAACAGTCGCTCCTCTGTTATTGGGGTTCAGTAACGTCAGCTGATCCCCAGCTGTGTGTGCGGCAATACCTCCAATCTGCTCCTCCTGCTGTCCCTGGGCTCTAACACCGCCAGTTGGTGCCTGGAAGTGCTGTCTGCACAGTCAACAGTCGCTCCTCTGTTATTGGGGTTCAGTAACGTCAGCTGATCCCCAGCTGTGTATCCGGCAACGTGTCATGCGACCGCCACGCTGGCACAACTAAAATGTAAGGGGACCTGTCCCCCCACCCCTAGGCGTTTGTTACTGAAAGAGCCACCTTGTGCAGCACTAATACTGCACAAGGAAAAGGTCGCTCTTGAAATTATGCTCCTTTCAAACGCTGAACTACACACTCATGTAATGTGTCCCCTCACACCGTCCAACCGTCCCGGAGGTGGGACTTTCCTTTGTAATGTGACGCAGCACAGCCGTCATTGCTACCCCCTTGGCACCGTGTGCTGCCTCCTTAGCGCTGTTTGATTCCGTCATGGACCCTGCGCTGTTATGTTATCCCTTGGCCATACACAGTTTGCGCTGCCCGTCCTCTGACATCATTTGTTGTCGTCCTGGCTGCGCCTGTGCGTCCACGCTGCCCGAAATCCCACCTCGCAGTGTCGTCTAATGTGATCCCACAGTGGGCCTGGTATCCATGGCCATCCGCAGTGCATATACTAGCCTCTCACTCCCCTTCTTCACGCTTCTTCAGACTAGGCGGCGTCAGCTGATCCCTAATAGCATGCCACAGCCGTGACGCAGCACAGTCTGAAGAAGCAGGAAGGAGGGGAGTGAGAGACGATGATATGCACTGCACATGCCCATGGATCCCTGGCCCGCAGTGGGATTACATTAGATGACACTGCGAGGTTGGATCTCGGGCAGCTTGGACGCACAGGCACTGCCAGCCTGACACCTAAATGATGTCAGAAGACGGGCACCGCTAACTGTGCATGGCCAAGGGATAACATTACAGCGCGGGCTCCGTGACAGAACCAAACAACATTGAGGAGGTGGCGCACGGCACCAAGGGGGTTGGAATGACGGCTGTGCTGTGTCACATTACAAAGGAAAGTCCCACTTCCGGGACGGTTTGACGGTGTGAGGGGATACATTATATGAGTGTGTACTTCAGCGTTTGCAAGGAGCATAATTTTAGGAGCCACCATTTTCCATGTGCAGTATTACTGCAGTACAAGATGGCTCTTTCAGCAACAAATGCCTGGGGGGGGGGGTTAAAGGTTCCCTTTCAACTTGCTCCACTGCAGGCTTCGGCCTACACTCTGCTCCTCTTTGATTCCCTGGGTTTCAACACTGTCAGTTGCCACCTGGAAGTGTTGTCTACACAGAAAAAACACTAGCTGATGTGTCAGTGGGGTTCAGCACCGCCAGCTGTTCCCCTGCTGTGTAGTCGGCAACGTGTCCAGCACAAGCCACGCTGGCACAACAGAACAAAAGCTGCCACCAGTGCAGGCTTCGGCCTACACTCTGCTCCTCTCCTCCTGCTGCTGCCCCTGGGCTCAAACACCGCTAGTTTTGGCCCAGAAGTGCTAGCTGCACAGAGAAAAACAACAGCCAATGTGTTAGTGGGGTTCAGCACCGCCAGCTGTTCCCCTGCTGTGTAGCCGGCAACGTGACCTGCAAACGCCACGCAGGCACATGAACTGAAATTAAAGGGACCCTGCCACCCACCCCAAGGTGTTTCTATGTATAACAGCTACCTTGTACAGCAGTAATGCTACATTTGTACAAGGTGGCTGACTTTTTATCCTTGCCAACGTGAAACTCAACACGTACAAAATGTGTCTCATTGAGACCATTCCACTGTCCCTGAGGTGTGACTTTCCTTTCTAATGACACGCACCACCCCCCTTGGTAGCGCTGCCCATCTTCTGACATCATTGTTTGGCTGGCTGTGCCTGGGCATCCGCCCTGCCCGACACAACCCCCCTCGTTGTCTCATATATTTTGGCTGCGAGGGTGTGATTGATGGGCATGTGCAGTGCATATGTTCGCCTGTCTTAACTCATCTCCTTCCGCCTTCTTCAGACTGTGCGGCCTCATGGCCGTGGTAGGCGATAAGGGATCTGCTGAGGCCGCCCAGTCTGAAGCAGGTGTAAGGACATGTGTGAGCGGCAAACATATTTACTGCACAAGTCCACGAATCCCAGCCACGCAGTGTGATTTTTTGAAAACCCACTGCGGGCCTGGGATTCATGGCCATTGCTAACCGCACCGGCCAACATGAAATGAGGTCAGAAGACAGGCAGCGCTCACAGCGCATGGCCAAGGGATCACAATAGCGCAGACTCCTGTACAGCAAATAACAACGCTCAGGAGGCTGCGCCCAGCACCAAGGCGTTATGTATGTGCACCTGTGCTGCGTCTCCTTAAAAAGACAAGTCACGCCTCCAATACAGAACTGAACTACTGTTCAATGGGCTAAATTGTGTACGTCTTTCATTCTGCGTGTGCAATGAGCAAAACTTAAAGAGCAACCTTTAACTTGTGGAGCTTTACTGCTGCACAAGGTGTGGCTCTTCAACATTGTAACACCTGAGGGTGGGTTAAAGGTTACCTTTGAAATTGGTTCAAGTAGGCTTCCGCCTACACTCTGCTCCTCCTGCAGACCCTGGGCTCTAACTACGCCAGTTGGGGCCCGGAAGTGCTGGCTGCACAGAGAAAAACACCCACCATTGTGTCAGTGGGGTTCAGCACCGCCAGCTGTTCCCCTGCTGTGTAGCCGGCATCATGTCCAGCACAAGCCACGCTGGCACAATTGAACAAAAGCTGCCACCAGTGCAGGCTTCGGCCTACACTCTGCTCCTCTCCTCCTCCTGCTGACCCTGGGCTATAACACCGCCAGTTGTAGCCTGGAAGTGCTAGCTGCACAGAGAAAAACACCCGGCATTGTGTTAGTGGGGTTCAGCAACGCCAGCTGTTCCCCTGCTGTGTAGCCGGCATCGTGTCCAGCACAAGCCACGCTGGCACAACCGACCAAAAGCTGCCACCAGTGCAGGCTTCGGCCTACACTCTGCTACTCTCCTCCTCCTGCTGACCCTGGGCTATAACACCGCCAGTTGTAGCCTGGAAGTGCTAGCTGCACAGAGAAAAACACCCGCCAATGTGTTAGTGGGGTTCAGCAACGCCAGCTGTTCCCCTGCTGTGTATCCGGCAACGTGTCCTGCAAACGCCATGCAGACACCTGAACTGAAATTAAAGGGAACCTGGCCCCACCCCCCCAGGTCTTTCTATGTATACCAGACACCTAGTACAGCAGTACTGCTGCATTTGTACAAGGTGGCTGATTTTTTCTCATTGCCCACGTTGAATTAAACACGTAAAATATGTGTCTCATTACAGACCATTACAATGTCCCTGAGGTGTGACTTTCCTTTTTAATGACACTCACCACCCCCCTTGGTTGCGCTGCCCGTCTTCTGACATCATTGGTTGTCTGCCTGTGCCTGTGCGTCCGCCATGCCCGACACAACCCCCCTCATTATCTCATATATTTTGGCTGCGAGGGTTTGATTGATGGGCATGTGCAGTGCATATGTTCGCCTGTCTTAACTCATCTCCTTCCGCCTTCTTCAGACTGTGCGGCCTCATGGCCGTGGTAGGCGATAAGGGATCAGCTGAGGCCACCCAGTCTGAAGCAGGTGTAAGGACATGTGTGAGCGGCAAACATATTTACTGTACAAGGCCACGAATCCCAGCCACGCAGTGTGATTTTTTGAAAACCCACTGCGGGCCTGGGATTCATGGCCATTGCTAACCGCACCGGCCAACATGAAATGAGGTCAGAAGACAGGCAGCGCTCACAGCGCATGGCCAAGGGATCAAAATAGCGCAGACTCCTGTACAGCGAATAACAACGCTCAGGAATCAGCGCCCATCACCTAGGTGTAAATTTTGACACCTGTGCTGCGTCTCCTTAAAAAGACAAGTCACGCCTCCACTACTGTTTGACCTGTTTGAGGTCATGCATAGTGTAGCGTCTACGCATTTTGCGCAGGCCCAAAATACATATACGCCCCTTATTCTCAAGCGAAGGTTCGTAATTACCCATACCTATTACTGCGCACGCTCCAGAAGCTCCAGCGTCTCCTACGTATGTGGTGCCGGTGACAAACATACATGCCCCTTTATCCTCAAGCAAGGGATCGTACTTAATCGTCAGTGTCACTGCGCACGCGCCAGTTCTGTAGCGTCTCCTGTGCGTACTATGCCTGCGCCAAAACATACCCATCCCTTGTTCTCAGACGAGTGTTCGGCCTACACTCTGCTCTTCTACTCCTCCTGCTGACCCTGGGCTCTAACTCCGCCAGTTTTTGCCCTGAAGTGCTAGCTGCACAGAGAAAAACACCCGCCATTGTGTTAGTGGGGTTCAGCACCGCCAGCTGTTCCCCTGCTGTGTAGCCGGCATCGTGTCCAGCACAAGCCACGCTGGCACAATTGAACAAAAGCTGCCACCAGTGCAGGCTTCGGCCTACACTCTGCTCCTCTCCTCCTCCTGCTGACCCTGGGCTATAACACCGCCAGTTGTAGCCTGGAAGTGCTATCTGCACAGAGAAAAACACCCGCCATTGTGTTAGTGGGGTTCAGCAACGCCAGCTGTTCCCCTGCTGTGTAGCCGGCATCGTGTCCAGCACAAGCCACGCTGGCACAACCGACCAAAAGCTGCCACCAGTGCAGGCTTCGGCCTACACTCTGCTACTCTCCTCCTCCTGCTGACCCTGGGCTATAACACCGCCAGTTGTAGCCTTGAAGTGCTAGCTGCACAGAGAAAAACACCAGTCAATGTGTCAGTGGGGTTCAGCAAGGCCAGCTGTTCCCCTGCTGTGTAGCTGGCAACGTGTCCTGCAAACGCCATGCAGGCACCTGAACTGAAATTAAAGGGAACCAGGCCCCACCCCCCCAGGTGTTTCTATGTATAACAGCCACCTTGTACAGCAGTACTGCTGCATTTGTACAAGGTGGCTGACTTTTTCTCCTTGCCCACATTTAATTAAACACGTACTAAATGTGTCTCATTGAGACCATTCCACTGTCCCTGAGGTGTGACTTTCCTTTCTAATGATACGCAGCACCACCCTTGGTAGCGCTTCCCGTCTTTTGACATCATTGGTTAGCTGGCTGCGCCTGTGCGTCTGCCCTGCTCGAAACAACGCCCCTCGGTGTCTTATTTTTTGGGACAGCGAGGGTGTGATTGATGGGCATGTGCAGTGCATATGTTTGCCTGTGTTCACACATCTCCTTCCGCCTTCTTCAGACTGGGTGGCCTCATGGCCGCGGCATGCGATAAGGGATCAGATGAGGCCGCCCAGTCTGAAGCAGGTGTAAGGACATGTGTGAGCGGCAAACATATTTACTGCACAAGGCCACGAATCCCAGCCACGCAGTGTGATTTTTTGAAAACCCACTGCGGGCATGGGATTCATGGCCATTGCTAACCGCAGCGGCCAACATGAAATGAGGTCAGAAGACAGGCAGCGCTCACAGCGCATGGCCAAGGGATCAAAATAGCGCAGACTCCTGTACAGCGAATAACAACGCTCAGGAATCAGCGCCCAGCACCTAGGTGTAAATTTTGACACCTGTGCTGCGTCTCCTTAAAAAGAAAAGTCACGCCTCCACTACTGTTTGACAGTATAATGGGCTAAATAGTGTACGTGTTTTATTCCGCGTGTGCAAGGAGCAAAATTAAGAGAGCAACCTTTTACTTGTGCAGCATTAATGCTGCACAAGGTGTGGCTCTTGTACCTTGCTACACCTGAGGCGGGGTTAAAGGTTACCTTTAAAATTGGTTCAACTAGGCTTCGGCCTACACTCTGCTCCTCTCCTCCTCCTGCTGACCCTGGGCTCTAACACCGCTAGTTTTTGCCCTGAAGTGCTAGCTGCACAGAGAAAAACACCCGCCATTGTGTTAGTGGGGTTCAGCACCGCCAGCTGTTCCCCTGCTGTGTAGCCGGCATCGTGTCCAGCACAAGCCACGCTGGCACAACCGACCAAAAGCTGCCACCAGTGCAGGCTTCGGCCTACACTCTGCTACTCTCCTCCTCCTGCTGACCCTGGGCTATAACACCGCCAGTTGTAGCCTTGAAGTGCTAGCTGCACAGAGAAAAACACCAGTCAATGTGTCAGTGGGGTTCAGCACCGCCAGCTGTTCCCCTGCTGTGTAGCCGGCAACGTGACCTGCAAACGCCACGCAGGCACATGAACTGAAATTGAAGGGAGCCTGCCCCCCACCCCCAGGTGTTTCTATGTATAACAGCCACCTTGTACAGCAGTACTGCTGCATTTGTACAAGGTGGCTGACTTTTTCTCCTTGCCCACGTTTAATTAAACACGTACAAAATGTGTCTCATTGAGACCATTCCACTGTCCCTGAGGTGTGACTTTCCTTTCTAATGATATGCAGCACCACCCTTGGTAACGCTTCCCGTCTTCTGACATCATTGGTTGGCTGGCTGCGCCTGTGCATCCGCCCTGCCTTAAACAATGCTCCTCGTTGTCTTACTTATTTTGACTGTGAGGGTGTGATTGATGGGTACGAGCAGTGCATATCTTCGCCTGTCTTAACTCATCTCCTTCCGCCTTCTTCAGACTGTGCGGCCTCATGGCCGCAGCATGCGAGAAGGGATCAGCTGTGGCCGCCCTGTGGCCCGTCTGATGCAGGTGTAAGGACATGAGTGACAGGCGAAAAAATTTACTGCGCAAGGTCACGAATCCCAGCCCCGTAGTATGACTTAAACAAAAGACACTGCGGGTCTGGGTTTCATGGCCATCGCTAACCACACCGGCCAACATGAAATGAGGTCAGAAGACAGGCAGCGCTCACAGCGCATGGCCAAGGGAGAACAAGAGCGCAGACTCCTGTACAGCAAATAACAACGCTCAGGAATCTGCGCCCAGCACCTAGGTGTAAATTTTGACACCTGTGCTGCGTCTCCTTAAAAAGACAAGTCACACCTCCACTACTGTTTGACAGTATAATGGGCTAAATAGTGTACGTGTTTTATTCCGCGTGTGCAAGGAGCAAAATTAATAGTGCAACCTTTGACTTGTGCAGCATTAATGCTGTTCAGGGTGTGGCTCTTGTACCTTGCAACACCTGAGGGGGGGTTAAAGGTAACTTTTGAAATTGGTTCAACTAGGCTTCGGCCTACACTCTGCTCCTCTCCTCCTCCTGCTGCCCCTGGGCTCAAACACCGCTAGTTTTTGCCCGGAAGTGCTAGCTGCACAGAGAAAAACACCAGCCAATGTGTTAGTGGGGTTCAGCAACGCCAGCTGTTCCCCTGCTGTGTAGCCGGCATCGTGTCCAGCACAAGCCACGCTGGCACAACAGACCAAAAGCTGCCACCAGTGCAGGCCTCGGCCTACACTCTGCTCCTCTCCTCCTCCTGCTGCCCCTGGGCTCAAACACCGCTAGTTTTTGCCCGGAAGTGCTAGCTGCACAGAGAACAACACCAGTCAATGTGTCAGTGGGGTTCAGCAACGCCAGCTGTTCCCCTGCTGTGTAGCTGGCAACGTGTCCTGCAAATGCCATGCAAGCACCTGAACTGAAATTAAAGGGAACCAGGCCCCACCCCCCCAGGTGTTTCTATGTATAACAGCCACCTTGTACAGCAGTACTGCTGCATTTGTACAAGGTGGCTGACTTTTTCTCCTTGCCCACGTTTAATTAAACACATACTAAATGTGTCTCATTGAGACCATTCCACTGTCCCTGAGGTGTGACTTTCCTTTTTAATGACACGCATCACCCCCATTGTTAGCGCTGCCCGTCTTCTGATATCATTGGTTGGCTGGCTGTGCCTGTGCGTCCGCCCTGCCCGACACAACGCCCCTCGTTGTCTCATATATTATGACTGCGAGGGTGTGATTGATGGGCACGAGCAGTGCATATCTTCGCCTGTCTTCAATCCCCTCCTTCCGCCTTCTTCAGACTGTGCGGCCTCATGGCCGTGGCAGGCGATAAGGGATCAGCTGAGGCCGCCCAGTCTGAAGCAGGTGTAAGGACATGTGTGAGCGGCGAACATATTTACTGCACAAGGCCACGAATCCCAGCACCGCAGTGTAACTTTATGAAAAGGCACTGTGGGTCTGGGATTTATGGCCATCGTTAACCGCACCGGCCAACATGAAATGAGGTCATAAGACGGCCTGCACTAACAGGGTATTGACAAGGGATAACACAAGAGCGCAGTCTCCTGTACTGCAAATAAGAACGCTAAGGAATCTGCGCCCAGCACCTAGGTGTAAATTTTGACACCTGTGCTGCGTCTTCTTAAAAAGAAAAGTCACGCCTCCACTACTGTTTGACAGTATAATGGGCTAAATAGTGTACGTGTTTTATTCCGCGTGTGCAAGGAGCAAAATTAATAGAGCAACTTTTGACTTGTGCAGCATTAATGCTGTTCAAGGTGTGGCTCTTGTACCTTGCAACCTTGCAAAGGTTACCTTTGAAATTGGTTCAACTAGGCTTCGGCCTACACTCTGCTCCTCTCCTCCTCCTGCTGACCCTGGGCTCAAACACCGCTAGTTTTGGCCCGGAAGTGCTATCTGCACAGAGAGAAACACCAGTCAATATGTTAGTGGGGTTCAGCACCGCCAGCTGTTCCCCTGCTGTGTAGCCGCCATCGTGTCCAGCACAAGCCACGCTGGCACAACCGACCAAAAGCTGCCACCAGTGCAGGCTTTGGCCTACACTCTGCTCCTCTCCTCCTGCTGCTGCCCCTGGGTTCAAACACCGCTAGTTTTTGCCCGGAAGTGCTAGCTGCACAGAGAAAAACACCAGCCAATGTGTTAGTGGGGTTCAGCAACGCCAGCTGTTCCGCTGCTGTGTAGCCGGCAACGTGACCTGCAAACGCCACGCAGGCGCATGAACTGAAATTGAAGGAAGCCTGCCCACCACCCCCAGGTGTTTCTATGTATAACAGCCACCTTGTACAGCAGTACTGCTGCATTTGTACAAGGTGGCTGACTTTTTCTACTTGCCCACGTGGAACTCAACACATACAAAATGTGTCTCATTGAGACCATTCCACTGTCCCTGAGGTGTGACTTTCCTTTCTAATGATACGCAGCACCAGCCTTGGTAGCGCTTCCCGTCTTTTGACATCATTGGTTAGCTGGCTGCGCCTGTGCGTCCGCCCTGCTCCAAACTACGCCCCTCGGTTTCTTATTTATTTTGTCAGCGAGGGTGTGGTTTATGGGCACGAGCAGTGCATATGTTCGCCTGTCGTCACTCATCTCCTTCCGCCTTCTTCAGACTTTGCAGCCTCATGGCCGCGGCATGCGAAAAGGGATCAGCAGAGGCCGCCCAGTCTGAAGCAGGTGTAAGGACGTGTGTGAGCGGCGAAAATATTTACTGCTCAAGGCCACGAATCCCAGCACCGCAGTGTGACTTTATGAAAAGGCACTGTGGGTCTGGGATTAATGGCCATCGTTAACCGCACCGGCCAACATGAAATGAGGTCATAAGACGGGCAGCGCTAACAGGGCATTGCCAAGGGATAACACAAGAGCGCAGACTCCTGTACAGCAAATAACAACGCTCAGGAAGCTGCGCCAAGCACCAAGGCGTTATTTGGGACACCTGTGCTGCGTCTCCTTAAAAAGCCAAGTCACGCATCCACTACAGTTTGACTGCACAATGGGCTAAATTGTGTACGTCTTTCATTCAGCGTGTGCAAGTAGACTAATTAATAGAGAAACCTTTTACTTGTGCATCATTAATACTGCACAAGCTGTGTCTCTTGTACTTTGTAACACCTGAGGGGGGGTTAAAGGTTTCCTTTGAAATTGGTTCAACTAGGCTTCGGCCTACACTCTGCTCCTCTCCTCCTCCTCCTGCTTCACCACGGGCTCTAACATTGCTAGTTTTTGCCCGCAAGTGCTAGTTGCACAGAGAAAAACACCCGCCATTGTGTTAGTGGGGTTCAGCAACGCCAGCTCTTCCCCCACTGTGTAGCCGGCAAAGTGTCCTGCAAACGCAACGCAGACACAAAGCTGCCTCCAGTGCAGGCTTCGGCCTACACTCTGCTCCCCCTGCTTACCCTTTGCTCCAACACCGCTAGTTGGGGCTCTAGGAAGACAATCTTTAATAGACAACGCATCCGGGATCCAGCACCGCCAGCTGGTTCTCGCCAGTGTTTTTGTCACGGGTACTCCCTCGTGCCCAGCCTGGTTCCAGCACCGTCAGCTGTTTCCGGGGACTGTCAAACTCACTGAGACGCCTATGCTTGCCCCGTCGTGTTGTGGTCGGGTTAGCCAACTCCAGGGTGCCTCCAGTTCAGGAGCTTCCTATGTGGGCTGCATGAATTGGTAGTCAAGGCTGGTTCTGTAGTGCCAGTAGGCCCAGCTCCCCCTGTAGGACTGTTGGGGTTCGGTAACTGCGGCTGCCTCACGGCCTAGCTGTTCTCTCCTCTCCTGTGGGCCTTCGGGTCCACCACCTGGTTCCAGCACCGTCAGCTGGTTCCGGGCCGAGCCTTTGGCTTAGGTGCCTCCTACTGGGTATCCAAGTTCCGCCAACGCCAGGCGGTCCTTGGTAGTGCTTTTAAGCGCGGGCACCTACAGCTTAGTAACCGGGTTCCAGCACCGTCAGCTGGTCCTCGGTCGTGCCATTGGCTCTTGCACACTGGGGCAACGCATCTGGGTTCCAGCACCGCCAGCTGGTTCTCGGCAGTGTTTTTGTCACGGGTACTCCCTCGTGCCCAGCCTGGTTCCAGCACCGTCAGCTGTTTCCGGGGACTGTCAAACTCACTGAGACACCTATGCGTTGCCCCGTCGTGTTGCGGTCGAGTTAGCCAACTCCAGGGTGCCTCCAGTTCAGGAGCTTCCTATGTGGGCTGCATGAATTGGTAGTCAAGGCTGGTTCTGTAGTGCCAGTAGGCCCAGCTCCCCCTGTAGGACTGTTGGGGTTCGGTAACTGCGGCTGCCTCGCGGCCTAGCTGTTCTCTCCTCTCCTGTGGGCCTTCGGGTCCACCACCTGGTTCCAGCACCATCAGCTGGTTCCGGGCTGAGCCTTTGGCTTAGGTGCCTCCTCCTGGGTATCCGAGTTCCGCCAACGCCAGGCGGTCCTTGGTAGTGCTTTTAAGCGCGGGCACCTACAGCTTAGTAACCGGGTTCCAGCACCGTCAGCTGGTCCTCGGTCGTGCCATTGGCTCTTGCACACTGGGGCAACGCATCTGGGTTCCAGCACCGCCAGCTGGTTCTCGGCAGTGTTTTTGTCACGGGTACTCCCTCGTGCCCAGCCTGGTTCCAGCACCGTCAGCTGTTTCCGGGGACTGTAAAACTCACTGAGACACCTATGCGTTGCCCCGTCGTGTTGCGGTCGAGTTAGCCAACTCCAGGGTGCCTCCAGTTCAGGAGCTTCCTATGTGGGCTGCATGAATTGGTAGTCAAGGCTGGTTCTGTAGTGCCAGTAGGCCCAGCTCCCCCTGTAGGACTGTTGG
This sequence comes from Ranitomeya imitator, assembly GCF_032444005.1. Taxonomy (NCBI): domain Eukaryota; kingdom Metazoa; phylum Chordata; class Amphibia; order Anura; family Dendrobatidae; genus Ranitomeya; species Ranitomeya imitator. The sequence goes on from NC_091282.1 coordinate 1,042,345,135, forward strand.
GGTTCGGTAACTGCAGCTGCCTCGCGGCCTAGCTGTTCTCTCCTCTCCTGTGGGCCTTCGGGTCCACCACCTGGTTCCAGCACCGTCAGCTGGTTCCGGGCCGAGCCTTTGGCTTAGGTGCCTCCTCCAGGGTATCTGAGTTTCGCCAACGCCAGGCGGTCCTTGGTAGTGCTTTTAAGCGCGGGCACCTACAGCTTAGTAACCGGGTTCCAGCACCGTCAGCTGGTCCTCGGTCGTGCCATTGGCTCTTGCACACTGGGGCAACGCATCTGGGTTCCAGCACCGCCAGCTGGTTCTCGGCAGTGTTTTTGTCACGGGTACTCCCTCGTGCCCAGCCTGGTTCCAGCACCGTCAGCTGTTTCCGGGGACTGTCAAACTCACTGAGACACCTATTCGTTGCCCCGTCGTGTTGCGGTCGAGTTAGCCAACTTCAGGGTGCCTCCAGTTCAGGAGCTTCCTATGTGGGCTGCATGAATTGGTAGTCAAGGCTGGTTCTATATTGCCAGTAGGCCCAGCTCCCCCTGTAGGACTGTTGGGGTTCGGTAACTGCAGCTGCCTCGCGGCCTAGCTGTTCTCTCCTCTCCTGTGGGCCTTCGGGTCCACCACCTGGTTCCAGCACCATCAGCTGGTTCCGGGCCGAGCCTTTGGCTTAGGTGCCTCCTCCTGGGTATCCGAGTTCCGCCAATGCCAGGCGGTCCTTGGTAGTGCTTTTAAGCGCGGGCACCTACAGCTTAGTAACCGGGTTCCAGCACCGTCAGCTGGTCTTCGGTCGTGCCATTGGCTCTTGCACACTGGGGCAACGCATCTGGGTTCCAGCACCGCCAGCTGGTTCTCGGCAGTGTTTTTGTCACGGGTACTCCCTCGTGCCCAGCCTGGTTCCAGCACCGTCAGCTGTTTCCGGGGACTGTCAAACTCACTGAGACACCTATGCGTTGCCCCGTCGTGTTGCGGTCGAGTTAGCCAACTCCAGGGTGCCTCCAGTTCAGGAGCTTCCTATGTGGGCTGCATGAATTGGTAGTCAAGGCTGGTTCTGTAGTGCCAGTAGGCCCAGCTCCCCCTGTAGGACTGTTGGGGTTCGGTAACTGCGGCTGCCTCGCGGCCTATCTGTTCTCTCCTCTCCTGTGGGCCTTCGGGTCCACCACCTGGTTCCAGCACCGTCAGCTGGTTCCGGGCCGAGCCTTTGGCTTAGGTGCCTCCTCCTGGGTATCCGAGTTCCGCCAATGCCAGGCGGTCCTTGGTAGTGCTTTTAAGCGCGGGCACCTACAGCTTAGTAACCGGGTTCCAGCACTGTCAGCTGGTCCTCGGTCGTGCCATTGGCTCTTGCACACTGGGGCAACGCATCTGGGTTCCAGCACCGCCAGCTGGTTCTCGGCAGTGTTTTTGTCACGGGTACTCCCTCGTGCCCAGCCTGGTTCCAGCACCGTCAGCTGTTTCCGGGGACTGTCAAACTCACTGAGACACCTATGCGTTGCCCCGTCGTGTTGCGGTCGAGTTAGCCAACTCCAGGGTGCCTCCAGTTCAGGAGCTTCCTATGTGGGCTGCATGAATTGGTAGTCAAGGCTGGTTCTGTAGTGCCAGTAGGCCCAGCTCCCCCTGTAGGACTGTTGGGGTTCGGTAACTGCGGCTGCCTCGCGGCCTATCTGTTCTCTCCTCTCCTGTGGGCCTTCGGGTCCACCACCTGGTTCCAGCACCGTCAGCTGGTTCCGGGCCGAGCCTGTGGCTTAGGTGCCTCCTCCTGGGTATCCGAGTTCCGCCAACGCCAGGCGGTCCTTGGTAGTGCTTTTAAGCACGGGCACCTACAGCTTAGTCACCGGGTTCCAGCACCGTCAGCTGGTCCTTGGTTCGTGCCATTGGTCCTTGCACACTGGGGCAACGCATCTGGGTTCCAGCACCGCCAGCTGGTTCTCGGCAGTGTTTTTGTCACGGGTACTCCCTCGTGCCCAGCCTGGTTCCAGCACCGTCAGCTGTTTCCGGGGACTGTCAAACTCACTGAGACACCTATGCGTTGCCCCGTCGTGTTGCGGTCGAGTTAGCCAACTCCAGGGTGCCTCCAGTTCAGGAGCTTCCTATGTGGGCTGCATGAATTGGTAGTCAAGGCTGGTTCTATAGTGCCAGTAGGCCCAGCTCCCCCTGTAGGACTGTTGGGGTTCGGTAACTGCAGCTGCCTCGCGGCCTAGCTGTTCTCTCCTCTCCTGTGGGCCTTCGGGTCCACCACCTGGTTCCAGCACCATCAGCTGGTTCCGGGCCGAGCCTTTGGCTTAGGTGCCTCCTCCTGGGTATCCGAGTTCCGCCAACGCCAGGCGGTCCTTGGTAGTGCTTTTAAGTGCGGGCACCTACAGCTTAGTAACCGGGTTCCAGCACCGTCAGCTGGTCCTCGGTCGTGCCATTGGTTCTTGCACACTGGGGCAATGCATCTGGGTTCCAGCACCGCCAGCTGGTTCTCGGCAGTGTTTTTGTCACAGGTACTCCTTCGTGCCCAGCCTGGTTCCAGCACCGTCAGCTGTTTCCGGGGACTGTCAAACTCACTGAGACACCTATGCGTTGCCCCGTCGTGTTGCGGTCGAGTTAGCCAACTCCAGGGTGCCTCCAGTTCAGGAGCTTCCTATGTGGGCTGCATGAATTGGTAGTCAAGGCTGGTTCTGTAGTGCCAGTAGGCCCAGCTCCCCCTGTAGGACTGTTGGGGTTCGGTAACTGCGGCTGCCTCGCGGCCTATCTGTTCTCTCCTCTCCTGTGGGCCTTCGGGTCCACCACCTGGTTCCAGCACCGTCAGCTGGTTCCGGGCCGAGCCTTTGGCTTAGGTGCCTCCTCCTGGGTATCCGAGTTCCGCCAACGCCAGGCGGTCCTTGGTAGTGCTTTTAAGCACGGGCACCTACAGCTTAGTCACCGGGTTCCAGCACCGTCAGCTGGTCCTCGGTTCGTGCCATTGGCTCTTGCACACTGGGGCAACGCATCTGGGTTCCAGCACCGCCAGCTGGTTCTCGGCAGTGTTTTTGTCACGGGTACTCCCTCGTGCCCAGCCTGGTTCCAGCACCGTCAGCTGTTTCCGGGGACTGTCAAACTCACTGAGACACCTATGCGTTGCCCCGTCGTGTTGCGGTCGAGTTAGCCAACTCCAGGGTGCCTCCAGTTCAGGAGCTTCCTATGTGGGCTGCATGAATTGGTAGTCAAGGCTGGTTCTATAGTGCCAGTAGGCCCAGCTCCCCCTGTAGGACTGTTGGGGTTCGGTAACTGCAGCTGCCTCGCGGCCTAGCTGTTCTCTCCTCTCCTGTGGGCCTTCGGGTCCACCACCTGGTTCCAGCACCATCAGCTGGTTCCGGGCCGAGCCTGTGGCTTAGGTGCCTCCTCCTGGGTATCCGAGTTCCGCCAACGCCAGGCGGTCCTTGGTAGTGCTTTTAAGCGCGGGCACCTACAGCTTAGTAACCGGGTTCCAGCACCGTCAGCTGGTCCTCGGTCGTGCCATTGGTTCTTGCACACTGGGGCAATGCATCTGGGTTCCAGCACCGCCAGCTGGTTCTCGGCAGTGTTTTTGTCACAGGTACTCCTTCGTGCCCAGCCTGGTTCCAGCACCGTCAGCTGTTTCCGGGGACTGTCAAACTCACTGAGACACCTATGCGTTGCCCCGTCGTGTTGCGGTCGAGTTAGCCAACTCCAGGGTGCCTCCAGTTCAGGAGCTTCCTATGTGGGCTGCATGAATTGGTAGTCAAGGCTGGTTCTGTAGTGCCAGTAGGCCCAGCTCCCCCTGTAGGACTGTTGGGGTTCGGTAACTGCGGCTGCCTCGCGGCCTAGCTGTTCTCTCCTCTCCTGTGGGCCTTCGGGTCCACCACCTGGTTCCAGCACCATCAGCTGGTTCCGGGCCGAGCCTTTGGCTTAGGTGCCTCCTCCTGGGTATCCGAGTTCCGCCAACGCCAGGCGGTCCTTGGTAGTGCTTTTAAGCGCGGGCACCTACAGCTTAGTAACCGGGTTCCAGCACCGTCAGCTGGTCCTCGGTCGTGCCATTGGCTCTTGCACACTGGGGCAACGCATCTGGGTTCCAGCACCGCCAGCTGGTTCTCGGCAGTGTTTTTGTCACGGGTACTCCCTCGTGCCCAGCCTGGTTCCAGCACCGTCAGCTGTTTCCGGGGACTGTCAAACTCACTGAGACACCTATGCGTTGCCCCGTCGTGTTGCGGTCGAGTTAGCCAACTCCAGAGTGCCTCCAGTTCAGGAGCTTCCTATGTGGGCTGCATGAATTGGTAGTCAAGGCTGGTTCTGTAGTGCCAGTAGGCCCAGCTCCCCCTGTAGGACTGTTGGGGTTCGGTAACTGCGGCTGCCTCGCGGCCTAGCTGTTCTCTCCTCTCCTGTGGGCCTTCGGGTCCACCACCTGGTTCCAGCACCGTCAGCTGGTTCCGGGCCGAGCCTTTGGCTTAGGTGCCTCCTCCTGGGTATCCGAGTTCCACCAACGCCAGGCGGTCCTTGGTAGTGCTTTTAAGCGCGGGCACCTACAGCTTAGTAACCGGGTTCCAGCACCGTCAGCTGGTCCTCGGTCGTGCCATTGGCTCTTGCACACTGGGGCAACGCATCTGGGTTCCAGCACCGCCAGCTGGTTCTCGGCAGTGTTTTTGTCACGGGTACTCCCTCGTGCCCAGCCTGGTTCCAGCACCGTCAGCTGTTTCCAGGGACTGTCAAACTCACTGAGACACCTATGCGTTGCCCCGTCGTGTTGCGGTCGAGTTAGCCAACTCCAGGGTGCCTCCAGTTCAGGAGCTTCCTATGTGGGCTGCATGAATTGGTAGTCAAGGCTGGTTCTGTAGTGCCAGTAGGTCCAGCTCCCCCTGTAGGACTGTTGGGGTTCGGTAACTGCGGCTGCCTCGCGGCGTAGCTGTTCTCACCTCTCCTGTGGGCCTTCGGGTCCACCACCTGGTTCCAGCACCGTCAGCTGGTTCCGGGCCGAGCCTTTGGCTTAGGTGCCTCCTCCTGGGTATCCGAGTTCCGCCAACGCCAGGCGGTCCTTGGTAGTGCTTTTAAGCGCGGGCACCTACAGCTTAGTAACCGGGTTCCAGCACCGTCAGCTGGTCCTCGGTCGTGCCATTGGCTCTTGCACACTGGGGCAACGCATCCGGGTTCCAGCACCGCCAGCTGGTTCTCGGCAGTGTTTTTGTCACAGGTACTCCCTCGTGCCAAACCTGGTTCCAGCACCGTCAGTTGGTTCTCGGCAGTGTCTTTTGCTCTTGTACCTTCTGCTCCCCATCCTGGTTCCAGTACCGTCAGCTGGTTCCGGGCAGAGCCTTTGGCTTAGGTGCCTCCTTCTGGGTATCCAAGTTCCACCAACATCAGGTGGTCCTTGGTAGTGCTTTCAGGCACGGGTACCTCCTGCTTAGTAACCGGGTTCCAGTAACGTCAGCTGGTCCTCGGTAGTTCCATTGACTCTTGGACCTTCGGCTACCCATCCAGGTTCCAGTACCGTCAGCTGGTTCTCGGCAGTGTCTTTTGCTCTTGTACCTTCTGCTCCCCATCCTGGTTCCAGTACCGTCAGCTGGTTCCGGGCACAGCCTTTGGCTTAGGTGCCTCCTTCTGGGTATCCGAGTTCCGCCAACGTCAGGCGGTCCTTGGTAGTGCTTTTTAGCACGGGTACCTCCTGCTTAGTAACCGGGTTCCAGTAACGTCAGCTGGTCCTCGGTAGTTCCATAGGCTCTTGAACCTTCGGGTAGCCATCCGAGTTCCAGTTCCATCAGCTGGTTCTTGGCATTTTCTCAGCCTTCTTGTACCTTCTGCTACATTTCCAAGTTGAAGACCCTAACGTCGACGACCAGAAAGACCACCCCGATGACGACGATGACGACGGCGGAGACGACGACGGCGGAGATGACGACCCTGGAGACGACGACCCTGGAGACGACGACATGGAAGACCGAGACGCAGAAGAACAAGAGGCTGCAGAACAAAGAGCAGAAGAACATTAAGCATAACACTTAATATCAGAGCAAAAGATATTATCTAAATTATATGCAGAAGAAGACTAAGCAGTGTATGGGGGTGAGTCCGTTCCTCCTCGTGGTGCCCCTGGATAAAGCCTGATGCTGCAGGCCAAACTGAACGCGGACAAATGTAACTTTTGTGACTGGCAGAACGGAAGGTGTAATCTTCCAACTTTTATAGATAACAACTACGGGAATGCCTGTCACAAATGAGAATATGATGAAGAAGTAGAGTAGGAAGAATAATAACAGTTGAATAAAATGAATATGTAGAATAGGAAGAATAATAATAGTTGAATAAAATGAATATGAAGAATGTAATCAAAAAAAAAAAAGGTAAAGGATGAAGAAGAAGATAAATAAGGTGAAGAAGAAGTTGATGTCAAAGATGCTGATGATGATGAAGATGAAAGTGTGGGAAAAGTAAAAAAAAAAGAAGGGGAAGGGCGTGGAATAGTGAAACATCAATATCTGACAAAATTAAAAAAAAATTTACATAGTCAATATCTTTGTCACTCCGACCGTCTTTAAAAAAAAAAAAAAACATGCTATTCTATTTGATTGGGCTAAACCTCTATGACTTTAATGTCTCCGCCACCTCCCCAAATACATCCTGCATTATTCTTAGTTGTTTTCCTTCATGTAGAATGAACCTACAAGGAAAGAAAGGGTTTATTTTAATTCCGATATTTTGGTCCCATTGACTTGCATTGGGATCGGGTATCGGTATCAGCGATATCCGATATTTTTTGAATATCGGCCGATCCTATCCGATACCGATACTTTCCGATATCGGAAGGTATCGCTCAACACTAGTCATGACCCAGCAACAGTCAGCCATGGACAATGCATGAGGTATCAGAGTCTGAAACAACATTTGGAGCTTTGAATGGAAGTTTAAATTAGGATGAGGTGGGTGAGGGACTGGTGTAAGCCAGCTATGCTGGGAGCCCTGATATCTCAAGCAACAGCTCAAATTGCTTTTCTGCTCAACCACACTCAGGTGGCACAAATATCAGCTTCATTGGCAACTATTATTTAAAAAATATGAGGATAGTAACACAGGTTGACTGAAAGTAAGTGCAGGCCTGCAGGTCTGGGACCCCTACTGATACAGGCAACACACATGAAGGAGACCCAACTTGAAGTCCTGACATTTCCAAACATTTTGATCTGTCAAAAGATTTCAATACAATCTGTATACATTATTAAATGGATCTCTTAAATGTAACGAGACTGGTGTATGTGCTTTAAAAATCCATGTCAGAATGGCTGTATAATTCTGATATTGGGTTTCGCATTTCATGAGTACAGCTATTAAATGAAATAATTTGTGTGTAGAGAAGTATGGATCGAACCACATAGGATTAAATTCATGTCACATGTTTTGATATCCGTAATTCCAAGTGAATTCAAACAATTTTCAATTCATGAGGATCAGCAAAAGAAAAAAATCCAGTGCCATTTCACACATGCTGTGCACTCAATGAGCAGACTATTGTCATCTGTCTTAACAGCAAGGGCTTCTCCAAAAGGTCCTGCAACACATGGTGTAGCACAGTCAATCTGGGGGCTATCACGGGCTTTATAAAACACTAGATGGTGGCCCGATTTTAACGCATCGGGTATTGTAGAATATGCATGTCCACGTAGTATATTGCCCAGTCACGTAGTATATTGCCCAGTCACGTAGTATATTGCCCAGTCATGTAGTATATTGCCCAGCCACGTAGTATATTGCCCAGCTACATCGCATATTGCCCAGCTACGTAGTATATTGCCCAGCTACGTCATATATTGCCCAGCCACGTAGTATATTGCCCAGCCACATAGTATATTGCCCAGCCACGTAGTATATTGCCCAGTCACGTAGTATATTGACCAGCCACAGAGTATATTGCCCAGCCACGTAGTATATTGCCCAGTCACGTAGTATATTGCTAGCCACGTAGTATTTTGCACAGCCATGTAGTATATTGCCCAGCTACATAGTATATTGCCGAGCTACATTGTATATTGCGCAGCTTCGTAGTATATTGCCCAGCCACGTAGTATATTGCCCAGCCATGTAGTATATTGCCCAGCCACGTACTATATTGCCCAGCCACGTAGTATAATTCCCAGCCACATAGTATATTGCACAGCGACGGAGTATACAGCACAGAGCCATGTAGTATACAGACTTAAAATTAAAAATAAGTATATACTCACCCTCCGTTGAAGTCCTGGCCCTGCGTGCGGTGCACCCGGCAGCTTCCGGTCCCAGGGTTGGTATGGGCGCAGGATCTGTGATGATGTCATGGTCACATGACCGTGACATCATGGCAGGTCTTTCTCACAGGACCTGTAATGACGTCGCAGTCACATGACCGTGACGTCATGGCAGGTCCTTGTCGCATATCATCTTTGCCACCGGAACCTGCTGCTTGCATGGACTGGTCAGCGGAGAGTCGCGAGGAGCGGGAAAGGCGCCGGAATGTGAGTATATGATGATTTTTTTTTTTATTATTATTTTTAACATTAGATCTTTTTACTATTGAGGCTGCATAGGCAGCATCAATAGTAAAATAGTTGGTCACACAGGGTTAATTGCAGCATTAATGGAATGCGTTACACCGCAGCATAACGCGGCCCATTAGCGCTGCCATTAACCTTGTGTGAGCGTTGACTGGAGGGGAGTATGGAGCGGGTACTGACTGCGAGGAGGATGGAGCGGCCATGTTGCCGCCGGACTGTGCCCGTCACTGATTGGTCGTGGCAATGGTCGTGGGCGTTTTACCACGACCAATCAGCGACTTGGATTCCATGACAGAAAGAGGCCGCGACCAATGAATATCCGTGACAGAAAGAAGGACAGACAGAAGGACAGACAGAAAGACGGAAGTGAACCTTAGACAATTATATAGTAGAGAGGGACGCCATTTTATGCCTGTACTGTGTAGGGATAGGAGCTCAAAGCACACAGCATTGGACTAGAAAAACTTTTGAACTGAACTTGCAATTGTGGTGCACCCAGTAATGCAAATTGTGCTTGCTACGGGTTCTTAAAATGTTCTTTTGATTTTATTCGATCTACTACAGTTCACAATATGTCTATGCTGTACTATTTTTATTATGTTAATATTGACATTGGTATCAATTGAATGTACTATATGTTATATTCACCTACATGAAGTGACATTTAATATAATACTGGTTTTTTTTTTTAAATATAATTAAACAAATAACTGCGTCTTCTTGCCATTTTCACTGCTACTTTATGAAACTACAAACAGTCTTTGAAATCCATCTTCCCTGGGGTCATCTATGCTTTACACTATAATATGAATATTAAACCATGGGTTACAGACGGAAAGAAACAGATAGGAGGAATGTCAATGGATACTTTTGTTGGCTATGTATTGTACATAAATGAGCAATAGATTATTATAACTCCAAAAAAAAACATTTGTACAATTTGATAACCTGTCAAATTCCTGCTCGTATGTAAATTTTTTCCATAACCAATTTACTGTACATGACTTAGCGACAATAGTCGGAGCATACATTGTTTGTCATATCTGTATATGTACAGTAAATTATTTTTAGTATGGACAGTATTTACCACAGCTTCTGTCCATAAACCCATTAGGATGGAGTATAACATAATTTAGAGGACTTTTCACCAAATTTGGCACAAGGTCGAATAATGGCTGCAGAGCAGAATAAAACTTTTTATTTTTTAATTTCAACCCTCCGTTGCGGAGATATTAGGAATCAAAGTATTGACACCTAATGAGTTCACTTCAGTTAAGTCCAAGTGGCTGTTTTCAGATAGCAACTCAAATAGGGAGAAGTATATGCTACGAGTGAAAACACCCACTTGGACATAAGGAAAGCTAAGTAACTCAGGTGACAAATACTTTGATTTGTAATATCTCCACATCAGAGGAAAGAAATTGAAGACATCATTCTGCAGCCACTATTACATCATGTGTCAAGCTGAACATGAAAAATTTGGTGAAATGTTCTCTTTAAAATGACAGAATAAAAGATTTGTAAAATTCTATATAAAACTCAGGTTGAGGTTTACACATATGTACTAAAATGTTTACCTGTTTAGCATCCATCAGCATAAAATATCTTACTTGCTATAAATGGTTTGTAAAAATAAATCATGAATAAAGCCTTGTCTCACTCTTGAATCCAATACAAAGTCAGTTGTATCTGTCACAAGATTTAAAAATATATACTGCATACATTAAATTCTATTAATATTATATTAAATAGATCTCTTAGATCTGATGAGTCTAGTGTACTTATTTTGAAAATCTATGTCAAAATGTCAGCATGATCTATGTTTAAATTTAATTTCCGCACACCTTGCCTGATTGACAGCTCTGTGTCTCCCTTCTGCTGCTGAGATCTCACACTGCTTAGTACAAGCTGCAGCCGTTACACTGGGTGGACCGACACTTAACACATTTGAGGTTTGAACTCCTGAGCTCTCTAACTCTTAACCCCTTCCTGACCTATGACGCCACATAGGTGTCATGAAAGTCGGTGCCAATCCGACCCATGACGCCTATGTGGCGTCATGGAAAGATCGCGTCCCTGCAGATCGGGTGAAAGGGTTAACTCCCATTTCACCCGATCTGCAGGGACAGGGGGAGTGGTAGTTTAGCCCAGGGAGGGTGGCTTCACCCCCCTGTGGCTACGATCGCTCTGATTGGCTGTTGAAAGTGAAACTGCCAATCAGAGCGATTTGTAATATTTCACCTATTATAACTGGTGAAATATTACAATCCAGCCATGGTAGATGCTGCAATATCATCAGCCATGGCTGGAAACACTAATGTGCCCCCACCCCACCGATCGCCCCCCCAGCCCTCCGATCTGTCCGGTACACTGCTCTGGCTCCCCTCCGTCCTGTGCTCCGCTCCCCCCGTGCTCTTGTCCACTCCCCCCGTGCTCCAATCACCCCCCCGTGCTCCAATCACCCCCCCTGCACTCCGATCCACTCCCCCGTGCTCCGTTCCACCCCCGTGCTCAGTTCCACCCCCCCGTGCTCCGTTCCACCCCCCCATGCTCCGATCCCCCCCCCGTGCTCCCCCCCACCCCATCATACTTACCGATCCTGCCGGGGTCCGTCCGTCTTCTCCCTGGGCGCCGCCATCTTCCGGCCGGCAGATTCGTTCCAAAGTGCATTTTGATCACTGAGATATAATCTATCACAGTGATCAAAATAAAAAAAATAATAAATGACCCCCCCCCCCCTTTGTCACCCCCATAGGTAGGGACAATAAAAAAATAAAGATTTTTTTTTTTCCACTAATGTTAGAATTGGGTTAAGGTTAGGGCTAGGATTAGGGCTAGGGTTAGGGTTAGGGCTAGGGTTAGGGTTAGGGTTTCGGTATGTGCACATGTATTCTGGTCCTCTGTGGATTTTTCCGCTGCGGATTTGATAAATCCGCAGTGCTAAACCGCTGCGGATTTATGGCGGATTTACCGCGTTTTTTCTGCGCATTTCACTGCGGTTTTTCAACTTCGATTTTCTATTTGAGCAGTTGTAAAACCTCTGCGGAATCCGCACAAAGAAGTGACATGCTGCGGAATGTAAACCGCTGCGTTTCCGTGCAGTTTTTTCGCAGCATGTGTACAGCGATTTTTGTTTCCCATAGGTTTACATTGAACTGTAAACTCATGGGAAACTGCTGCGGATCCGCAGCGTTTTCCGCAGCGTGTGCACATACCTTTAGAATTAGGCTATGTGCACACGGTGCGGATTTGGCTGCGGATCCGCAGCGTATTGGCCGCTGCGGATTCGCAGCAGTGTTCCATCAGGTTTACAGTAACATGTAAACCTATGGAAAACCAAATCCGCTGTGCCCATGGTGCGGAACATACCGCGCGGAAACGCTGCGTTGTATTTTCCGCAGCATGTCAATTCTTTGTGCGGATTCCGCAGCGTTTTACACCTGTTCCTCAATAGAAATGTGCAGGTGAAATCTGCACAAAAAACACTGGAAATCCGTGGAAAATCCGCAGGTAAAACGCAGTGCCTTTTACCCGCGGATTTTTCAAAAATGATGCTGAAAAATCTCACACGAGTCCGCAACGCGGGCACATAGCCTTAGGGTTAGGGTTGGAATTAGGGTTGTGGTTAGGGTTGTGATTAGGGTTATGGCTACAGTTGGGATTAGAGTTAGGGGTGTGTTGGAGGTAGAATTGAGGGGTTTCCACTGTTTAGGCACATCGGGGGTCTCCAAACGCAACATGGCGCCACCATTGATTCCAGCCAATCTCGTATTCAAAAAGTCAAATGGTGCTCCCTCAATTCCGAGCCCCGACGTGTGCCCAAACAGTGGTTTACCCCCGCATATGGGGTAACAGCATACTCAGGATAAACTGCGCAACAATTACTGGGGTCCAATTTCTCCTGTTACTCATGTGAAAATAAAAAAATGCTTGCTAAAACATCATTTTTGAGGAAAGAAAAATGATTTTTTTATTTTCACGGCTCTGCGTTGTAAACGTCTGTGAAGCACTTGGGGGTTCAAAGTGCTCACCACATATCTAGATAAGTTCCTTGGGGGGTCTAGTTTCTAAAATGGGGTCACTTGTGGGGGGTTTATACTGTTTAGGCACACCAGGGGCTCTGCAAACGCAATGTGACGCCCGCAGACCATTCCATCAAAGTCTGCATTTCAAAAGTCACTACTTCCCTTCTGAGCCCTGACGTGTGCCAAAACAGTGGTTTACCTCCACACATGGGGTATCAGCGTACTCAGGAGAAACTGGACAACAACTTTTGGGGTCCAATTTCTCCTGTAACCCTTGGGAAAATAAAAAATTCTGAGCTAAATAATTATTTTTGAGGAAAGAAAACGTATTTATTATTTTCACGGCTCTTCATTATAAACTTCTATGAAGCACTTGGGGGTTCAAAGTGCTCAACACACATCTAGATAAGTTCCTTTTGGGGTCTAGTTTCCAAAATGGGGTCAATTGTGTGGGGTTTCTACTGTTTAGCCACATCAGGGGCTCTGCAAACGCAACGTGACGCCCTCAGAGCATTCCATCAAAGTCTGCATTTCAAAACGTCACTACTTCAATTCCAAGCCCCGGCATGTGCCCAAACAGTAGTTTACCCCCACATATGGGGTATCAGCGTACTCAGGAGAAACTGGACAACAACTTTTGGGGTCAAATTTCTCCTGTTACCCTTGGGAAAAAAAATTGCAGGCTAAAAGATAATTTTTGAGAAAATATATTTTTTTTTTTCATGGCTCTGCGTTATAAACTTCTGTGAAGCACTTGGGGGTTCAAAGTCCTCACCACACATCTAGATTAGTTCCTTTGGGGGTCTAGTTTCCAAAATGGGGTCATTTCTGGGGGATCTCCAATGTTTAGGCACACAGGGTGTTAAGGACTGGCGGAACGCACCAAGTGTAGATGATATGAAACAAGGTGCGTTCGCAGTCCGAGGTCCACCGTGCAGGTAAAAACCCTGCTGCTAGTAAGACGGACTATATGGCAGTACTATAAGTATACACGCACGGGTTAACTTCAACCTGCGTGAAGGAAGCGATCCTGTTGCGTCACAGGACCGCGGTATCGCACATAGAGCGCGAGCAAGAAGTCAGCGAACACAACCCCAACACAGGATTGAAGTCCAATTAGACCACTTGCTGGCACAACACCGCAACTGGGTGTGTAAGGAAACTATAAAAATAGTGTATAAAGGCACGAGAGTGCATGCGGTGCCGCACTAACGGACGCTACTCACCACCCTGGCTTGGGTAAGGAAAGCGCAGAGGAAGCGCACGGCGCCGTACTGGCGGACACAGCAACTGGACGCTGTGATGTGTGTTACGTGCAGATGGCTAGTCGGGCGCTAGATAGCTACCATCATCCGCGAGCAGTCAACAACACTAGGGAGGGATACTTAGGAGCTTTCATCCATCGACATACATCCATCTACACACACACATTATATCAAGACAATACTAGCGCATGGCCGTGCGGTCATGCGCAGTTTATATAGTTGCAGCACAGGAAGCAGCTACAGAAGTTTTGCCCTTTCAGGACCTGCCAAGAGGACCAATGGGATGTGCTGCAGTACCTGAGCATGTGACCCTCGATCTCCAACGGGAGATCTTGCCCTGGGCATGCTCAGTGTGTGCAAATAAGGACTTAGTTCCAGAGAAGCCCGCTTGCCGCAGATCAGTGCAGGGTACAACAGGAGAGCCAGAAAAGGCAGCAGTAACCCTTTGCACAGAATCAGTCCCAGCAAGATGCTGGGAGCGACGCCTCCGCTGAACAGAGCCCACTGCGGCCGAAGGAGAATGGGAGACCGCAGCAGACACGGATCGAGATTCCCCCTGTGCAGCAGAGGAAACTCGACTCCTAACATTACCCCCCTCCTAGGGCCCCCTCTCCTTGGGCCTCGCTACGTTCGAAGGCAGCAATAAGCTGCGGAGCCCAAATGTGCTCAGCAGGCTCCAAGGACCTATCCTCAGAACCGTAACCCTTCCAGTCCACCCAAAAAAATTTTTTGCCACGTACCACCCCAAGATAGCATTCACCTCGAAATCGTCCGTAGACGAACCCGATGTCTCGGCAGATGACTCAGAAAACCGGGACATGTATACGGGCTTAAGAAGGGACATATGAAAGGTGTCGGTGATACCAAGGCGTGGAGGAAGGGCCAGACGGTAGACCACAGGATTAACCTGTTTGAGGACCTTGAAGGGACCCAAGTAGCGAGGAGCAAACTTAGTGGACTCAACACGCAGCCTGATGTTACGGGCGGAGAGCCACACTAAGTCGCCAGGAGCAAAGGTCGGAGCGGGGCTCATCGGCGGAGGACCTCATTCTCTCTTTAGAGGCCCGAATGGCATCCTGAGTGCGGTCCCAAATTATTATTATTATTATTATTTATTTATATAGCACCATTGATTCCATGGTGCTGTACATGAGAAGGGGTTACATACAAGTTACAAATATCACATACAGTAAACAAACTAACAATGACGGACTGATACAGAGGGGCGAGGACCCTGCCCTTGCGGGCTTACATTCTACAGGATTATGGGGACGGAGACAGTAGGTTGAGGGTTGCAGGAGCTCCGGTGTTGGTGAGGCGGTAGCTCCGGTGTTGGTGAGGCGGTAGCTCCGGTGTTGGTGAGGCGGTAGCTTCGATAGTGATGAGGCAGCAGCGGTGTCAGTGCAGGCTGTAGGCTTTCCTGAAGAGATGAGTTTTCAGGTTCCGTCTGAAGGATCCGACTGTGGTTGATAGTCGGACGTGTTGGGGCAGAGAGTTCCAGAGGATGGGGGATATTCGGGAGAAGTCTTGGAGGCGATTGGATGAGGAGCGAATAAGTGTGGAGGAGAGAAGGAGGTCTTGGGAGGACCGGAGATCACGTGAGGGAAGATATCCCGTGCCTCCACAGCCCAGTCTGCCACCCTGGAGTCTGCGGAAGACACGGGCATAGGCACAGGTACCCGTGGATGCTGACCATAGTTGAGGAGGAATGGGGTTTGTCCAGTGGAGTCGGCTACAGCTTTGTTCAGCGCAAACTCTGCCCATGATAGCAAGGATGCCCAGTCATCCTGCCTGGCTGAAACAAAATGTCGCAGGTATGTGACCAAGGTCTGGTTGGCCCTCTCTACCAACCCATTCGTCTCGGGATGATAAGCGGAAGAGAGATTCAACTCAATACTGAGAAGACGACAAAGCTCTCTCCAGAACCGAGACGCAAACTGGGGACCCCGGTCACTGACAATTTTGTCAGGCATACCATGTAGGCGGAAGATGTGTTTAATGAACAACGCTGCCAAGGCCCGTGCAGAAGGTAACCGTGGTAGCGGCACCAAATGCACCATTTTTGAGAAATGATCGGTGATGACCCAAATGATGGTACAGCCGCGAGATTTGGGTAAACCTACGACAAAGTCCATCCCGACCATCTCCCAGGGCCTATCTGCCACCGGCAAGGGATAGAGCAACCCAGCTGGCCTTTGACGCGGAGATTTATTTTTGGCGCAGGAGACACACGCCAGAATATAATCCCTGACATCCCGGACCATATGCGGCCACCAGTACGTCCTTGCCAGTAGCTCAGATGTCCTCTTTGTCCCAAAGTGTCCACCCACCCTGGACGAATGAGCCCAAGAGAGAACATCCGGTCGCAAATTATTGGGCACAAAAGTCTTGCCCGGTGGCACAGACTCCAGCGAAACCGGTGCTACGGTTCTCAAGCTCTCAGAAGGGACAATAAGCCGAGGCTCCTCTTCCTCCTCTTCAGTTGACATAAGGGAGCGAGAGAGAGCGTCAGCACGAATATTTTTCTCCCCGGCGAGAAAATGAAGAGAAAGTGGAACCGGGAAAAGAACAAGGACCATCTGGCTTGGCGAGAATTTAGCCGCTGGGCTGTTTGCAAGTAGACCAAATTTTTGTGGTCCGTGTAAACTTGGAAGGGAAACCGCGAACCTTCCAGAAGGTGTCTCCACTCTGAAAAGGCCAACTTCATTGCTAGCAACTCCCTATCCCCGATGGAGTAGTTTCTCTCCGCTGGCGAGAAGGTCTTAGAGAAGAAGAAGCATGGATGCTTCCGACCTTGAGCATCCTTTTGATAGAGGACTGCTCCAGCACCAACGGATGAGGCATCCACCTCCATTGGGAATGGCTTATCCACATCGGGACGATGTAAGATGGGAGCGCTAGCAAAGTGGGACTTAATAGAAGTGAAGGCCTTGGAGACCTCTTCCGACCACAATTTGGGATTCGCTCCCTTCTTGGTGAGGGCTACCAAGGGAGCTACCAATGTTGAGAAGTGGGGAATGAACTGGCGGTAATAGTTAATGAACCCCATAAAGCGCTGCACCGCTTTAAGAGAATGGGGCTCTTGCCAGTCCATCACAGCCTGTAGTTTGGCAGGATCCATAGCCAATCCCTGGGCGGAGATGATATAGCCCAGGAACGGTAAAGACTCCTGCTCAAACATACACTTCTCCAACTTAGCATAAAGAGAGTTTGCCCGTAGGAGGTCGAAGACTCTGCCAACATCTCTCCGGTGGGAGTCAATATCTGGAGAAAAGATGAGAATATCATCCAGATAGACTACAACTGAGGTGGAAAGCATATCCCGGAAGATGTCGTTGACAAAGTCTTGGAAAACGGCTGGGGCATTACAGAGCCCGAAGGGCATCACCAGATACTCATAGTGTCCATCTCTGGTGTTAAACGCCGTTTTCCCTTCGTCCCCCTCACGGATGCGAATCAGGTTATAAGCACCCCGCAGATCTAATTTAGTAAACACTCTAGCTCCCCGAAGCCTATCGAAGTGCTCGGATATCAAGGGCAAAGGATACTTGTTCTTAACGGTGATAGCGTTAAGACCCCTGTAGTCTATGCATGGACGTAGTTCCCCATTCTTCTTCTGCATGAAGAAGAACCCTGCCCCAGCAGGTGACACTAACTTCCTGATAAACCCTCTTGCCAGATTCTCTTGAATGTACTGAGACATGGCCTCTGTCTCCGGGAGAGATAATGGATAAACTTGACCACGGGGAGGCTCCGCACCAGGCAAGAGATCGATAGGACAGTCATAGGGGCGATGGGGCGGAAGGGTCTCCGCCGCCTTTTTGGAGAACACGTCTGCGTAAGACCAATATTGCTTCGGGAGAGAGGATAGATCTGCGGGTACCTCAGTAGTAGCAACCTGAACGCACTCTCGGTGACACCTACCCCCACATGATTCACCCCATCCCAGAATTCTGCCTGAGGACCACTCGATGTGAGGATAGTGGTACCGTAACCAAGGTATCCCCAACAGGACGTCATCAATCCCCTCAGGAATGATGAGCAGAGATATAATCTCCTGATGGGATGGAGACATGGACAGAGTAAAAGGAATGGTCTGATGTGTTATCTGTGCGGGGAGTGTCGACCCATTCACCACTCGTACCGTTACTGGTTGAGCTAGCATTACCAGGGGTATTGCGTGACATTGGGTGAAGGCAGAAGACATAAAATTGCCCTCCGCCCCAGAATCCACGCAGAGCTCTACCGAGTGAGAGGATGAGCCAAAAGTAATTGTCCCCTTAAAGGGCAATTTGGAGGCAAACGTCGCAGTGTCTAGTGCACCTCCACCTACTACCACTAGACGCTGACGTTTCCTCGACCGCTGATGACATCTGGTGGCAAGATGTCCTGACTGTTGGCATACATGGCAAACCTGGAGTGCATGAGCAGTCTGGGACTTAGATCCTGCTCGTGACACTACCTTAGGTTCATGGGACTCTGGAGCCTGGACTGGAGATTCCAGAGGTTTGGCGAAGGTGGGAGCCAGCCGAAACCTCTGCCTACACTGGGCTCGCTCTAACCTCCGCTCGTGAAAACGGAGGTCAATACGAGTAGATACTGTTATTAATTCTTCCAGCGTGGCGGGAATCTCCCTAGTGGCCAGGGCGTCCTTAACGTGGTCAGCCAGCCCCCTCCAAAATATAGGGATAAGGGCTTTATCCGACCACTCCAGCTCAGATGCTAGAGTGCGGAAGTGGACGGCAAAAAGGCTGACCAAGGACGAGCCCTGAGTCAATGCCAACAGTTGGAGCGCCGTATCATGGGTGACACGAGGTCCTAAGAAAACCTGTTTCAGAGTGCTCAGGAATAACGGAGCACTCTGCACCACATGATCGCCACGCTCCCACAGCGGCGTAGCCCACTGCAACGCCCTGTCCGACAATAAGGATATGATAAAAGCCACCTTAGCCCGCTCTGTAGGGAAACGAGAGGCCAGAAGCTCGAGTTGTATTGAGCACTGACTCACGAAACCCCTACAGGACTTACTGTCACCAGAAAATTTCTCTGGTAGCGGGAGGCGAGATAGCTTCGGTACAGGGGCGGCAGTGGACAAGGTAGCTGCAGCCACACTTGCAGCCTGAACAGCGACAGCAGTAACGTCCACAGCTGAGGTTGAATGCTCTAGAGCCACCAACCTTCCCTCCAGCTGCTGGATGTACCGCTGTAGACGCTGATCGTCCGTCATTACTAGCCAGACCTTGGCGCTAGTATTATGTTAAGGACTGGCGGAACGCACCAAGTACAGATGATATGAAACAAGGTGCGTTCGCAGTCCGAGGTCCACCGTGCAGGTAAAAACCCTGCTGCTAGTAAGATGGACTATATGGCGGTACTATAAGTATACACGCACGGGTTAACTTCACCCTGCGTGAAGGAAGCGATCCTGTTGCGTCACAGGACCGCGGTATCGCTCATAGAGCGCGAGCAAGAAGTCAGCGAACACAACCCCAACACAGGATTGAAGTCCGATTAGACCACTTGCTGGCACAACACCGCAACTGGGTGTGTAAGGAAACTATAAAAATAGTGTATAAAGGCACGAGAGTGCATGCGGTGCCGCACTGACGGACGCCACTAACCACCCAGGCTTGGGTAAGGAAAGCTCAGAGGAAGCGCACGGCGCCGTACTGGCGGACACAGCAACTGGACGCTGTGATGTGTGTTACGTGCAGATGGCTAGTCGGGCGCTAGATAGCTACCATCATCCGCGAGCAGTCAACAACACTAGGGAGGGATACTTAGGAGCTTTCATCCATCGACATACATCCATCTACACACACACATTATATCAAGACAATACTAGCGCATGGCTGTGCGGTCATGCGCAGTTTATATAGTTGCAGCACAGGAAGCAGCTACAGAAGTTTTGCCCTTTCAGGACCTGCCAAGAGGACCAATGGGATGTGCTGCAGTGCCTGAGCATGTGACCCTCGATCTCCAACGGGAGATCTTGCCCTGGGCATGCTCAGTGTGTGCAAATAAGGACTTAGTCCCAGAGAAGCCCGCTTGCCGCAGATCAGTGCAGGGTACAACAGGAGAGCCAGAAAAGGCAGCAGTAACCCTTTGCACAGAATCAGTCCCAGCAAGACGCTGGGAGCGACGCCTCTGCTGAGCAGAGCCCACTGCGGCCGAAGGAGAATGGGAGACCGCAGCAGACACGGATCGAGATTCCCCCTGTGCAGCAGAGGAAACTCGACTCCTAACACAGGGGCTCTCCAAACGTGACATGGTGTCCGCTAATGATTGGAGCTAATTTTCCATTTAAAAAGCCAAATGGTGTGCCTTCCCTTCCGAGCCCTGCCGTGCGCTTAAACAGTGGTTTACCCCCACATTTGGGGTATCAGCGTACTCAGGACAAACTGGACAACAACATTTGGGGTCCAATTTCTCCTATTACCCTTGGCAAAATAGGAAATTCCAGGCTAAAAAATCATTTTTGAGGAAAGAAAAATTATTTTTTATTTTCATGGCTCTGAGTTATAAACTTCTGTGAAGCACCTGGGGGTTTAAAGTGCTCAATATGCATCTAGATAAGTTCCTTGGGGGGTCTAGTTTCCAAAATGGGGTCACTTGTGGGGGAGCGCCAATGTTTAGGCACACAGGGGCTCTCCAAACGCGACATGGTGTCCACTAACAATTGGAGCTAATTTTCCATTCAAAAAGTCAAATGGCGCGCCTTCCATTCCGAGCCCTGCCGTGTGCCCAAACAGTGGTTTACCCCCACATATGAGGTATCGGCGTACTCGGGAGAAATTGCCCAACATATTTTATGATCCATTTTATCCTATTGCCCATGTGAAAATGAAAAAATTGAGGCGAAAAGAATTTTTTTGTGAAAAAAAAGTACTTTTTCATTTTTACAGATCAATTTGTGAAGCACCTGAGGGGTTAAAGTGCTCACTAGGCATCTAGATAAGTTCCTTGGGGGGTCTAGTTTCCAAAATGGGGTCACTTGTGGGGGAGCGCCAATGTTTAGGCACACAGGGGCTCTCCAAACGTGACATGGTGTCCGCTAACGATGGAGATAATTTTTCATTCAAAAAGTCAAATGGCGCTCCTTCCCTTCCGAGCCTTAGCATGTGCCCAAACAGTGGTTTACCCCCACATGTGAGGTATCGGTGTACTCAGGAGAAATTGCCCAACAAATTTAAGGATCCATTTTATCCTGTTGCCCATGTGAAAATGAAAAAATTGAGGCTAAAAGAATTTTTTTGTGAAAAAAAAGTACTTTTTCATTTTTACGGATCAATTTGTGAAGCACCTGGGGGTTCAAAGTGCTCACTATGCATCTAGATAAGTTCCTTGGGGCGTCTAGTTTCCAAAATGGGGTCATTTGTGGGGGAGCTCCAATTTTTAGGCACATGGGGGCTCTCCAAACGTGACATGGTGTCCGCTACAGAGTGGAGCCAATTTTTCATTCAAAAAGTCAAATGGCGCTCCTTCCCTTCCAAGCCCTGCCGTGCGCCCAAACAGTGGTTTACCCCCACATATGAGGTATCAGCGTACTCAAGACAAATTGGACAACAACTTTCATGGTTCAGTTTCTCCTTTTACCATTGGGAAAATAAAAAAATTGTTGCTAAAAGATAATTTTTGTGACTAAAAAGTTAAATGTTCATTTTTTCCTTCCATGTTGATTCTGCTGCTGTGAAGCACCTGAAGGGTTAATAAACTTCTTGAATGTGGTTTTGAGTACCTTGAGGGGTGCAGTTTTTAGAATGGTGTCACTTTTGGGTATTTTCAGCCATATAGACCCCTCAAACTGACTTCAAATGTGAGGTGGTCCCTAAAAAAAATGGTTTTGTAAATTTCGTTGTAAAAATGAGAAATCGCTGGTCAAATTTTAACCCTTATAACTTCCTAGCAAAAAAAAAAATTGTTTACAAAATTGTGCTGATGTAAAGTATACATGTGGGAAATGTTATTTATTAACTATTTTGTGTCACATAACTCTCTGGTTTAACAGAATAAAAATTCAAAATGTGAAAATTGCGAAATTTTCAAAATTTTCGCCAAAATTCCGTTTTTATCACAAATAAACGCAGAATTTATTGACCTAAATTTACCACTAACATGAAGCCCAATATATCACGAAAAAACAATCTCAGAACCGCTAGGATCCGTTGAAGCATTCCTGAGTTATTACCTCATAAAGGGACACTGGTCAGAATTGCAAAAAACGGCAAGGTCTTTAAGGTCAAAATAGGCTGGGTCATGAAGGGGTTAAACTAGCTAGACTTATAAACTGCAAATTTTAATTTAGGAATTATACAGACATTATGGCATGGAATTTCAAAATACGTGCACCATCATAAGGTCGAACAGATTTACTGAAAGAGTATCCATTGTTTTAATTTTAATCAATTGAACGCGTGAAAATAAGAATCATTGTAATATGCCTCATCAGGAAAATTGGTTTCATTCTCCTCCAGGACCAATCATTAATTTTCAAAATTCTCAAGTCACTGGAAAAATCTTTATTCAATGAAGACAGATTTTTACATTACTGAAATAGAAGACAACAGTTGCTGATGATAAGATTCTATGTAGAGGGTAGGAGGGAGGGCAAAGAAGGAGCTCTGCATCTAGCTGTGAAATAAATTAAATAAAAAATTAAACCAAGAAGAATTTTTTTGAAATACACTGCTAGCCACTGTTTCTAGCCTCACCCTCATAAATATATGTCCATGTACAGATAATGAAAAAAATAAATGTTTTTATTCATCCTTTTTGGGCGAAAATTAAACAAAGATAATAGAAAAATAGCTACATATTAACTATTTTCTTACATTTCCCCCTGATGGCAGCAAAAAAAAGTAATATAAAAATTACATAAAAATTAAGCCCCACATTTTGCCAAGAAATGAGGCAAAAATTATTTGAAAATGTTAAATCCATTAAAACTGCATATTCACTAATGCCTGAAAATGAGCATGGTAAAATGTCCCAGTTTAATAATGTAATCTGTTTTTATGTGAAATCTGTTAGCAACTCCAATTTAAGTGTACCTGCACAAGCTGTTCTTTAGACTCTGGCATACCAGCTTCATTTTTGGAGCAAAATGTGAAAATAGTGACAGCATTTTTCCAGAAAAGTCTTCTTTGCTTCTTTTTATCATTTTTGCAAGTATATGCAGCTTGAAAAATGGTCACATCCATTCTCTTTGCTGATTCAGGGCTTTCAAAGCCTGAAGCAGTTAAAAGAAGTAAAAAAAAAACATATGTACAGTAGGTTTTTTATTCTTTTCAAAATGTTCACTATTTTTAATCATCTTAAAAACAAATTGCACTATTGATTAATGTCAGAACAAGTAAACCAAATGCTCTTTAACCCCTTTACCCCTGAAAATGGTTTGCACGTTATTGACCAGGCCAATTTTTCCAATTCTGACATTGTCAATTTATGAGGAAATAACTTTGGAAAGATTCAAAGGCTCCCTGTGAGTCTGAGATTTTTTAAATTTTTCGTCACATATTGTACTTCATGATAGTGGTAAAATTTCTTGACTTGCGTTTATTTCTGAAAAAAAATGGAAATTTGACGAAAATTTGGAAAATTTAGCAATTTTCAAATTTTTAATTTGCATGCCCTTAAATCACAGAGATATGTCACACAAAATTGTTAATAAATAACATTTCTCACATGTCTACTTTACATCAGCACAATTTTGGAACAATTTTTTTTATTAGGAAGCTATCAGAGTTAAATTTGACCAGGGATTTCTCATTTTTCCAGCAAAATTTACAAAACCATTTATTAGGGACCACATCACATTTGAAGTCACTTTGATGAGTCTATAGGATAAAAGATACCCAAAAATGTTCAGTTTGTCTGATTTTTCTCTTTATAGGTTTATTTTTGAGTAAAATGTAAATTGTTCTTTTATTCTATAAACTTCTGACAGCAGGTCTCCGAATTTCCAAGGAATAAACTTTGTATTTTTTTCTGACAAAAAAAAATGGTAAATAACAAACAAACATTGCTTTCAGACCTCAAATAATAAAAAGAAAACAAGTTCATAATCATTTAGAAACAGCAATACTAATGTTTTATCTCAGGAAGAGTTCAGAAATCAATATTTTGTGGAATAACCATGATTTTTAATTGTCTTGGCATGCTTTCCACCAGTCTTTCAGACTGCTTCTGGCTCAAAAATTTAAGCAGTTCTTATTTGTTTGATGGCTTGTGACTATTCATCATCCTCTTGATTACATTCCAGAGGTTTTCATTGGGGTTCTGAAGATTGGGCTGCCCATGACAGGGTTTTGATGTGGTGTTCTCTAAATTTTTGCCAGAGCTGTGTATGCACATGTTATAGGAGCAGTAGCGTAGCTACTGGGGGGGCAAAGGGGGCCATCGCCCCAGGCCCAGTCACATGGAGGGGCCCACTCAGAGCCGCGGCCACTTTAGTCATTAAGCAATAAGCAGCCGCGGCTCTCTGATGTTTCAGAGTACAGGAGGAGGCAGGAGCACAAGCTGCAGCGTCGCCGCGGGCCTTGTGACATGATGCAGGATGGGCCATCCTGAGCCGTGGCCGCGGCCCTCTGCAGTCCAGACATGGCGACGCGCTGCTGCCTGGTCTCCACTCAGCTGGAGAGTCTGCAGCACGTACGCTGCACAGCAGCCAATAGCAGAGTCTCACTGTGCGCGCATGGTGAGGGCTGGGGGACTGCTAACCTGACAGTATCTTGACAGGCTGGCAGCGCTGCAGATAGCTCCGCCTCCACCCCAGGTCTGCTGCTCCTATTAGTCCGCTGTTCTCAGGTCCTAGTCAGAACTCAGCAGCATCTCTTATTGTGCCAGGAGCCCAAGATAGGAGTGCCTGGCCTGCCACCTGGACAAACTGACGGATGGGAGAGAGAGACAAGAGTCAGGAGGACGGACATTTTCATAAATGTAAGGGCTGCTGACTGTGAAACTTAGTGCAATGTTTGACTTCTTTTAAATAAATTAAAGCACAAATGACACTGCACATGATGTTAGTAATGCTACTGTGGGAGTGGGGTGAATGTTAGGGGGAGAGGGAGACAGAGCGTCTTCATAAGATAAACAGACATGCTGCGGTCTACAAAAACGCCCTGCATGTACGGCTACGCAGGTCTCTCACCTGCATGTTTGTACACATAGTAGAGATGGGATTTCATAAAATCCCATCCACTATGCTGTAACATCTGGATGCTGTGGATTGGATGCTGCGGCTGTACGCGGTGTCCAATCCGCAGCAAAGCCGGAAGGTTTCATGACCATGTAAACATAGCCTTGGTATAACAAGTCCTCATACAATAACCATGGCTGCACTTTATTTAAAGGGATTGTTTGATCTCATGCTGCAAGTTTGCAGGTACTCCTATGTGGCTGCAAAATTGTGACCGTTCACATCTCACATACTAAAGATTAGCCATTACCCATATCGACAAGTATGCGGTTTGCATACTCCTGGCCATGTTCTAACTGTGCAGCCTCAATAAGACCTCTTTCACACGTCCGTTTATTTCCAATACCAGAAATAAACGGTACCAGACATATCCATGTCCGTGTGTGTAATACGTGCGGCACACATGTAACTGAGATGCCCATAAGAGTGTTTGAAACCACCATAATTATGTAAACAAACGTTACTAAGGTTAGGGGGCCAACTCAGATGTGTTTCGCCCCCCCCCCTAGCCTGAACCCTTAGCTGCGCCTCTGTATAGGGGTTTGCCTAAGATACATTTTTATTATTTTTGACTTTCATACCAACTTTAGGGATGCCCAATCTTAGTTTCTGTCTATTTTGTGCCTTCGTTTTTTCTTTTATTTTTTTTAAGAAAGGCGTTTCTGGCATTTGGAGACATTATTTACCGATATTCATCTCTCCATGCCATGTATATACACACATTTTGTCAGTTAGGCCCTAGTGGACACAAGGAAGTAGCAGTGTTGTTACAATGTTTTTGAATGTTTTTATTCATCGCGTGTTTTAATTTGATGTCAATAAAATTGTTACGTATTCTTATTCATCAGGTGTGGGCATTCCAAATACATTGGTCTTTCCTCTTTTTTGTTGATCTCTAGTACCTCCATGCATTTTGCAGCACCCTTTTGCTTGTTTATTTTTTATATTGATTCATTGGTTCATAAAATAGTGCAATCTATTACTTATATTTACTATATTGTAAATGATTGGTCACATGACGGCATTTGTATACCTGCTGTCACTTGCCGACTAGTCTCATCCGGCTTTGCTCAATTCTCTTTTTTATTAAGAGAAGCTGAATGAGACTAGTCGGCACATTACGACTGACAAGGCCGGGTTCACATTTGCGTCTGCATGCATCATGCGTACATATCTTTAACATGGTGTATGCAGGGAAATGTGCTCGCATGCGTTCGCTTGCAGATGCATATGCATGCGTCATTTTGAGGTGTGTGGGGGGTTCGGCGAACGCAACATGTTGCATTTTCTGAGGCATCAATTATGCACAGCCATGCGCATGTGGATGATTGCGGATGGAGTGCGTCAAAAGAACGCATTACTGTCTTTGTGAACACATTGAAACACAAGGTCATGCATACGCCTGAGTTCAATACACGTGCATACTTCTGACTAATTTTGTCTTGGAAATGATGTAACCACCTAAAAATTGCCAGCTGTATAAAAGGGGGTTTGAAGACAAGAAGTCCATTACTCTCATGACTCTTGATACGGGCACAGGACATTGGATGAAAGCAGAAGACTGTGCATGTGGGCACAGGACATTGGATGAAGGCAGAAGACTCTGGATATAAGTATAGAAGCTTTGAAAATTTCTGTCTATCTCTCACTGCATTCTGTACTATTTTTTTCTGTTGCATCTAAACTGTTGCTGCTATCCCAGTGCTGCGTTCTTGGTCCGGGTGCTGCTGTCTTGATCCCAGTGCTGTCATCTATGTAATTATAGAAGCTTTGAAAATGTCTTTCTGTCTTTGCACTCTGTACAGATTTTTTTTTCCATTCCTTGTAGATTATATGCTGTTGTCCTAGTCCTCGTGCTGCTGTCTTGGTCCTGGTGCTGCTGTTCTGGTGCTGTTCTTCAGTCCATCCTGGTGCTGTGCTGCGGTTCTTGTTGTGGGGTCCCTGCTTGCTGTGTGTTTGGACTACTGCCTGTAATTTAAGTATTTGAGTCCCTTTTTTTGGCCTACATTGTTTGTGTTCTAAAACAAGTTTATTTTTTCTTTTCTTTAGTGTTTCACCTGACTGCTGCCTGCGATTCCAAGATGTCCTCCAGTGAGGCTTCACAGACTGGACAAGACATAGATTATGTAATCACATTTGATATACTGATTGGTATGTATTGACTGGCAATACTATACATGTGTTAAATCCTGTATATTCTTTGCAGGTTCCATCCAGTGAGGAAGAGCAGGAGCAGTCAAGTGGAAATGATTCTTCCCAGGGTCGTTGGCCTCAAGTTGCTGAGGAGGAAAGATGGGGTATAAGTATCCTTTATCAGAGTTGTAATTGAATTTGTTTTCATTTTTACTAACAAATTCTTATTTTGTATTTCATCTATAGCTTCCACAATGTGACATAGATAACGAGTTACTTATTCAAGCTGTGCAAGACTGAACAGCGTTGTGGGACCCCCTTGATTGGAATCATTCCGACTTAGCCTTGAGCCAACGACTCTGGCAAGAAGTGGCTAGATCGCTTCTGGATGATGGAAACCATGTAACACCAAAAGTCAGAAAGGATTTTGGTAAGTATTGCAATTTTGAACTTTCTGTAAATTTTGTTGTCTTTTAACAATTTTTTTTCTTTCCCCTTCAGAGAAGAGAGTAAAAGTTCATAGGCATTCGATGAAGGATCGCTTCAATAAGGACATGAGACAGGAGATTTGGGTTCGAAGTGGTACAGCTTGAAAAATCAGAAAATGCAAGTACCATAACCAGCTTTCTTTTCTGAAGCCAGCAGTTGCACAGTGAACGTGAATATCTTTTGTGTTGTCTTTTACTATTACTTAATTTTTTATATATTTTTTTTTATTTCATTTCCACACAGAACCTGGAGCAGCACTGTAGAACCTGGATCATCCTCTGTTGAGCGGCCCCTGATCGACCAGCCAACAAACTGTCACCATCCCAATCATCCACCAGCAATGGAGCAGCCAAGCAGGCTTCACAGGCTGGGGAACAGGAAGCCGGTACTTCTGGTTTTCCCCTCTCCCAGCCCTCTGCCACTACTTTACCTGGGTCTGCTCACCAGTGGCAGAGGGTCTGGGAGAGGTCAGTCATGCACTAAATTATTCAATTAAGATCGGTCTTCCAGGCTGGGATGAAGGCGGTTTTAGAAAGACTGGATAGTGGGTTCACACACTTTTCCAGGAAGTCCACAGACATCTTGACCGCCTGGAAGGCAACCTTACTAGACCAGCTCAACATTATTTTTCCACTATAGAATGGGGCATGATGGAAAACCTTAGTCCTGATCTCCAGCTGTTTGTGATGAAGGCCTGTCAGGATGGTTATACTGAGGCTATGCAGCGGTCCCGATATCAGCAGGAAAAAAGCGGCAAAACCAAAGTCCCGGAAAAAAAATACACACCCCCTCAACCCTAACCTCCTAATGTGTCTTTGTTTTCTAGTCTGTCCACACCTTCCCTTGGTTCTTTCTCTTCCAATGTGTCAATCCGTTCCAACTTGTTTTCCACTCCTAATGTGTCCTCTTCCTCCAATGTGTCTGACCCAATTCTCCAAATGTCTTCCACTTCCCCTTTAACAACTTTCCTAACCACTCCTAACCTACTATCACAGTTCGACACCCCCCTGGTCCACCATGTTACTCCCTCCCACAGACCCCAAAAGTAAATAATCAGTAAATCATTTTATCCTTTTTTATAAAAATTGTAAATTTCTTATTTTTGTTAGTAAAAATTGTTTTGATTCACAATACCAGTATCACTGTGTTTTCTTCATCTCTTTACTTAACCATGTGTGTATTGTTGAGTGAAGTATGAATGGGTGTAAAATTTAAGGTGTTTATTATGCAAGTTACATTCAAGGTGTTAATGTTATAGTCAGAAAACATTACAGGTACATAGCATTACAGGTACATAACATTACAGATAGATTTTATTTACAGGTTAAACCATTTCATCTTGCCGTGCCACACGTCCAATATCAAACAAAATAGGCTGCAAATTTATCCCTCATTTGGGGAACTTCTACTGTAGTCCTCAGAGGGTGATGTTAGTAATCCTGCAATGTGGTATTAACAGTTTACTCAAGTTCAAAGTGGGGTTGCTCTTTTGACAGGATGTAGCTATGCAGAACAACACATGCTTTCACAACCTCATCAATTGTCTCTATTTTTAGAATGATGGATGTTCCCAATATGCACCATTTATATGCCAGCAAACCAAAGGCACACTCCACACTTTTTTGTGCCCTTGTCAGTCGGTAGTTGAAAATCCTTTCTGGATGACTCAAGTCCCGATTTGAGTATGGTTTTATTAGGTTGGCACATATTTGAAAGGCCTCATTCCCAACAATAACAAATGGCATTGGCAGTCCTTCAGTTTTAGGAGAGGTTGTGGTGGTGGAAAATTAAAATCATTCCCATACAATCGTTGTCCCATATCAGAGTTTATGAAAGTCTGTGAGTCATTTCTAGAGATGAGCGGTGTTCGAGTCGAACTGTTTGCCAATTTCAAGTTCGAGCTGTTTTGGGCGGTGTTCGAGTCGTTCGACGAACTCGAACAATTTACTTAAAATTCGGCTGTTCGAGTTTCTGTTCGATAACTGATCGTTCACCAAAAGCCTAACTTGATTTGCACATTAAACCGTTTATCATTGTTAATAGACTGTTTCAGTGTATAGTGGGTGGTGGGGGCGGGGAATAGATCTGTGCTGAAATAATGCCGATCTCCATTTTTTTTTCTTTCCCGCATTTACAGTGGGGCGGTGCAGTCTCTCAGCCTATCAGCAGTGCACACACACACACAGCAATGTGCATGTGATGCACACAAGCAAGGGCATGTGTCATTGGCTGTGTATGTCACATGTCCTTGCCCTATAAGAACCAGCAATTTGCCCCGTCGCCACCATTTCCTCACTGCTGCAGCTTAGTGTTAGACGGCACCGCTGCTGCTGTGGGCGCTATACAGCCTAAATGTTTTTTTGGAGCGAATTGTCAGAGAGATAGGTTTAGGGAGTCGGGAGGAGTAGGGACTAGTTGTAATATCAGCCCTTTTCAGGGTAGGTTACAGCAGTTCATAGCACTGTTTGCCAGGCAGGTCTGTGCCAGTGCTGTGCAAGTTTTTGTTACAGCATCTGGTGTAATCTAACTTAACCAATCCTTTTGGGCTAGTAGCATTGTCTGATAGTCATCTAAATAGCCCGCCTGTGAAGCTAGCTACACCGCCTCTGTATCTCAATTTTTACTGCATCTAACCCAGTTAATAGTTTTGGGCCTAGGAGTAGTGTCTGCACGTCAGCAGAGTAGCCCACCTGTGAAACTAACTACATCGCCTGTGTATCTCAATTTTTACTGCATCTAATCCAGTTAATAGTTTTGTGCGTAGGAGCAGTGTCTGCATGTCAGCAGAGTAGCCCGCCTGTGAAACTAACTACACCGCCTGTGTATCTAAATTGTTACTGCATCTAATCCAGTTAATAGTTTTGGGTAGAGTTGAGTGACTTTTACTTTTTTCAGATCGAGTTGGGTTTCGCTTTGTCAAAAGTCGGGTCGGGTGAAATCGGCCAATTATTGCAAGAAGTCAGGGGCCGACTGAAACACAAAACCCAATGCAAGTCAATGGGGAATCAAAGTCGGCAGTGAGTGGAGGACAGAAAAACACCTACAGTGCCCATTTTAATGCTAAAAACATCAATTCTTATTACTTAAGCTTGTCAATTTTAATTTACTTTATAATAATAGTTAGGCATTGAAAACTGGGGGTCATTTGGCTAAAGTTGTTCTTGGGCCCAGGAAATGCGGAATATATTTGTCACGGTGGTGGAGCAGGGAGAGGTAAGTATTTCAACTTTGGAAGTGCTGTGATCCTGAGCAAGCAGGGGGGGCCCGCTCGTTGGCTCTGGCTCAGGGCCCCTCATAGTACGGCGGTGTGTTTGACGGCGGGTGGCACCTCCCACTGCCAGAGACACTTTTGCGTACTATGAAGGGCCCTGTGCCAGTGACGTCGCCAACGAGTATGCCCCACACCTGATGAAGGAACCTGCACTTTCATTTGCACCTTCCTCTTTGTCCCTGTGTAAGGTGGTATAGTATGCGGGAAGGGGAACCTGACTTTCAGCAGCATCAGATTCTGGCTGTGTAGAGTGCAAGGGGTCAATGTACCAGCAGACTCATCGAGCAGTGGCTGGGCAATGGGCAGGATGAGGAGGAAACACAGATATAGGCCCAAATAATAAAGTAGGCTAAATGCAGTTCAACATTGGTAACAGGACTAAACAGGCGGCATTGCTTTGTTCAGTGGAGGAAAACTGTAATGAGTGGCAGACAGAGTTAGAAGGCCCAAATAATAAAGTGGGCTAAATGTCTGCCAAAAAATTGTTCATAAATAAACAGGTCGCATAGCTAGGTACAGGGGTGGGCTCCTCTGCTGGGTAGCAGACAGTGGTAGTAGGCGCAAAGTATTAACTGGTCTAAATAGAGGCCAGGGCCCCTGTATATTTTAACTATCATCTATCATTTAAAAAAAAATTGTATTGGCAGTGCCATTGAAGAATTTAACAGCACAGACTACAGAGTGGTGGAGCAGGGAGAGGAAAGTATTGCAAGTGGTAGAGCACTTTTCGAGCTGGGGGGGAACATTCTCTCATGGGCGGTGGTACTAGCACAGGGCCCCTCATATTACGACGGTGTGTCTGACGTTGGTTGTGCACCACCACCGTCAGTGACACTTCATTGTACTATGAGGGACCCTGTGCCGCTGCCGTTGCCCAAGAGTGGGCCCACCCACCTGTCCAGGCAAAAGGCACTCGCACGGGTGCTTGCGCCAGGTGGTGACCACGGCCCTGTCGGGGGAGTCAGCTGGATCAACACCTTCAGCCTTAGGTGCTATAGTGCTTTTGCCACTACCACCAGATGCACCACCACCACCACCACCATCAGTACCAGCTGGCAACCACCGCCCACGGGCTCTTCCACCAGACTTCCTCATTTTTTGGAAAATCTAACCAAAATAACAACCGTTATATTGTACTGTAAAGCAAGGTAGAAGGTGTATATAAACTTGTTGAGAATTTAAATCTCCCTTTTTTGGGGGGGAAACTGAACCAAAACTCAGGCCCTGTGCATAAAACAACACAATGTAAGTGGCAGAAAAAGGCTGGCTGATATATGACAAACTAACAGGACTGAAGTATATCCACTTTATGAGAATTTGAATCTCACTTTTTTGGGGGGGAGACTGAACCAAAACTCAGGCCCTGTGCATAAAACAACACAATGTAAGTGGCAGAAAGTGGCTGGAAGATATATGAAAAAATACAAAGACTGTAGTACAATTTCAATCTCCCTACAATGATCTCAGGACAAGTATGGCAGTAATAAAAAGGACTGCTGCATACAAAAGTGTGGACAAATAAATAAAAGATAACTGTGCAGAAAGGAGCAACAGGATTTTTTGCTTTTAAAAAAGTGGTTGGTTTGCACAGCAGCGTGCAAACAGCAATGCAGCTATCAGGGAGCCTTATAAGGCAGCCTAATAAGCTACAGAGCTGATGCACAAAAATAAAGCCTCCACTGTCCCTGCAAACAAATGGTGGTGTTGGACAGTGGAACAAGCAGTTTGGGGGTTAATCTTCCCTCCCTAACTATATCATTTTTCTGCTGAAGCTGCAGCAACCTCTCCCTATGCTAAGATTGGCAGAAGTAAGATGGCGGTCGGCGTGCACGCCCCTTTATTGCCCCTGTGACACCGCAAAAAGCAAGCCAATCACTGTCATGCCCTTCTTTAAGATGGTGGGGACTGAGACATATATCATCACGCTGCCCACACTTTGCGTCCTCCTTCAGTGGCTGAAAAATGGTGCTGAAAGCGTCATACGAAATGTGACTTTGGCGCGCAGATCGGCGACCTCATGGCCGATCCCACACTAGAATCGGGTCGGGTTTAATGAAGCCCGACTTTACCGAAAGTTGGCGATTTTTGAATTTGTCTGATCCGTTTCGTCAACCCTAGTTTTGGGCCTAGGAGCAGTGTCTGCATGTCAGCAGAGTAGCCCGCCAGTGAAACTAACTATACCGCCTGTGTATCTAAATTTTTACTGCATCTAATCCAGTTAATATTTTTGGGCCTAGGAGCAGTTCCGCACGTCAGCAGAGTAGCCCGCCTGTGAAACTAACTATACCGCCTGTGTATCTCAATTTTTACTGCATCTAATCCAGTTAATAGTTTTGGGCCTAGGAGCAGTGTCTGTACATCAACAGAGTAGCCCGCATGTGAAACTAACTACACCGCCTGTGTATCTCTATTTTTACTGCATCTAATCCAGTTAATAGTTTTGTGCCTAGGAGCAGTGTCTGCAAGTCAG
Source organism: Ranitomeya imitator (assembly GCF_032444005.1). Classification (NCBI taxonomy): domain Eukaryota; kingdom Metazoa; phylum Chordata; class Amphibia; order Anura; family Dendrobatidae; genus Ranitomeya; species Ranitomeya imitator. The sequence goes on from NC_091282.1 coordinate 1,042,378,456, forward strand.
CAGAGTAGCCCGCCTGTGAAACTAACTATACCGCCTGTGTATCTCAATATTTACTGCATCTAAACCAGTTAATAGTTTTGGGCCTAGTACCACAGTTTGGCCACTCAGTTTTGCTCGGTTTTCATCCATCGGTTGTTGTGCCAACAACTACAGATACAGAGTTTCCAATTAGTTAAGCACTAAAATGCTGCTGCAGGTGGAAAGGGAATAGGCATGTTGGAAAGGGAAAAAAGGTTGTGTCCGCGGGGTAGGTGGTAAAGCAACAGTAACATCTGCAGAAGAAAGACCATCTTCCAACCAAAGTAAGATGTTTACTTCTTTTCGTGGACAATCTGATATGATCCCTTTCTTACGAAAGGGATCATTATGACTATCGCTACAAGCATCGTCAAAAGTTCCAGATGAGGCACAAAAACAGCAGGTGCTTGAACAGATATCAAGTGCTCGTTCAAGTGGGCTCCCCTCCATGTCAACTTCAACATCACAACTACTAGAGTTGTCACCCCAATCGCACTTGCTTCCTCACAGCTCCCAAGTCTCCAGCCGCCCGTCTGAGCATGGGGTAACACACGTGGTTGAGTCTGTAGAGCTGTTTACGCATACTATAGCCTGGGAATCAGAGGTCTGCTCCAGAGCTTCTGTGAATCCAGACGAGGAAATGATCTGCCCTGATGCCCGGAATCTTTGTGAGTTGGATCCAGGCCCAGATGAAGAAGGTTCTGAGCATAATGTAGACCCTCGTTCTCAAACTGTAACTTCTGTTGGTGGAGACAATGAGGAAGATGATGATGAGACTGAGATACCTGATAGGAACGAAAACTTGACTTTTCAGTCAGGGCAGGAAGAGGTTGGCTCTGAGGGCGATGGGTGTGAGAACACACAGGATGACGATGACGAGGTTGTAGACCCCACTTACTGTCAACCCCCAGTCCGCCAGTCTATGAGGTCAGCAGAGGAGGTGGAGGAGGATGCTAGTGATGAGTCTGATGATGAGTTTACGTTGCGCCTTCCTGGACAGAGACAGAGTACTGGAAGCACGTCAACAACTGCATCCTCAACCCCAAATGTGCCTCAGACCAGAAGTCGTGGTGGCTCTTCGGGTCGCACGGGCTCTAAGCTTTGCATAGCCTGGGTATTATTTGACATTGCAAAGGATGACCCAACTCATGTTGTCTGTAAGATTTGTCAACAAAATCTCAGTAGAGGACAAAAAATGGCTAGCTTGAGTACTTCATGCATCAACCGTCACATGGATATGAGGCATAAGTTGCAGTGGGAAGCTCCAATGCTACAATGTGGCCTATTGGGCCGGCTCAACCACCGTCTGCCCCATCAAGTGCATCCGAATCCTCTTCATCCTCTGTTACTGTGGAGACAGCAGTCGCACATGGTTTTGTATGCAGACCTTACACCTTTCTTTTTACCCGCAACAGCCAGTATGATTGGCAGGTCGTCAGGACATTTGCAAGTGGAAACACCTGCTGTTGCTGAGCGCTCTCCGACATCGACACCACATTTTGATCAAGGCAACATAACATCTCCACCTGCACCTTCCTCACAGACCAGCAGTTTGCCAGGGACACCCTACTCAACTCCGTCTAAGCACGGCAGCCAGCCCTCAGTCCCTCAGATGTGGACAAGTAAAAGACCATTTCCTCCTAGCCATGAAAAAGCAAAGAGGTTGAATTACAGAGGGCTCATGGTAGCAGCCAAACTGTTGAGGAAGGTGCAGGAGGTGAGGAAGAAGTGGAGGACGAACTGGCGCTGGGCATGGAAGACTCATCAGATGAGGGAGACCTTGATCAAATTTCTGTTGTGTGAGGTTGGGGGGGGAGAGGGCAGACAAAGGAAGCATGATTCTCACCTCGCCACCACCAAGACAACAAGGACTTAGTCCTCCTGGATGCGCAAGACACATGAGTGCCTTCTTGCTGCACTACCTGCAACATGACCCTCGGATTGTCAGAATCCGAAGTAATCCCAACTACTGGGTTGCCACACTCTTAGATCCCCGGTACAAAAATAAATTTGGCTAAATAATTCCTGCCATAGAAAGGGATTCACGCATGCAGGAGTATCAGCAGAGACTGTTACAGAATCTAACAACTGCTTTTCCACAAAACACCAGTGGTGCACCTAGTGAATCTCTGAGTTATAACTTGCCAACCATGGGACTATCGAGCCATCACTCAATCCGTAACAATAATAATCTTTATTTTAATAATAATCTTTATTTTTATATAGCGCTAACATATTCCGCAGCGCTTTACAGTTTTACACACATTATCATCACTGTCCCCGATGGGGCTCACAATCTAGAATCCCTATCAGTATGTCTTTGGAATGTGGGAGGAAACCGGAGTGCCCGGAGGAAACCCACGCAAACACGGAGAGAACATACAAACTCTTTGCAGATGTTGTCCTGGGCGGGATTAGAACCCAGGACCCCAGCGCAGCAAGGCTGCTGTGCTAACCACTGCGCCACCATGCTGCCCGCATCGTATATCAATATCGTATACAATATCATCGTATCTGGTGGTAACAGCATTTTTTTCAATCATTTCAAGATTTTTTTAGACCATCCTTTGCAAGGCCACAGGGTCAAGAAGTCTGACACACAGCCAACGCCTAGAGAGGATGGTACAAGAGTAACTCCAAGTTAACATCGATCCCATGACTGTGGAACTGGACCCTTGCTCATTTTGGGCTTCCAATCTTGAAAAATGGCCTGAGATCGCCACTCATGCCTTGGAGATTTTGTCGTGCCCCGCAGCCAGCGTTCTCTCTGAACGTGTGTTCAGCGCTGCTGGTGGTGTGCTGACAGATAAGCGCACGTGGCTGTCCAGTGACAATATAGACAGACTAACGTTCATCAAGATGAACAAATCCTGGATCCACAAGGACTTTTCTACCCCTGTGTCATCTTGGGGAGACTAAAAGCTTCATCGTTTTAAAAAACTCTGGCGAAATTGATGCCACTTAAGTGGTGTCTGTGGCCGAATTTTTGGAAAAAAAGGAGACTCTTTATTTAGTCCCCTTGCTGAGTTTTACATGATGTTGCCATCGTCAATTCCAGGTGGGTGGGGTCATCTGCAGAGTTGTTTACTCATACCATGGCCTGGGATTCAGAGGTCTGCTCCAAAGCTTCAGTGTCTGCTAGTCAGCAGAGTAGCCCAGCCACCCACCGCCTGTTTACCTAAGTACTATTTTAACGGCATCTGGCCCAGGAAATCCTTTTGGGCCTAGTAAAATTTGGTGCTACTCAGCAGCGTACTTCACCCATGAAGCAAGCTACACCGCCTATTTACCTAACTACTATTTTGTAACGGCATCTAGCCCAAGAAATCCTTTTGGGCCTAGTAGAATTTAGTGCTACTCTGCAGTGTACCCCACCCATGAAGCAAGCTACACCGCCTGTTGATCTAATTACTAATTTTTAACTGCATCTAGCCCAGGAAATCGTTTTGTACCTAATGGCATTTTGTGCTACTCAGCAGAGTACCCCTCCCATGAAGCAAGCTACACCGCCTGTTTACCTAAGTACTATTTTTTTAATGGCATCTAGCCCAGGAAATACTTTTGGGCCTAGTAGAATTTAGTGCTACTTAGCAGCGTACCCCACCCATGAAGCAAGCTACACCGCCTGTTTACCTAAGTACTATTTTTTAACGGCATCCAGCCCAGGAAATCCTTTTTGGCCTATTTGAATTTGGTGCTACTCAGCAGCGTACTTCACCTATGAAGCAAGCTACACCGCCTGTTTACCTAAGTACTATTTTTTAACGGCATCTGGGCCAGGAAATCCTTTTGGGCCTAGTAGAATTTGGTGCTACTCAGCAGAGTACCCCACCCATGAAGCAAGCTACACCGCCTTCTTCCTTCCTCAATCTAACCCTTCGGCTCTGGGGTGTCCACTCTCCCTCCAGCTCTCTCCTTCTCACAGGTGGACTTCCGTGTGTTTTCACACTGTGGCAAATCTTTTGGGCCCAGGCATAAGAAGTCGTCGAGGTAATGGATAATATGTGCCGCCTCACAAACGTCCATGACGACACATTCGAGGAAGCAACTAAATGCCTCAAATAGTGAGCAGGATATGGAGCACCCCATGGGAAAACAGCGATCTATGTAGTATGCTCCTTTACAGAAGCAGCCCAATGGGAGGACACTATTTGGAGGCACAGGTAGTAACCGGAACGCCCCCTCAATGTCTGTTTTGGCCATTAGGGTGCCCCTTACCAACTTCTTCATCTGACTGATTGCGTCGTCAAAGGAGGTACAGTACATAGTACTGTACTTGGTTCCGCATTGATGTTTCCGTTTACTGACCTGCCCCTTGGATATGACAAATGGTGGATTAGTCTGAATGTATTGGGTTCATTTTTTGGCACAACTCCCAACGTGGGTACCACTACGTCTTCTAAGGAAAGTGTTCTGAATGGACCCGCCGCCATTCTACCTAAAGATATTTCTTTTTTTCTTTTTTTTGTCAAGACGTCTGGGTGTTGCTAGAGTAAGTTTACATTTTTACTCCAGCCTTTCTTGATTTTAGAAGGGCATGGCATGCCTATATCTGTGTCTCCTCCTCCTTTTACTCCTCCACCTCTTTTCTTTTCGCATGACTATATTTAGTTGTGACTTTTCCGTGTGTCTGTTGTGTCTTCTGAGCAGTTTGTCAGCTTTTGGACACCTTTTAAGGCGTTTTCTATGTGTTTGTATGTGTTTGTGCTTGCCTGCCCTTGGTTTCAATGGGGTTCAACGGTGTTCGTCGAACATTCGACGAACATTCATCGAACACGTCCCTGTTCGACGAACCAAACCGAACCGAACCCGAACCCTAGGGAGGTGGCTCAACACTAGTCATTTCCTCGTCCAAATAAGTCAACGTCAACAAATCGATAATCTGCATCTGCAATCGCCATGAGAACAATTGAAAAGTATTTTTTATAATTGAAGTACTCGGATCCACTTCCTGCAGGTTTCAGAATCCGAATATGTTTGCCGTCCACAGCCCCCACACAGTTAGGAAAATTATAAACTTCTTTGAATTTTGCTGCATTTTGCAGCCACAGTTCAGCTGTGGGTTGGGGAGGAATTCTGCATGCAGAATGTCACACAATACACGGTAGGTGTCACCAACAATCCCAGAAAAAGTGGACAGTCCAATCTGTAACTGAAAATGTAGAGGTCTTAAGGTCTCTAAGGCAGCCAGGAATCTGCGGAACAGACAAAGGAACAAATTAATCAGTACACGGCTTTTCTAACAATAATAGTAACGACAGGTGCTTGTTGTTCAAAATTACATACAGTACCTGGCATTGCTCTACGTAGCTGTGTGTCCTGCCTGGTTATGGATCCTCTGACACTCAGCACTAATTCTTGGAAGCTCTGGTCAGACATTCTTGTGTACTCGAAAAGCTTTTGCGGGTTTTCACGAAGCTTGGTGAACAATGAGTGGTAGGCTCCACAGCTCTCTTGGACTTCAACAATGGGATGTTGCCAATAGCGACGACTACGTCTTCTTCATCTTTCTCTTCTCCCTTCTTCCTCACAAGCCAATGCAAAAGCAGAAGCCAATTTCACTTATAAATCCAGATTCAAATTGAAATTTTCCACACTATCCATTTTGCAGCAGTATCCAGCATCCAAATAAGCAGATTTCAGCTGTGCAGTGTCTCTATACATGGAAAACCCATTAGCCTGTTGGGAAATAACGTATGCATGCACATAAACAACGCAAACGCATGCAAAAACGCATACAAATGCATGCAATCGGAGTGGTTTTTTTACGTCATGCATAAGAACATAATAAAAAACGCTGCGTACACGTGCATTTGCTTGCATTTTTGCATGCATTTGCGCATACAGGCGATACACTGCGGACACATATGCAAATATGAACTTAGTCTGCCACAGGGCACACACTGCCACAATTTTGGCAGTCTGCGGACTTTTCTTTTTAGCATAGAAAACCCCTGTAACACCCTATAAAGATATCAAACAATCATTTTTCACTGAATTTGCTCAACATTACAACAGATTTTAGATTAGTTGGTTATATCCTCCACCATAAATAAGTATTTCATTTTCAACAAGGAAACCTAATACTTTATGTTTCAATTCTTGATGGGTTTCATGATCATTGATTGAAGTCCTTGAATGTGTATATTCACTGTTTACTTAGAGAAGCTGGAAATCTGTTCTGTTCATGTTATGATCACATAGGAGCTTAGCACAAGACAGCTGTTAATGTAATGTATTTACTTATGTGTTCAGGTGTCCTGGACAGATTTTTTATCACTTGCAAGTAAACAAACCAAAATTCCCACTGAATCACAGCAAGTGACGTTCTTGAAGATTATTCAAAATTGATACATAAAGTACAACAGAAAATTGTATAATGTTTCTTTATACTTTAATTTCTCAAATTTGAAAACCCTTTTTAACTGTTTGCCACCTAGTATACTGACAAGTTCAACACCCACAACCCCAAAAAGGAACATGTTCTTGATTTACCAGAAATTGCACTGGCTAATTATTATTCTTTTTCAACTTGTAAATGTGAACCTGTAACTTTAACTAAATATGATGCCTTACACCTCTCACCTTGTTCCATATTTCTAATTATTAGGCTGGAGTCACACTAGCGTATTGCGAGAGCTATGCTAACGACACTTGGCTCCTGCTCTTCTGCGAGCAGGAGCCAAGTGTTATGCGTCTGTGCTCCCAGCCTCTCGCTCAGAGCGGATCGGAGCACAGCTGCGGTGGAGGTGGAAAAATCAATTTCTCCATCTCCTCCATTGCCGGGGTCAGCGTATATCGCATACTGTTCACTACAATGGCAGTTTGCAATTTTCACTTGGCAAAATTCATTGCTCCTTATTTCTGGAAAATACCCATGGAATAAAAATCACTTACACCTGTAGATAGACTCCCAAAGGACTATAGTTTCCCAAATGGGGTAATTCTTCCAGCAATTAGGGGCTCTGTATAAGGCTGGCCTAACACTCAGAGTATAAAAATACGGTCCGTTATTTACGGCCGTAATACACAGAAAAGTCCCCAAATAGTGATCCGTATGTTATCCATAGGCAGGGTGTGTCAGCGTATTTTGCGCATGGCATTCTCCGTATGTAATCCGTATGGCATCCGTACTGCGAGATTTTCTCGCAGGCTTGCAAAACCAACATATGGACATACAATGGAGCCATCTGCTCAAATAATCGTAAAAACATATATACTGTAGTATATATAGATATATATATATATATATATAGACTAGATTGTGGCCCGATTCAAACGCATCGGGTATTCTAGAATATGCATGTCCCCGTAGTATATGGACAATGATGATTCCAGAATTCGCGGCAGATTGTGCCCGTTGCTGATTGGTCGAGGCAACCTTTATGACATCATCGTCGCCGTGGCAACCATTATGACATCTACGTCGATACTGTGCCGGTCGCTGAATCAGAAACGTGGGATGTCTACGTCCTTTATGACATCATCGTCGCTGTGCCCATCGCTGATTGGTCGAGGCCGCCAGGCCTCGACCAATCAGAGACGCGGGATTTCTACGTCGATACTGTGTCCGTCGCTGATTGGTCGAGGCCTGGTGGCCTCGACCAATCAGAGGCGCGGGATTTCCAGGACAGACAGACAGACAGAAAGACAGACAGACAGACGGAAAAACCCTTAGGCAATTATATATATATAGATATACTGTAGTATATATATATATATATACTAGATTGTGGCCCGATTCAAACGCATCGGGTATTCTAGAATATGCATGTCCCCATAGTATATGGACAATGATGATTCCAGAATTCGCGGCAGACTGTGCCCGTCGCTGATTGGTTGAGGAAACCTTTATGACATCATCGTCGCCATACTGTGCTCGTCGCTGATTTGTCGAGCCCTGGCGGCCTTGACCAATCAGAGACGCGGGATTTCCAGGACAGACAGACAGAAAAACCTTTAGACAATTATATATATATATATATTATATACAGTTAAGTCCATATATATTTGGACAGAGACAACATTTTTCTAATTTTGGTTATAGACATTACCACAATGAATTTTAAATAAAACAATTCAGATGCCGTTGAAGTTCAGACTTTCAGCTTTCATTTGAGGGTATCCACATTAAAATTGGATGAAGGGTTTAGGAGTTTCAGCTCCTTAACATGTGCCACCCTGTTTTTAAAGGGACCAAAAGTAATTGGACAGATTAAATAATTTTAAATAAAATGTTCATTTCTAGTACTTGGTTGAAAACCCTTTGTTGGCAATGACTGCCTGAAGTCTTGAACTCATGGACATGACCAGACGCTGTGTTTCCTCCTTTTTGATGCTCTGCCAGGCCTTCACTGCGGTGGTTTTCAGTTGTAGTTTGTTTGTGGGCCGTTCTGTCTGAAGTTTAGTCTTTAACAAGTGAAATGCATGCTCAATTGGGTTGAGATCACGTGACTGACTTGGCCATTAAAGAATATTCCACTTCTTTGCTTTAATAAACTCCTGGGTTGCTTTGGCTTTATGTTTTGGGTCATTGTCCATCTGTAGTAGGAAACGACGACCAATCAGTTTGGCTGCAATTGGCTGGATTTGAGCACACAGTATGGCTCTGAATACCTCAGAATTCGTTCGGCTGCTTCTGTTCTGTGTCACATCATCAATAAACACTAGTGACCCAGTGCCACTGGCAGCCATGCATGCCCAAGCCATCACACTGCCTCCGCCGTGTTTTACAGATGATGTGGTATGCTTTGGATTATGAGCTGTACCACGCCTTCTCCATACTTTTCTCTTTCCATAATTCTGGTAGACGTTGATCTTGGTTTCATCAGTCCAAAGAATGTTCTTCCAGAACTGTGCTGGCTTTTTTTAGATTTTTTTTTAGCAAAGTCCAGTCTAGCCTTTTTATTCTTGATGCTTATGAGTGGCTTGCACCGTGCAGCAAACCCTCTGTATTTATTTTCATACAGTCTTCTCTTTATGGTAGATTTGGATATTGATACGCCGACCTCCTGGAGAGTGTTGTTCACTTGGTTGGCTGTTGTGAAGGGGTTTCTCTTCACCATGGAGATTATTCTGCGATGATCCACCACTGTTTTCTTCCGTGGGCGCCCAGGTCTTTTTGCATTGATGAGTTCACCAGTGCTTTCTTTCTTTTTTTGTCAGGATGTACCAAACTGTAGATTTTGCCACTCCTAATATTGTAGCAATTTCTCGGATGGGTTTTTTCTGTTTTCGCAGCTTAAGGATGGGTTGTTTCACCTGCATGGAGAGCTCCGTTGACCGCATGTTTACTTCTTAGCAAAACCTTCCAAATGCAAGCACCACACCTCAAATCAACTCCAGGCCTTTTATCTGCTTAATTGAGAATGACATAATGAAGAGATTGCCCACACCTGTCCATGAAATAGCCTTGGAGTCAATTGTCCAATTACTTTTGGTCCTTTTAAAAACAGGGTGGCACATGTTAAGGAGCTGAAATTCCTAAACCGTTCATCCAATTTTAATGTGGATACCCTCAAATGAAAGCTGAAAGTCTGAACTTCAACTACACCTGAATTGTTTTGTTTAAAATTCATTGTGGTAATGTCTATAACCAAAATTAGAAAAATGTTGTCTCTGTCCAAATATATATGGACTCAACTGTATATATATATATATTAATATATCATACAGCGCTAGATAGCTTAGAAGCCGGTAATTCAATTGTCGGCTTTTGCTATCTCCTTCCTAAACCCAACATGATATGAGACATGGTTTACAAACAGTAAACCATCTCATATCCCTTTTTTTTGCATATTCCACACTATTAATGTTAGTAGTGTGTATGTGCAAAATTTGGGCGCTCTAGCTATTAAATTAAAGGGTTAAATCGCGGAAAAAATTGGCGTGGGCTCCCGCGCAATTTTCTCCATCAGAGTGGTAAAGCCAGTGACTGAGGGCAGATATTAATAGCCTGGAGAGGGACCATGGTTATTGGCCCCCCTGGCTAAAAACATCTGCCCCCAGCCACCCCAGAAAAGGCACATCTGGAAGATGCGCCTATTATGGCACTTGGCCACTCTCTTCCCATTCCCATGTAGAGGTGGGATATGGGGCAATGAAGGGTTAATGTAACCTTGCTATTGTAAGGTGACAATAAGCCAGATTAATAATGGAGAGGTGTCAATTATGACACCTATCCATTATTAATCCAATAGTATGAAATGGTTAAAAAACACACACACATTATTACAAAGTATTTTAATGAAATAAATACACAGGTTGTTGTAATATTTTATTTTACTGGTAATCCACCTGAAGACCCTCGTTCTGTAAAAAAGGTAAAATAAAAAAACAATATCCCATACCTTCCGTCGTCTGTCACGTCCCACGATGTAAATCCATCTGAAGAGGTTAACTAATTTTACAAGCAGAAGCTCTGCTAATGCATCTGTGCTCCTGCCTGTAAAACCCCGGCATAGAGAAGCATCCATATTTTCAGCACCTCTCTTACATCCGTAAAACACGCTAGTGTGAGGCAGGCCTAAGGAGTCCGCAAACTGTTCTAGTAAAATCTGTGCTCCGGAGACAAATAGCACTCCATTCCTCCCTAGTCTCTCCATATGGCTAAGTAGTACTGTACAGCCACATACAATATTGGGAATTGCCAGGTTCTGAAGAAATTGTCGGACAAATTTTGGTGTATTTTTACCAACTTCTTGTGTGAAAATGTAACATTTGGGTCTGAAATAAAATTTTGGTGGTAAAAATGTAGTTATTTTGTCTTCACTGCCCAAAGGTATAAAATTATGTGACACACCCATGGTGTCAATACGATCACTACACCCCTAAAAGAATTCATAGAGAGGAGTAGCTTGTAAAATGTGGTCACTTTTGGGGGGTGGGGTTCTGCTGTTATGGCACCTCATGCTCTCTCCCAGTGGGTCATGGAACCTGCAAGCCATAACAGTAAAATCTGGTATTCCTTGCCTTCTAAACTTTGCACTGTGCCTCAAAAATATTTCACGATTACATGTAGGGTATTGGCGCACTCAGAAAAAGATGGACCTCTGTTTGTTGTAAAAAAAAATTTCTTATTAGCCCTTAGAAAAATTAAAAACTTGGGGCTAAAACAACATTTTAGTGGTAAAAATGTAATTTATTTTTTCTTCATCGATCAGTGGTGTAAAACTCCCTAAATGAATTCATTGGGGAGTGTAGTTTGTAAAATAAGTTCACAATTATGGGGTTTCTGTTGTTCTGGCAACTCAGGGGCTCTGCCAATGTGACATGGAACTCTCAAATTATGAAAATGCAATATTTTGTGCTAAAAACCTATTTGTTGGGAAAATTTGATTTTTTTTATTGTTAAGGCTCAATGTTATAAACTTCTGCGAAGCACCTTATGGTTCAATATGCCCACCACACATCTAGATAAGTTCCCTGAGGGGTCTAGTTTATAAAATGGTGTCACTTGTGGGGGATTTTCACTGTTTAGGAACATCAGAGGCTCTCCAAATGCAACATAGCGTCCGCCAATTGTTGCAGCAAATTTTGCATTCAAAAAGTCAAACGGCACTCTTTCCCTTCCGAGCTCTGCCGTGCACCCAAACAGTGTTTTTTTTCCTCCTATGGGGTATAGGCATGCTCAGGAGAAATTACACAACAAAGTTTGGGGTCCATTTTTTCCTGTTACCCTTGCCAAAATAAACAAAATTTGGATTTGAAGTACATTTTTTGCGAAAAAAGTTAAATGTTCATTTTTTTTCTGCACATTTCAAAAATCTCTGTGAAGCACCTGAAGAGTTAATAAACTTCTTGAATGTGGTTTTGAGCACCTTGATGGGTGCAGTTTTTAAAATGGTGTCACTTTTGGGTATATTCTATCATATAGACTCCTTAAAGTTACTTCAAATGTGATGTGGTCCCTAATAAAATGGCGTTGTAAAAATGAGAAATCGTAGGACAACTTTTAACCCTTATAACAGCAAAAAATTTTGGTTCCAAAATTTTGCTGATTTAAAGTAGACATGTGGAAAATGTTGCTTATTAAGAATTCTGTGTGAGATATCGCTGTGATTTCACGGCATGAAAATTCAAAGTTGGAAAATCACTACATTTTGGCCAAATTTCCAGTTTTTTAACAAATAAACGCAACTCATAACAAAGAAATTTTACCGCTCTCATGAAGTACAATATGTCACTAAAAAAAATCTCAGAATCACCGGATCCATTGAAGCGTTACAGAATTATTACCTCATAAAAGGACAGTGGTCAGAATTATAAAAATTGGCGTGGTCTTTAACGTGCAAACCACCCACGGGGCTAAAAGGGGTTAAACAGCTAAGAAGCATAGCATATTAGACAGAAAGAGGTAATAGATGATAATTAGAGATGAGCGGATCAGTCAAAAATCTAGTGTATCTATTTGTGTGGACTCTTGCAAGAAATATGATTATTATAGAAGTTCTTCTCCATGAATTGAATGTCCCTTATTATGCTTTGAATATCTGTAGATCGCAGAGCATAATAAATATAAGATGAAAAATAAAACATATAGTCACCTCATCGCTGACCTCTCTTCCCCTTCGCTCTTCACCATCATATATCCAATGCTAGTCGCATCTAAACATATTCAAAATCCCTGAGTTCGATTGCTCTTCACACTAGGCATGCTCTGATAAGACCCAGGATGGTTCTCCAAAAGTGCACATTAGGTTACAACGTCATGACGTCAGAACTTGTGCCGTGAACTTGTACGCCTTTTCACAAAACTGGGGATTCAGCAATAAGAAGATGCAATGAGGGTCGAACAAGTGCTGGTGAAGAGTGGATGGTCCAGACAACTGAGCAGTAAGTGTTGTTTTTATCTATTTACCTTCAGATGGGCTTTTATGATTCACCAAAATGCCGTCCAGTAGCCCCAATTTTTCTGAATGTGCAGGAAGGTACCATATTTTTAAAACTATAAGACAGACTTTTTTCCTTCAAAATTTTGGAGGAAAGTGGGGGGTGCGTCTTAAAGTCCGGATGTACCATATATATATATATATATATATATATGTGTCCCCTGCGACTGTGGATGGGAGAAGAGTGGCAGCGACGAAAGAGCCGGTCACAGGAGGCAGAACCCGGCTACTGATGCTAACACTGTGCCCAGTGTTAAAGAAAATTTATATTCACTGCTCCCCACACCCATAGTCCCGCCCACTTCTATACACTGAATCTGGTGCTGAGAGTTCGGAGGTGCTATGGGTGTGTGGAGCAGTAAATATTCATTTTCTTTAATAGTAGGCACAGTGTTACCAACTACAGTGTCACAACCACCAGCTCCTGCAGCTGCTGAGCGATCATGTGTGCCCGCTTTTAAAGAAAATGAATATTCACTGCTTTCCATGCCCATGGGAGTGAAGAGCAGTGAATATTCATTCTCTTTAATAGCAGGCACACGTGATCACGTGAGTATTCCAGCAACTGTCCGCAGCATGTTAGTGTGCCTGGCAGTAATGCCATGCTCTGTTACATGCTGAAATCACCTGCTGGCATCAGAACAGGACTCCGCTGCAAGGGAACTGAGGGAAGGTAAATAGAATTGTTTATTTTTTTAATGTGTGCAGCACGATGGGCGCCATCTATATCCCCCTCTCCCCAAAACAGTGTGTCATGAATACATTTTTTGCTTCAATTTTTTTTAATTTTCCTTCTCTTAAACCTAGGTGTGTCATAGTCTGAAAAGTACAGTATTGTATGAATTCGATACCGAATTCCGATACTTCCCGCGTATCGGATACCGGAATCGGAAGTTCCCAGAATTCAAACTGCACGCAGCAGCCAATGAGGAATGAATGAAAGTGTGGGCACATCCTGTTTAGCATGCTGGGCATGTAAGTACTGGCAAGGCTGTGATTGGCTGCTGAACTGATGTCACCATGCACTATAAAAAACGCTGCCGCCATTTTGCGCTCACTCTGCTGTGATTTCAGTTAGGGACAGGACGCTGTGTTCTAACTGAGGGCCAGTTGAGATAGCTAATTGCTTTATTTTGCTTTTCCAAGGCTAATTTAGCAAACGCTGTGTGTTCACCTTGCTCTTGCCTTGCAGCGCTGTTTTAACAGCGTTCTGCAAGGTCTCTGTGTGTGTGTGTGTGTGTGCAGCTCACTCTGTAGTCTGTGTGCAGCCATATACCCGGTTGTATTCAGCTCAGGGGGGGTTCACACTGCCTCATACAGTTCTATCCATTGTCCTTTTTTGCTCATAGTGCAGCCTGCTGCACATTTTTTCTAAAATTTCCTATTAGTGTTTTTCCACCCGTCTCCAGCTAAATTGTGGAAAAACACTACATAGGATAACCTAGAGGGGGTTTTTTGGGCCTTGCAGCGCCATTTACGGCTGTCTGCACGGTCTCAGTGTGAGTGCAGCTCGCCCTGTAGTCTGTGTGCAGCCACAGCCGGTTGTATTCAGCTCAGGGTGTGTCACTGCCTCATACCGTGAAAAAACTTTTCCTTTTTTTGAAATAGTGCAGACTGTTGAAATTTTTTTTAAAAATTTCCTATTAGTGTCTTTCCACCCGTATCCAGCTAAATAGTGGAAAAACAGTACATAGGATAACCTAGAGGAGAGTTTTTGGGCCTTGCAGCGCCGTTTACGGCTGTCTGCACGGTCTCCGTGTGAGCGCAGCTCGCCCTGTAGTCTGTGTGCAGCCACAGCCGGTTGTATTCAGCTCAGGGTGCGTCACTGCCTCATACCTTTGAATAACTTGTCCTTTTATTCAAATAGTGCAGCCTGTTGAAAATTTTTTTAAAAATTTCCTATTAGTGTCTTTCCACCCGTCTCCAGCTAAATAGTGGAAAAACACTACATAGGATAACCTAGAGGAGGGTTTTTGGGCCTTGCAGCGCCGTTTACGGCTGTCTGCACGGTCCCCGTGTGAGTTAAAGTCGCTCTGTAGCCCGATCTGCAGAAAAAAAAAAGTAAAGTTCACCAAACACCACTTAACACTTGTGTAGGCCACATTTTATCAATAATAAAGTCTAGTCCACACATTACAACATTAGTGTTTCTTACACCTGTTAGGAGGAGCATTTCAGGAATAAGCACACTAAGGCCTTAGTACTTTTCTGCTTATCTTTATCTGTCAATCAAGATGAAGAGGGCAGGGAGTAAGGCACGTGGGCGTGGGCGCGGAGCAGGGAGAGGAGCAGGGAGAGGACTTGGTGATTCTGTGCCTGCTGCGGGCATCGGTGACTCGTCATCACTCAGTTTAAGCAGGGAACAGTCCTTCATGCGCAGCTTTGTCGGAGAGCGCCGTGCACCGCTGCTGCGTGAAGATCAAATTGAAGCCGTTGTCGAATGGATGGCAGCTAACGCATCGGCATCGACTTCAATTAGTGCCACATCCTCTCAGGCACAGACCACTGGAGAGCAGCCATCTGTCTCTTCACCACCTGCCAAATTGGCCAGGCAGTCAGAGAGCCCAGGACAGGAGCCGTCTCTACTTCTGTTCTCTGAATCTCTTGGCTTGGAAACAGGGGGCCAGCCAAGCAGCATTGGAGAAATGGAAGAAGAGGCAGTGTGCAGTGATGCCCAACAGCTTTGTCTCTCTGACTCTGAAGAGGCGGGTGGGCCAGTGCCTGCGGTGACCACAGCGCAGTACGCATCTGATGATGAAACTCAGGTGCCGCTTTCTGGTGCATACTGTGCTGCCGAGACTACCCAGGAGGAGCCGTTGGTGGCAGAGGGTAGTGGGGATGATGAGATCCTTGACCCATCGTGGCGTGAGGAACAGGAAGGTGGTGGGAGCAGCTCTGAGGAAGAGATTCCCCTAACGGGCCAAAGAGGGAGAGGAAGGGGGAAGACTGCGGAGCCTGTAGCCTCCACTTTGGCACCCGTTAGGAGCCTGTCTCTTTCAAAAGCCAAAAAGGGCGCTCCCAAGACTCGCAGTGCCTGGTCCTTTTTTGACACAGTTGCAGATGACATTTGTTTTGTCAAATGCAAGCTGTGTCATCAGAAAGTCAAAAGAGGTAAAAGTGTCAGCAACCTCAATACCACAAATATGTGGAAACATGTGCGGACCAGGCACGCGGTGGAGTTACAAAAACACACTGAAGACCTAGGCCAACCAACAGCGGCAGCTACCACCTCTTCAGCTCGTGTTGCCTCTTCCTCCAGCTCACGCACAGCTGGTTTGGCTTCCTCCCAGGATCGCCATGGAAGAACCTCTGGCACTGTTGTCCAGAGACCTAGTGTAATTCCACTCACAGCACCACATTCCCAGTCATCCTCACACTCCCAGTCTACTCTACAGCCATCGGTAGTACAGGCATGGGAGAAAAGGCGGGCATTCTCGGCCAACCACCCCTGAGCACAGGCTCTGAATGCAGGCATTGCCAAACTTCTGTCACTGGAAATGCTCTCATTCAGGCTGGTGGAGACTGACAGCTTCCGTGACTTGATGGCATTGGAAGTCCCACAGAACAAGGTGCCCAGCCGCTTTTACTTCAGCAGGCAAGCTGTTCCTGCCCTGCACAAGCATGTGGAGGGACACATAAAACACGCGCCACTGAACGCCGTCAGTAGCAAGGTCCACCTCACCACCGATTCGTGGACCAGTCAACATGGACAGGGGCGATACATTTCTCTCACTGCCCATTGGGTTAATGTTGTTGAGCCAGGTACAGATCGTGCGAGTGGCGCAGGACGTGTCCTGCCCACTCCAAGGATTGCAGGAATCCAGTCTGTACGCATTGACTCCTCCTCATACACAAGTTCCTCAGAATCATCGCTGCAGGAGCCGTCACAATCCACCTCCACATGGACCCGTGAACGTTTACCTGTTACGACCGACATGAGCACAGCCGTGGCCAAACGTCAACAGGCCGTCTTGAAACTAGTTTCTTTGGGGAATCGAAGCCACACAGCGCAGGAGCTCTGGAATGCCATCAAGCAGGAGAGCGATGTGTGGTTAGTGCCAGCGAATCTCCAGCCAGGCATGGTAGTGTGTGACAATGGCCGAAATCTGGTGGCAGCTTTGGCCATTGGCAACCTCACTCACATCCCATGTCTGGCACATGTGCTCAATTTGGTTGTGCAGAGTTTTCTGAGGGACTATCCGGATCTTGATGCACTGCTGCACAAGGTCCGCCTAGAGTGTGCTCACTTGCGGCGTTCCAGCGTGGCAAGATCCCGCATTGCTGCTCTGCAGCGCCGATTCTGCCTTCCGGAACACCGCATCATATGTGACCTACTTACCAGGTGGAATTCCACGTTACATATGTTGGAGCGGTTGTGTGAGCAGCAGCAAGCAGTAATGGAGTTCCAGCTGCATCAGGCGCAAAAAAGTCTCAGTCAGCGCCGATCAGACTTCACAACCACAGAGTGGGCCACTATGAAGGACGTCTGCCAGGTTTTGCGTCCTTTCGATTATTCCACGCGGATGGCAAGTGCAGATGATGCACTAGTCAGCATGACTGTCCCCCTTAACTGCCTGCTTCAACAAACTTTGCAAGCTTTAAGGGATGATGTTGTGGAAGAGGTGGAGGATGAGGAGTCACCTTTTCCATCAGCTTCTGGAGAGTCAGCGCCACGTGGTTCCTCACAAAGGGGTACGCAGGGGCCAATTTGTGAGGAGGATGAGGAGGAGTCAATGGAGGAGGAAGAGCTCCGTCCAGAGGAGGGAGTTACACAATTGTCCAGTGGTCAGTGTGTACAGCGAGGGTGGGGTGATGACGAGCAGGCAGAGATCATGTCTCAGGCAGGAGACAGCGTTTCTGGGCCAGTTGGCAGTCTGAAGCACATGGTGGATTTCATGCTGCAGTGCTTGAGAAATGACCGCCGCATCGATCACATTCTCAACATGCCTTATTATTGGGTGTTCACCCTCCTCGATCCTCGCTACCGGGACAATGTTCAAAACCTCATCCCAGCGTTGACCCGGGAGCGTAAAATGCGGGAGTACCACGACACACTGGTGAATTCCATCATCTTCTCCAGTCCAACTGAGAGGAGTGCTGCTAGTGCTTTACAAAGCAGCTCAGTGCGTCGAGGCAGTGGGGGAGGCTCTGCACAAAGAGGGAGCAGAAGCAGTGCTTCTGCCCAAGGCAAGACCAGTATGGCACAACTGTGGCAAACTTTTGTGTGCCCGCCCCAAATGTCTACACCATCACCGGCGGCTCCAGTCAGCAGAAGGCAACAGTTCCGTCAGATGGTGACAGACTACATGGCTTGCCCTCTTACTGTACTCCCAGACGGCTCTTCCCCGTTCAAGTTTTGGGTCTCGAAGCTGG
Source organism: Ranitomeya imitator (assembly GCF_032444005.1). Classification (NCBI taxonomy): domain Eukaryota; kingdom Metazoa; phylum Chordata; class Amphibia; order Anura; family Dendrobatidae; genus Ranitomeya; species Ranitomeya imitator. Next base: position 1,042,396,737 of record NC_091282.1, read on the forward strand.
ATACATGGCCAGAGCTAAGCCAGTATGCTTTGGAGGTGCTGGCTTGCCCTGCGGCTAGTGTCTTATCGGAACGTGTCTTTAGTGCCGCAGGTGGTGTACTAACAGACCGTCGCATGCGACTATCCTCCGATAACGTTGACCGGCTTACTTTCCTGAAAATGAACCAGGCCTGGATCTCGCAGGAATTTGCCACTCCTCTGCCTGATTAAGTAATTGGGTGTCATCCAGGTCTCCTGATGTGTTCATCTTTCTACCACCTGAACTGCTATTCCTGGGCTCCAACACCGCCAGTTGCGGCTCAGAAGTGAAGGCTGCACAGTCAAAACATACGACCCAGTGTTATTGGGTTTCAGTAACGTCAGCTGATCCCCCGCTGTGTAGCCGGCAATGTGTCTTGCGACCGCCACGCTGGCACAACAACCTAAATGTAAGGGAACCTGTCCCCCCCCCGGCGTCTGTTACTGAAAGAGCCAGCTCTTTTAGTTTAGCTCCTTGCACACGCAGAACTTAACACTTATAAAATGTGTTCACTGATACCGTTATACCGTCCCGGAGCTGGGACTTTCCTTCGTAATGTGACGCAGCACAGCCGTCATTCCTACCCCCTTGGTGCCATGCGCTGCCTCCTCAGCGTTGTTTTAAGCTGTCACGGAGCCTGCGCTGTTCTGTTATCCCTTGGCCATGCCCAATTTGCGCTGCCTGTCTTCTGACATAATTTGGTGTCAGGCTGGCTGCGCCTGTGCGCCCGCGCTGCCCGAGATCTCGCCTCGCAGTGTCTTCTGATTGAATCACACTGCGAGCCTGGGATCCATGGGCATGCGCAGTGCATATCTTCCCCTCGGGCTCTCGCTCATCTCCTTCCGCCTTCTTTAGACTGTGCGCCGTCAGCTGATCCCTAATAGCATGCCACGGCCGTGACGCCGCACAGTCTGAAGAAGAGGGAAGGAGGGGAGTGAGAGTCGAAGATATGCACTGTGCATGCCTATGGATCCAAGGCCCGCAGTGGGATTACATTAGACGACACTGCGAGGTGGGATCTGTAGCAGTGTGGACGCACAGGCACTGACAGCCTGATACCAAATTATGTCAGAAGACAGGCAGCGCAAATTGGGCATGGCCAAGGGATAACAGAACAGTGCAGGTTCCGTGACAGCTTAAAACAACGCTGAGGAGGCAGCGCATGGCACCAAGGGGGTAGGAATGACGGCTGTGCTGCGTCACATTACGAAGGAAAGTCCCAGCTCCTGGACGGTATAACGGTATCAGGCTGGCTGTGCCTGTGCGCCTGCGCTGCCCGAGATCCCGCCTCGTAGTGTCTTCTGTCTGAATCACACTGCGAGCCTGGGATCCATGGGCATGCGCAGTGCATATCTTCCCCTCGGGCTCTCGCTCATCTCCCTCCGCCTTCTTTAGACTGTGCGCCGTCAGCTGATCCCTAATAGCATGCCACGGCCGTAACGCCGCACAGTCTGAAGAAGAGGGAAGGAGGGGAGTGAGAGACGAGGATATGCACTGTGCATGCCCATGGATCCAAGGCCCGCAGTGGGATTACATTAGACGACACTGCGAGGTGTGATCTGTAGCAGCGTGGACGCACAGGCACTGACAGCCTGACACCAAATTATGTCAGAAGACAGGCAGCGCAAATTGGGCATGGCCAAGGGATAACAGAACAGCGCAAGCTCCGTGACAGCTTAAAACAACGCTGAGGAGGCAGCGCACGGCACCAAGGGGATAGGAATGACAGCTGTGCTGCGTCCCATTACGAAGAAAATTCCCACCTCTGGCACGGTTTTACGGTATAAGGGGACACATTTTTAGCGTTTACTTCTGTGTTTGCAAGGAGGATAATTAAAAGAGCAACCTTTTCCTTTTGCATCC